>NC_134905.1:10084713-10167213 GCF_041734735.1 Babylonia areolata | reverse complement strand
CAATCAAAAATACAATCTACAAATTCTAAAACTCTTTAACTCACTCGCTCACTGATAGTTATTTAGTTCATACTGGAAAGGGATGAGCTGTTTAAAATTATTCAGGGGGTAAAGGTGGGTTTGAAAGACTGCAGCGAAGATGAGTGATGGAGAGGCTGGGTTAAGTTGATTCCAAAGAATGGGGGCTTGGTATGAAAAACTGCGTTGGGCATACGTTTTGGTTCGAACAGGGGGGATCCTGGGCATACGGGTGTCATAAGAAGAGTTGGCGTGAAGGTATGTAAGGATGAATGAGATTAGAAAGATACTGTGGACCAGAATCCTCAATGGACGTGAAACAAAGTGATATGACTTTGTAAATAATCCTTTCTTGAACAGGGAACCAGTGTAAAGCATGAAGGAGAGGAGAGACGTGATCAAATTAAGAGGAACAAAAGGCAGGACGAGTAGCATGGTTCTGGACCTTCTGACGTTAGCAATGAGGTAGCTGGGTGAACCGACAAGAAGGGAATTAAAATTATCCAGGCGGGACAGCACAAAGACACAGTTAAGTGATAAGGATGAAGAAGACAGTGCATGAATGATACCAACATCTAATGTATATATATATATATATATATATATATGTGTGTGTGTGTGTGTGTGTGTGTGTGTAAGAAAGACAAGGAAAAACACACTAAGTATTTTGAAGAATGGTTTTTAACACTTAATTAAATAAATTTGCCCATATACCTACACGTGCGCGGATATACACATACAGATACACAGTCGCATGACCCTCCACCCCACCCCAACCCACACTGAAACACATGCACTTATGCATTCAGGCTCACACAGACACAGACAAACACAGATGCATGCACACACATGCCTAAACGTAAAAGTACATGTACTGATGTAGCTGAGTGGTGTTATATTATTATAAAGGGACGGTACAAAAGAATTACTATGATTTACTGAATTAAAGGATAGAAAAGAATCCCCACACAGGCCAGGAACATGTAGAGGCCAGTCACAAAACGGTTTTCTATTGTTTTATTTACAATATTTATGGGAAGATAACAGAGAAGAAAATAAGAAAAGAAGAGAATAGAGAAAACAGTGCCTGAACAACAAATAAATGTCATTAAGCACAACATGTCAGCACAAGTGAATAGTAAAGCACATGTATACATGTTACATGGAAAGACACCACTCGGTTTGGGATAAGCAACAACATAAGATAAGATAATGCATATGTATGAAGACCAAACACTGACATCAAATGACATTTCTAATACATTTAAATAGTGCAGTTAAAGTGATTGAAGCTACGCTGATTTAGTGAAAGTACACTGACAGTACAGATTAGGTAAAGCTTATACTGTGTTGAAGCGACTCAAATGAATCAGTTTATCATGTAGCACTATATTGGAGTAAGCTGCATAAGAGAGGGCATGATAACTAAATTACAATTAACAGACTGTGATACATACCAGTTGGTTTTAGCCGATAATCGATATTGATCCAACACTATCTTGTAATCACAACAGACTACACACATCTTAGAGTACTGAGAACCAGTGAAACACCGTAGCAGTACAACTGATATCAGCATGTAAAATAATACATGAATAATAAACAATAGAATATTTGTATCTGTATTTCTTTTTATCACAGCAGATTTCTCTGTGTGAAATTCAGGCTGCTCTCCCCAGGGAGAGCACGTCACTATAATACAGCGCCACCCATTTTTTTTTGTATTTTTTCCTGCGTGCAGTTTCATTTGTTTTCCCTAACGAAGTGGATTTTTCTATAGAATTTTGCCAGGAACAACCCTCTTGTTGCCGTGGGTTCTTTTACGAGCGCTAAGTGCATGCTGCACGCGGGATCTCGGTTTATCGTCTCATCCGAATGACTAGCGTCCAGACCACCACTCAAGGTCTAGTGGAAGGGGAGAAAATATTGGCGGCCGAGCCGTGATTCGTACCAGCGTGCTAAGATTTTCTCACTTCCTAAGTGGATGCGTTACCTCTAGGCCATCACTCCACACAATAAGTGGCTTTGATAAAATACTGGCAAACTGAGAGACCAGATAGTCAGCGCTCAATACAAAGATTGGAAGAACTGTCATGGCTTAAGTGGTGAATGAACTTACACAAGTAATCCGTTGCATCAAAGCCAAATATCGACATAGCTAAGCTTGTGCTCTTCATTTAAATCTCCACCGCTGAATGCTGAATTGGATAAGTAACCTAACCTTCATCAGTGACACCAAATGAGAAAGATGAGAAAGTCCAGAGATGTGACGTTGAAAAGAATTAAATGGAATACTGCTAAGCATATGACGATATGGTGATTATTTAGATCAATCATAGCCGAGCTGTGACTACATGTCAAAACAATAACTGAACAAAGCAATATCAACATACTCATATGAACACAAGTACTGTGTAGAACAATTTACAGATCATTAACACATTCTAAATGGCATACTTACAGTGATACGTAGCAAGACACTGTCCATTGGGGCCGCAACACACACACACTGCTTGCGACACGACACAGCAAGAGAGAGAGAGAGAGAGCAGGCTCTAGCCAGTGACTGGCCAGGTGGAAAAGTGACCAGTGATCACCCACTCTGTCTACATATGCAAGTTAAGCGAACTGCAAAGGCACTTGCGTGGCCCATGAAACAAAACGTCCCCAATCAGGCTAAATCTGATTAGAATTGTGTTTGTTTCAAGGTGTTCAGTGATAGATTTCCAAATGATTCCTGAACCGATTTACGTCGGATTGGTCACAAAAGAAAGAGCTCAATACCTACTTTACAATGAGTATAAAATGAAGTGTTGATTATTTAAGATAAATTTATAATCTTAATTCAAGTCACCTGAACTGATCAGTTTTAGTGAGCTCATCGCGGAAAACTACAAACTGCGTATAATCAATTTAACCCAGGCAAATACAAATGGAATAGATTTAAAGATGGAATTGCAATGATTCTGCCAGAATATAATACTTGTAGTTTACTGATCTGACGAAAGAGATATAAATTAAATATGGTGAAGCACAAACACAAGTTTCAGCTCACCCAATGGTTGTGGAGTGGTTGTGTTACGAGAAGGACAAAATGACGTAAGCTTAGTATCAGTTGAAATCTTTAGACTGACGAACGATTAAACTGAAATCAAGCAATGTTCTAATTAAAGTGTGTGTGTAAGCACAAAAAATATAATATTACAGTGAACGATACAGATACTTGATTTAATAGATGTTTAGAGAATAGGTTCAGAATGGGCTTTGCATTCAAACCAGGAATGGCGTCCCACATTTTGAAGTGAGTCATTGAAGACCTGTGGTGAGCATGCTATGGAAAAGGCGTCTTCTATAGCTTGTGTGGTAAACAGTCAGTGAAGCCAGCCGTACATTTGGCTACATACATATGATATTCACAGGCATAGATCCATTGTACGGCATACAACTGGATGTATGCACAAATACACTGGCTTTTGGCTTACAAGCTTGGTTAAACAAGAAAACAGACACACAACGCATACAAAGACACACATATATACACAGGCACACGCGCCCCCCCCCCCCCCCCCCCCCCCCCCCCCCCGGCAGAGAGAGGAAATGAGGCGGATGAGGGACAGGGAGACAGGGAGAGAGATGCTTATGTCCATGCTTATGCTTATGGCTGGCACTTGGTGATGAACAGCTCTCTCTATTTTTGGACTATCGAACGTCGGACCAATGCCACGTCGGAGAAAAAGAAAAAAAGTGTCGGACTGATGACACGTAGATGCATTGCCCTGTCGGAGCAGTGTAGCACCACCGCCATGGCCTTTTAAACGTCGGACTACTGCCACGTCGCGTCGGACTGATGACACGTAGGACAACCGAGATGACACTGTCTTGACAGCCTACGTCACTGAGATGTTCGAAAAAGAACACAACTTTGGAACATCATGAGAGTAATCTAAATCAAACAAAACAGATGTGTTATCAAGTGATCAATTGATGCACGTGGTTTTTTTTGTGTTTTTTTTTTTCTTTCCTTTTTCCCCTTTTTTCCGGTTTGTTTGTTTTTTAGTTGTTGTATTTTAATCTCCTATAACCTGCCAGCACATTTATTTTGCTTTTTTCGTACAAGATCGCTCCTGTGAAATGCATTAAATTGAAGCGTCGTCTGTCTCGCTCTGTTACTCTCTTTGTCTGTCTGTCTCTTGCTCGCATTGTGTCTGTCTCCTCTGTTACACACACACTCAAACTTTATTGTGCCTGCAGCCTGCTGTCCAAGCTGGGCTGTGGCTTTGCCCAGGCTGACCCTGACATTGACCCCCTGACCCTCAGCGTGGGCATGATGGGACTGAACGGCATCGTCACCGCCTTCTTCCCTCTCTATGCAGGTACACCACAGGGAGACACGGGTAGGGATTGTTGTCAATTATTTTATTTAAGATAGTTCTACTTGAAGGGTAACAAGAAGACACGAGACTGCCTTGAGCTCCGAATCTATGTATATGGGATGAGGGGGGGGGGGGGGGGGGGGGGGGTATTACATTGACTCACATTGTGTTTACACGAGTGAGTCAATAATAATGATAGTAATGATAATTCTGATGATGATGATTTTTTTTGTCACTGAAAACATAACCAACGAAGTGGAAAGAAGAAAACGAAGAGGAAGAAGAAGGAGGAAAAAGACTACAAAAAAGAAAAAGAAAGGAAAAATGAAAGAAAGAAAAACTTGATGAAATCATAATTCTAACATGAATAGTTCAGAAACAAATTAAATTATCATTTCAAAAGGACAGTTTAGACCAAAAGATATATAATATATAAAGTATTGAAATTTCTAAAATGGAAACCATGTCTTTAAATAGATAAACGAATAAATAAACGAACAAATGATAAAATGGAGAAAAAACATGGGTCCATCACTATGAACCAGGGACGAAAGCCTCAGTCGAAGCAATGGAAGCATTTTAACTCTACCTCTGAAGAAGGCACGTGTCCAACCCTCGGCTGGCAAGGTCACACTCACGATCTTTGGGGACCAGGGCGGAGTAGTGAAAATGGATTTCCTGGCAAAGGGTGCCACAGTTACCGGGACATACGACGCTTCATTGCTGCAGAAATTGCGAGAGGCCATCAAAACCGAGAGGCGTGGCATGCTGACCAAAGGTGTCCGCCTCCCGCCCCGGTTCACAACCCGCATGTTGCCCAGACAGAAGCACGGTCCTTGCACTATGAAATCTTTCCTCTCAGTCCATGGGAAGTGGATCAGGGAAAATAAAAAATGAACACCATTCGTAATTGGTGGCGACGCCCAATTCTTAAATATGGAAATGTTTTTAACACGCTGAGAATGAATATTAGAAAGAAGAAGAAAAAAAAACACATACATATATACATACATACTTTGTCCACAGATACCTACAGCAAGCAGGTGGTGTTTTCCCTGCTGTTCGGTCTGTACTTTGGGGGGCTGTACGCCCTCAGTAACCCCATCCTCGTGCGGTTCGCTGGAGTGGCTCGACTGGCCGATGCCTATGGGATCAGCACGTGCATTCTTGGCTTGGGGTACTTCGTGGGGCCCACCCTGGCTGGTCAGTGAGTGTAGAATGGGGGTCGGAAGTGGTGGATGGTGTGTTGTTTATGCAGCTGTCTTGTTTTTGTATGTTTAACCCCCTCTATGAGGATGCTGAAATGTCTCCAGCATTTTGGGGATGTTGACATTCCAAGGAACAGTTATGGGGAAGATGTCATGTTCTCCAGGAAATGCTTTTAGGGGTGGAGAATGTCCCGCAGATAAAGTTTTCTTTTTGGGTGGGGGTGGGGGTGGGGCGGGAATTTCCCTTGGAAGGACGTTTGGGGGGTAGAGAATGTCCCCTGGGGGACATTTTGGGTTGCTGAAATATCCCCTTTGAGATGGTCCCATCTGGGGATGCTAAAATTCCACCAAAGGAACGTTTTCAAAACGCTGAATTGTCCACTTTGGATATGCTGAAAAGTCTTCCAGGGGTCGTTTTGGGAATGCTAAAATATCCTCCCTGGGCTTCTAATGGGAATGTCCCGTCTTTATAGATATGTCTCATGGGTCTTCTGTGTGTGTGTGTGTGTGTGTGTGTGTGTGTGTCAGCATACGTGTTTTTGTGCTGAAATAAACAAAACGAAGAAAACTAGTAGCGGGCGCAGAAGCACCAGTATCCACAAAAGAAGAAAAGAACAAGACCTAAGACGAAGATGTAGAAAATGAAGAAGAAAAGGTAATAGTAGTAGTAGTAGTAGTAGCAGCAGCAGTAGTAGTAGTAGCAGTAGATGAAGGAGGAGACTGAGAAGGAGAAGGATAAGAAGTAAAAGAAGAAGTAGAAGAAAAAGGATAAGAAGTTTGGTAACACCTAACTGTTGTTACTTCATGTCTTGTGCTTCATAGAAATACTATATTCTGGCTTCATCTTCTCGTCTTTTTTTTTACCCGAAAGAAAACGAAAAGGGCTTAAAAAGATGTTTTTACAAAAGCAAAACAACACTAACGTAGGGTGTGTGGGGGTGGGGTGTCGGGGGGAGTGAATCGTCAATTACATGGGTCACGTTTCCATTGGAACACAAGGTAACATTCTTTTGTCTTCTTTTTTCATGCGCCAAAACCATTGAGAAAAATCAGTTGTGTCAGTTAGCCAATCGATTAACCGGTAAGTTTAGATAAGTTTTTGCTGATTGCTGTTTAAGTATCCTAAATTCAGGGATATTTTTAACGGCAACGTTTGTCCTTGTTTGAAGCGATATTACTAATAGTAAATGGTGTAACCCATTTTCTGTGTTTTTGTCTCTGTTTCGTGGGTTTTTGCACTTGATACAGATTCAATCCCCACACTAGTGTGAAGTCATTTTGCCAGGTCCACAAAATCGTCTGCAGTGACATGTTAATTCAGTTCAGTCAGACAGCTGTTCTTTCCGTTTTGGGGTGTCCCAACCACGCAAACGTGACCCCAAAAAATATGGCGGCTAGAGTCGAGAAGTGTCGGTTCATGTTCATTTGGGTCATTACACGTCACTTTTTAACCTCATTCTGTTTTTTTTGTTTTTTTTTATCAGAGTGGGGTACAGCGACATGTCATCTCACACATATACATACCTGCACTGTCATGTGAAAAAAAATTTTTTTCTCTCGTTTGAACAGGTTCCAGAATTAAGGATCCTAAAATAGGAAATTACAGATTAATTAATATATCTTATCTGTAGACAAGACACAGCTCAAGGCATTGTATTATGATGGCAATTAGCAAAACAAATGTACAAAAAGAGTTTCTCTATTGTCTTCTTCTTCTTCTTTTTCTTCAGTGACTAATGCTCTTCTGTCTCTGTCTCTCTGTCTCGCTCCCTCTCTCTCTCTCTCCGAGTCATTAGATGGTTTCGTTTTGGTGTATCTGATATCAATGCACACAGTAAAAGATACAAGACTAGCACTGTAAACGATATGGTATGTCCGTTATGTAGTTCTGCAAAAGAAGATGAAGTCCATTTCTTATTATGCTGTCCTGCATTAGATGACTTGAGACAAAGATAAAATTATATTCCGTTGAGATACTATAGCAGACCAAGTAATTTTCGGTTAGTATTACTCCTGTCGTCTACAAATGATAACGTTTTTTCGAACACCCTTTCAAATGGGGCCATGGTCTTCTTGAATAAACTTTGTTTCGTTTCCCCCTCTCTCTCTCGTTCATCCCCCCCCCCTCTCTCTCTCTCTCTCTCTCTCTTTCGTTTTCTCTCACTCTCGCCCTCCCTCTCCCTATCTTTCACTCTCAACTCTCACTGTCTCCTATTCCGTTGCACTTCTTGACTTTGGTTTCATTGTCATTTGTCTTTCTTTTGATTCATACCATTAAAAAAAAAAACCCCAAAAAAACAACAACTAAATATGAGAAGAAGAAGTTTAAAAAAAATGTTTTGGTGTTTGAAACACATTTTATGAGCTAAGATGTTTAATTAAAAGTAAAGAAAAGTTCATGAATCGTCGTATGACGATCAACATACTCGGGACGATCAGTTTCAACCCTTCCACCCCCCCCACCCCCCCTCTCACCGTCGCTTATTTTGTCATTCGTACGAGTTAATATGTCTTTGTTGTCATCAGCTCTGACGGGTTATTGACGCAGTGTGCATAGTACAGCATATGGTGCCTTGTGTGATGTTTAAAAAACAGTGGAAAATGTGTGTATTTTCTGTGTTTGCCTGCAAATCTCTGTATGCTTGTGTTTGTAAATGTCTGTGTTGACTGTGTTTGTAAATATCTGTATTGCCTGTGTTTGTACATGTCTGTGTAAATGTCTGTATTGTTTGTGTTTGGAGGAACAATTTTGTTTAATGTCCCGTCACACATATCGGTGATTGAAGACATTTTGTTAAAGTATTTATGAATACATTTGAGTATTATCGGTTAGAAGGGGTGGGAAATGTGAATGAATGGAGGGTTGGGGGAAACTGAGCAAATGAGGGTGAAATGAGGGTGGAATTTGAAAAAAAATTCTAAATACAATTACAGGAAATTAATTGAAGGACTTCGTAAAAGAGAAGTCGTTAAACTGACAAGCGAAACAAATGATAATGAATGCAAAAGTCAAAAACATCAACATTCTCAGTCACTTGTGAAGACACACTTTCGTGTACATAAGGCTTCATCAAGCTACAGTCAAACTTATATGCTTAATTGTCAGGTTACTAAAGCATATTTATGCACTTGACATTAGAACAATACTTGTCCGTGTTTGTAAATGTCTGTATTGCCTGTATTTGTACATGTCTTTGTAAATGTCTGTATTGCCTGTGTTTGTACATGTCTGAGTAAATGTCTGTGTTTGTAAATGTCTGTATTGCCTGTGTTTGTACATATCTGTGTAAATGTCTGAATTGTCTGTGTTTGTACATGTCTGTGTAAATGTCTGTATTGTCTGTGTGTGTAATTGTCTGTATTGTCTGTGTTTGTAAATGTCTGTATTGCCTGTGTTTGTAAATGTCTGTATTGCCTGTGTTTGTTCATGTCTGTGTAAATGTCTGTATTGCCTGTGTTTGTAAATGTCTGTATTGCCTATTGCCTGTGTTTGTACGTCTGTATTTGTACATGTCTGTGCAAATGTCTGTATTGCCTGTGTTTGTACATGTCTGTGTAAATGTCTGTACTGCCTTGTTTGTAAATGTCTGTATTGTCTGTGTTTGTACATGTCTGTGTAAATGTTTGTATCGCCTGTGTTTGTACATGTCTGTGTAAATGTCTGTACTGCCTTGTTTGTAAATGTCTGTATTGTCTGTGTTTGTACGTGTCTGTGTAAATGTCTGTATTGTCTGTGTTTGTACATGTCTGTATTGTCTGTGTTTGTCTTCAGCCATGATCCTGGACAGGGGAGGAACGTACGCTCACAGTTTTCTGTTCTTGGGTAAGTATACACATATAGAGAGAGAGGGGGATAGAAAGAGGAAAATAGAGCGAAAGAGAGTCACACAGAAATTGATTGATTGGTTGATTGATTAATTGACAAACCATTGTTTTCCAGGATAACAGATATGCAATTCTGTGGGGGTTTTCATCCAGTCCCCGCCCTGAACAGGGTCTATACAACATAATAATGAAAGATAATACCAAAAGTATGCAAATGATAAACACCCTCCACTTCACTCGTCACACATTCACAGGCAACAGTTAAAAAATGCAGAACACTTTCAAAAATATGCAGTGTAAAATCACGTTCTTGCAAATATGAGTTAAAATTCAACTAAATGATAGATATATTCACACACACACACACACACACACACACACACACACACACACAGAGAATGCGAACGCGAATCACTTATTCATTAATAGGCTTTATCCCCCACAAGCACATCATAGCCATATCAAAATGTTATACATACATATCAACGGTCACGTCAAACGAAATTTCTGAGAGCAAAACGATTAAAGAGAGTTCAAAAGAGCCAGCTGTAAACGTAGCACCAAGTCATCCTTTCTCAATTACTTCTACTGACAAATAACATTTCATTTATGAATAACGAAAACAAATTAGGACAGCAGACATCCCTTATTTCACACCTCTCGTACAAGTTTTGTATCAATGAGTTTCTCTCCAGATCTGATTGTTTACTACATCTTACTTACTCTTAACACATTCATAAAGATTTCCTGTTATATCATCTTTTATATCAAGATAGGCCATGATGAGTTCTTATCGATAGAATCAAACGCCTTTTCAAAGTCAATAAAGGCGACATAAAGTTTGCGAAAATAAGTAAAAAAAGATGGACATACTGGTCAGTTGTTGAGTACCCTGGCTTAAAACCAGCTTGATATTCCCCATTTACATTATTTTCCTCAATAAATTTCTGAAGTTGATTGCTTATTGTTCTAAATGAAATGAAATTATGGTGCTCAGAGCCTCGCCGACCACTAAGGCCATCTCAAGGCTATCGCCACGTTAATACCTACTACAAGGGTAAAAAAAACAATAAAAACAAGTCACCACTTTAAGCTTTCCACTCAAAGTTTTGAAAAACCTTCCATAGTTTAAAACCTTCAAATCTGATTAAAAACGTTCACTTCCTTCAAGAAGTCCATCAGCGCCCACGGCGGGACATCACGAAACAAAGTCTTCAAAGAAACCGCTGTGTAATGTCTGTGTCTAATGTCATGCAGATCCCAACAGTCAAGGAGCACGTGTTTCACGGTGAGAGGCTCATCACAGGGAATACATCGAGGGGCCTCTTCCCCTTCAACAAGTAAGAATGAGTAAAAAAAAAAAAAAAAAAAAAAAAAAAAGTGTGCCCCACATGCAGTCTGCACAGCACAGACTCCTCCTTTCTGTTCTTCACCCCTGATGGGAGGTTCTCTTTTAGGTCTGGACGGATTTGGAACAGCTTGTTGTCCGTCTGGGTGTTCCACTCCTCTTGCCAAAGATCCTTAACATAAGTGTTCACTTTCTGCTTCATGTCTGTGTATGGTACAAAGGATCTCGATAATTCTTTCTTTACAGTGATCTTGGCCAGCTGGTCTGCCCTTTCGTTACCACGAGTCAGATTCCTGCAGGCGATCGCCTCCAGGGCTGACAAGGAGTCGGAAAAGATCGTGGTTCTCTTTTGTTTCGAAGAGAGAACCATTTTTACCACCAGAACCAGTGCGGTCAGTTCCGCAGTGTACACTGAGCTGTCAGACAGGATGTGTTCCGTTGAGGGCTGGTCAGGAAAGATTCTTTGGAAAGTGAGAAATTTGTGGCAGAGTTCTGAAATGTAAGTTCTGTAGGCCAGTGAACTGGTGGAGTCTTTACGGTACGAGGCCAGATCGAATCGGACCTCAGGTGTTTTAAAGGTCCATGGTGGGCTGTCAGGGAACTTGGAGAAGTCTGAGATGCCACCGCCATCCAGTTCGGCATTTTCTATGTGCGGCTGAATGCGGAGTCCAAGAGGAGGGATGCAGTTTGGGTTGTCTTTAAATTTCTTGTTAAAGGGGTTGTTGAATACAACGTCGTAAGCAGGGTTTCTGGGTTCAGAAAACAGTTTCAAGTAATACTTTAGGGTCAGCTTCAATCTTTGGTTGGAGAGAGGTGGTTCCCCCGCCTCTGCATACAGGCTATGCACAGGGGTGGTGCGGAATGCACCTAAGCTGAAACGGGGCCCTTGGTGGTGTATAGGGTCCAGCATTTTCAGGTAAGACGGTCTGGCCGAGCCGTATACTAACACATCCGTAATCCAATTTGGACCGGACCAGGGCTCTGTAGAAGTACAAGAGAGTTCTCTTATCAACACCCCAGTCCGTGTGTGCCACAACTCGGATGATGTTCAGGGCTTTTTGACAAGATATTTTCAGCTGTTTGATATGGCTGAGGAAGTTCAGCTTCTGATCAAAAACGACCCCTAAAAATTTGGCTTCCTTGACCGCCGGGATGGTGGATTTTCCCAGACGGATTTCAGGGTCCAGATAGAATTGGTGAAAGTTATGAAAATGAATACACTAAGTTTTAGAGGACGAAAAGGTGAAACCATTTCTCCTCTGCCCAACACTGAATTTTGTCCACGCAGAGCTGAAGCCGTCGCTGGATGCTGGCATACGTGCTGCCAGTTGCGTACAGGGCGAAATCGTCTACAAACAGCGAGCTGTCCAATCCCTTCTGAACTGATTGGACGGTGTCGTTTATTTTGATGCTGAAGAGAGCTGGCGACAGAATGCTCCCTTGCGGAACACCCAGCTCCTGCTCGTGAATGTCGGACAGGGTGGTGCCGACCCTCACCTGAAATTGTCTGTCTTGCAAGAAGTTGTGGATAAACTGGGGCAGGTGTCCTTGGAAGCCGAGCTTGTGCAGGTCTGAGAGGATTCCAAATTTCCAGGTGGTATCGTAAGCTTTCTCTTAGTCAAAAAATATGGCCACCTCATGCTGTTTGGTGACAAAGACATTCCTTACAGTGGTTTCCAGACGAACCAGATGGTCAACGGTAGATCGATGCTTGTGGAAACCACACTGTTCTTTTGCCAGAAGGCCGTCGGTCTCTAGTTTCCACATCAGTCTACCGTTGACCATCTTCTCCATCAGTTTGCAGATGCAGCTGGTCAGTGCTATTGGGCGGTAGTTGGAGGGGTCTGAGGGGTCTTTTCCCGGTTTTGGCACCGGGATTATGAGAGCTTTCCGCCAGGAGGGTGGAAAAAAGCCTGTGATCCAGATGTGGTTGTAAACTTTGAGCAGGGTGTCCAGAGGTTTCGGGAAGATGTTTTAAAAGTTTATAATGGACCGCGTCCATTCCTTGAGAGGAATCCATGCAGGTCTGAAGGGCAGATTTTAGTTCATTCATAGTGAAAGGAAGGTTGTAGCTCTCTGTGTTGCCGGAAGAGAAGTTGCTGGGTGTTTTTTCTTTCAGGTTTTTGGTTTTGAGAAACAGAGCAGATTTGTTGGCAGATCTAGAGTTCAGTTCGATTGTGGAGGCTAGCAAATTAGCAACTGCTTTCTTCTCTGTGATAAGAGCGTCTGAGAGCTTAAGATGGTGAAAAGTTGGGCAGACCCTTTTTGCCCTTAATTTTTTTTAAAACCCTCCACACTTTCTTCTTGGGTGTGTTGGAGGTTAAGGAAGAGCAAAAATCTCTCCATGATTTTCTCTGGCTCTTTTTAAAAACATACCTGGCTTTCGCCCTCAGCTGTTGATGGGTTTGAACGCTATCGGTATCCAGTCTCCAAAAGACGCGCCGTTGTGTTCTCTTCCGAGACTTACGTGCATCCCGACATTCAGCGTTGAACCAGGGCGTTCTTGGCATCTAAGGCTTGGAGGCAGACGATGGGACTGCTGCTTTGGCGCAATCTAAACTGATCTGTGTCAGAGTGTCAGCAGGATCCTTGCTTTGTAAGACTGTTTCTTCCTGCAGCTCCACTCTTCCCCATCTGTGGAATGGAGGACGACAGGAAAGTGGTCACTTCCGTGCAGATCGTCGTGCACTTTCCACTCATAGTCCAGGACCAACGATGGATCCCAGACCAACAGATCTAAACACGAGAGCTTCCCAGAAGGTAGATGAAGGTAAGTGGGTGACTTGTCGTTAAGACAACACAGGTCCATATCAGAAAGAAGATTCTCCAAAAGAAGACCTCGGGCTGATGTCACCTCACTTCCCCAGAGCAGGGAGTGGCCATTGAAGTCGCCCAACAGTATGAACGGTCGTGGGAGATGGTCGACAAGGGTCATGAGGTCCTGCCTCAGAACATGGACGGAAGGAGGAAGATACAGAGAACAGACAGTGATGGTTTTCTTAAGTGTGACTGCCACCGCCTGTAAAGGGGTGGTAAGAGGAACTGTACTATGTAAAAGGGACTTATGTATAAAAAGAGCGACACCTTCCATCAATCCCTCTTGCTTCAGTTGAGCAGGTTTAGAAATGGAGTTAAAACCAGAGAGAGATAAAAACTTGCCATCTCTTTGTGGAGTCTCTTGCAGCGCCAGCACTGAAAGTTTCAAAGCACGACAAAGCAACTGGAGTTTCTGGAGATTGGCATAAACCCCACGGATGTTCCAATGAATGACCGCCATTTAAAAGGTTAAAAATAAAGCAGCAGCCTAATCCATCGCTACCTCCTGCTCGTCTGCTTGCGGTGGCTCAAGGTCGGCCAAGACCGCATATCTATTTTTTGTATTCCCCGACCCCGCCGAGGCCGCAACCCTCCCCTCCTTGGGTTTTGGAGGTGCGGGGGGTTTCTGGGCACTCCCACCAGCCCGAGGGGCAGGCAGACGAGGGGTGGGACGAGGGGGGAGGGGACGGGAGGCGTTCACCATGCCTCCGCCCGAGGCTTTCCCCCCCTGCTCAGCAGCCCCTGAGGACCGCCGTACAGGATTGGAAGGGGCGGATACAGTGCCTCCACCCAAGGCCAATGGTTTTACCAAGGTCGGTATGGCGTCCGTCTGCGTCCCTGTGGACGTTGTCTGGATCGCAACGTCCACCATCCTGGATCTGACGACAGAAGCGTATGACAGTCCTGCCTTAGGCAATGTAGCCTCCACTAACTTACGGGCCTCAAAGAACGATATTTTCTTCTCCGTCTTCACCTTCTGGATTTCTTTTTCTTTTTTCCAGGTGGGGCAGTCTTTAGACGAAGACGGGTGGCTGCCTCCGCAGTTCACACAACGGGCTGGACTGATGCACTTGCCCTGGTGCGCCGCCTTTGAACAGGTGCCACACGCCTCTTCCTCCCGCAGCGGTCCCGCACGTGTCCGAATTTCTGACACTTGAAGCACCGTAGAGGAGACGGCACGTACAGACTTACGTTCACCTGCAGGTATCTGACTCGTATGTCCTTGGGGACATTTGGGCAGCAGAAGGTGAGGAAGAATGTGTTGGTCGGGACTCTGTCCGACCCCTTCCTTACTGTCACCCTGTAAACATCTGTCACTCCCTGAGAGGACAGCTTGCTCTTAATCTCTGCATCAGACACTCCTCTCAACTCCGGGCATCTGATGACCCCCTTCGAGCAGTTCAGTCCTTTGTGAGGGGAGACCTTCACCGCCCCATCCACAAAAGTGGCAGCTTTAAGCAGAAGCTGTATCTGCCTTCTTGATGTCGTCTCCACCAGAAACGTTCCGTTCCTGAACCTCTTGATAGACTTCAGTGCGCCTGCTAAACATTGGAAGCCTTTCTGGATGGCGAAGGGGCTGAGAGCCGACAAGGGCTTGTCATCATCAGTGCCCTCCACCACAAGCCACGACGGCCAATATCCAGAGGTCTCACCGACCTCCAAATCGGAGTCCGAGACATTATCCGTTCCTTGTCTCCTTCTTTTTGCAAATTTAGGGGTGGGGTGGGGGTGGGGGGGGGGGGGGTGACTGGATAGAAGCCATGGTTTTTTGGGTCGTTAATTCATCCCTCCCTTACCCACCCACCATGGGGTCCAACTTAGGGGCCAGGGTCAAGGGAACACCAGCTTGACCCCTTCCAGGTTTCGGGAGGGACATACGACCAACGGTCTAGCTCCAACGCGTTCCCCCCGATCATGCCCAGCTCCCAGGGACTCTAAACTGCCAGTCTTGACCCAGCCCCACGAAGGGGTAGCCGATTGACACACACGGGCCAATGTGTGCCGTCTGTCTTAGGAGAGGTCCGAGCCAAAGGGACGTGTTGAGAGCAACGTGCTCTCTCAATCCCCAGGATCTCATTCCCCTCCATCACAGGTCGCGCCGCACGGCAAACACGGCGGGCCTGAAGAAGGCCGCAGGGAAAAAAGAATGTGGAAAATAAGGCTTAATGGGGAGCTGGAGACAGAAAAGAGGCGGTAAAAAGAAGAGAGAATATAAAAAAAACAGTGGGTCACTTTTAGTTTGGGCCTCACTCACGACCTGTTCGGCACGGGAAGCCCTATCAGGGGCATCAGTACAAAAAACAAACAAACAAACAAAAAACCCACCACTTATTCAGCCTGAACAGCTACAATGGCTATGTAGGCTGTCAATTAAGACTTGGGACTAGAGCAGTAAACCCTCAGAAGCACTGATGTCCCCGGCCACTAAGCCTCCCGACCACGACAAGGTAGTGACCCCCCGGGAGGATTGTTCTAAATATTTTGTTAAATGCCCCTATCAAATAGTTTCTTGAAAAGGTTTACGAAATTATTTTGTCAGTTCACAAGTTTTTAGGAATTCCCCAATGATTCCATCCTTTCTTCCCCCTATATGCAAAAAGAACTTCCTCGCTTACAATAGGGCTATTCATGGAATGATTCTCTGCATCTGCTTACTCATATTCGTCGTTATCACATGATGAATCTTTAGTAAGTAAGGCTAAAATAAAGTTCAAACCGTTATTCAGTAGAAATATCATTCTTGGGTTCCTTCTTTTGAAAGAAATTGTTTAATATTTTCCAAAAAATTTTGGTAATTATAGAACACTCAAGACCGTCCAAAAGATTCTTATTAAGCAACTTCTGTTTTCTGACTAAAGTGTTTTGATATTCTCTTGTCTTACACATGGCACAGTATCATTATCTAAAACACATCTACACTTTCTCAACAATCTACAAACCTTCGTCCAGCCAATCCTACATTCCCAATCAAACCAACCCTCATTTCGTTCATTATGATCTACTCTTAAATACTTCTTCATAATTATATGTTGCACAATCTCGGATACAGTTGCTAAATACCTCCAGAGCTTCGTTGATATTCACACCAATCATTTCTAGAGCTTTTTTAGGTATGTACCTGATAACGACATCAAACAATTTACTGGGACAATTCTTGACTATAATCCATATTCCAAACATTTTTTTTTTTTAAATATCACTGCTCAATCGAACTTCTGTTACTAAAACTATTCTCAATAGGACATGAAATACAACATTCAATATTGTCTCATTCTTTTTGTCACAACGGATTTCTCATCTTTTTGTTACAACAGATTTCTCTGTGTAAAATTCGGGCTGCTGTCCCCATGGAGAACGCGTCGCTACACAGAGCGCTACCTTTTCTCTCTTTTTTTCTGCCTTTAGTTTTATTTGTTTTCCTATGGAACTTCATTTTTCTACAAAATTTTCCCGGGGACAACCCTTTTCTTGCCGTAGGTCCTCTTACATGCGCTAAATGCATGGTGCACACAGGACCTCGGTTTATCGTCTCATCCGAATGACTAGCGTCCAGATCACCACTCAAGGTCTAGTGGAGGGGGAGAAAATATTGGCGACTGTGGAATTCCAACCAGTGAGCTCAGATTCTCGCTTCTTAAGCGGACCCGTTACAGTAGGCCAACACTCCAATAGGAAAATGGCCCAATTTGGCTCGAACAGCAACATACAATGTACACACGTCTTAAGTTCAGTTCAATTGCTCAAGGAGACGTCACTGCGTTCGGACAAATCCATATACGCTACACCACATCTGTTAAGCAGATGCCTGACCAGCAGCGCAACCCAACTCGCTTTCTCAGACCTTGTGGGAAAATAAAAGAAATGAAGTAAAATAAGATACAAAAGTGAATGAACTGATAAGTAATTAAATTAATGATTCGATAAAACAGTAAATAAATGCAAAAATATTAATAAATAAATAGATAAATAAATAAATGAAAAAACCCAAACATATAAATATATAGATAAATAGATGAATAAATACATAAGCAGACTGTTAACTCAATCTGAAAACACATCTGAAATAACTTTATAAAGGGCATTTGACATGACCACTCGCCTCCCGAAATCCCTCTCCGGGGGATCATTATGGGCACGTGCCTTGGGGAGTGACTCCAGACCAAGGGCTAAATAAAGGCTCATGCCTATTTCCACCTCCCTGTGCGATTGGGGGAGTGAGTTTGGGCACGTGCCTAAACTTACCCGCCGGGGAGTATATTCAGACACGATATTGTGTGTGTGTGTGTGTGTGTGTGTATGTGTGTGTGTGTGTGTGTGTGTGTGTGTGTGTGTGTGTGTGTGTGTGTGTGTGCTCATTGATTTTCACTGTTTCAGTACAGTGACAAATCTAAATTATTTCATATCGTTGTGCCTGGTTTTAAAATAACCAACTTCACTACAAATACAATGGCCAACCAGACTATTTTAGATTTTGCCTTTAACGCCTTGACTGCTGGTAACGAGTATGTTCGTCAGTGAAGAGCTGTCGCCTGAGATAACACTGAGCTTACGTCAGTGGAGAGCTGTCGCCTGAGATAACACTGAGCTTACGTCAGTGAAGAGCTGTCGCCTGAGATAACACTGAGCTTACGTCAGTGGAGAGCTGTTGCCTGAGATAACATTGAGCTTACGTCAGTGGAGAGCTGTCGCCTGAGATAACACTGAGCTTACGTCAGTGGAGAGCTGTCGCCTGAGATAACACTGAGCTTACGTCAGTGGAGAGCTGTTGCCTGAGATAACATTGAGCTTACATGTCAGGTTGCCAGTCACCTTTTTCATTTTCTGTTTTTTGTTTGTTTGTTTTTTCTTTCTTTCTTTTTTTTAATTTTTATTTTAATTATCTCAACTTCTTCCTTTTGGGACTGCATTACTTTTGTTCAGAAAAAAAAGAAGAAAAAAAAACAGAAAAAAAAGACGCCAATGCAAAAAGTAGTAATTACACTTCACTGTGACATGCGAAACACTGATCTCATTCCATCGCGTTTCAGCAATCAATGGGTTAATTTCTTCACCATCTTCTCTGTTCCTCCAGGAATCACGATCCTGTCTGCAGCTTTCCTGGACATGGGGGCGGCTTGTTTCCTGCTGTCACGTGACAAGATGGAAGCAGCTAAGCAAAATGCTGATTGGTTGTTGGAGGAAAAGGGCGTGCTTGGGACTAGCCAGTCACAGACTCTAGAAACTGCTGAGCATGGGGAGCACGCTGATTGGTTGGGGGAAGACGAGTGATTGTCAGATTAGCCAATCACAGCCTTTGGAGGCATTGTTTGTTTTATGTGTGTCTGTGTCTGTTCGTGTCATTTCCATCTCTTTTCTTCTTGGTCCAGATCCTTTTTCTTTTATAGCAGATGTGATGTAGCGTATATAGGATCAGTCCGCACGCTCTGAGAATTACGCCTCTGTCTCTCCATTTCCCTGCTCTCTCTCTCTCTCTCTCTCTCTCTCTCCGTGGATGGTCCACATGTTTGCTCTTTTGTTGTTCTTTTTCCCTACCCTTTTCTTGCGTACAGTTGTTGCGGTGTGTGTTTCGTGGTATTTGCTTAATTAGTTGTTGTTGTTTTTTGTAATCCCCCCTTGTCAAAATGGCTGTAAATGCTTTTGACAATAAATCATCAATCAATCAAATCAATCTCTATCAGTCTCAGTATTTCTTTCGTTTTTTCTCTCCCCCTCACCCCCACCCTTTTTAAGTGCTTGAGAAAATTGATTAACAGAATGAGTTTTATTTTGCTCTTTTCCATTTTAACTAGCTGCATGGTGAATCACTGAATTGGTATATCTATAATTTGACACACATAAACTGAAAAACAACACAAATATGAAGTCTTTAGATCTTCAGTGGTGTGCATGCAAGTGTTTGGTTTTTTTAATTTCAATGCAAGTATATATATATATATATATATATGTGGGTGTGTGTGTGTGTGTGTGTGCATGCGTGCGTGTGTGTGTGGTGTGGTGTGTGTGTGTGTTCCATTCACTTGTGTGTTGAGAGACAGACAGACAGACTTACAGACGGAAAGAGAGAGGTGGGGATGCAGGTTTGTATGTTCATGTATGTGCGTTGCTTTCAATACAACAGTGTGTGTGTGTGTGTGTGTGTGTGTGTGTGTTTCTCACAGTGGGTACAAATGAAATGAAAACAAAACACTGCAGTACCATTCATCTTAATAACCCTGCTGTACAACATGTCAACAACAATGGCATGGTGCGTATACAGTGTATATACATAAAGGATTCATACTGTGTTGTTTTTATCCATTGTTGTGTAAAAAGGTGTGTTTTAGAGTGAGTGTGGTTCGATTCTAATAGAAGAGAGAGGAGCAGACAGGGGGATATAGGATCAACTAATGATGCACTCACTCACTCTCTCCTCACATCAATAGCAGGGCCACATGGAGTGGTTTTTATAGAGTGTTTACTTTACAATACAGCACACACACTAAGCAGTTCACCCTACTTAGCAAAAGCAACACACACTAAGGCAGCACACACTGCCTACTTCAAGTACTTCCTACAAGCAGCGCACAGTAAAAAAGATCATCCTACACCTAAAGCAGCACCTATAAGCAGCACACCTGGAACACAAACACACAACCAAAACCCAGGTCAGGTAAAATCTCAAAATATCCTGACATCACTGACATGAAAGGCCTATACCCTCTCAGCACCTTTCATCACATGTTCACCAGTATGCACTCCTCTCACACATAAATCTAGGTGAGGTAAAACAAGCTTACCTGCCATCAGCAGTGACATACCAATTACCATACTGTGTACAAAACATATCACGGACCAATACAACCCTGTGTTCCAACTCATGTTACCCATCATTCAATTAAACTGTGTGTTACCATTAGCAAACAAATCTCTTTGTCTTCACAAGGTATACCACCAACACAAGTACATGTAAGGAAGTTATTACTTCCAACATATCTCTGGTAAACAGCAATGTGCAACAACATAGCAGTGACCCTCAATGCTCTCATAGTTTGCCAACTCATTGATCACATTACAATGTTCCTTCCCACTTTGTCTGAACAAAGTAAACCACTGACACACAGCACAACTCCTACACATGTTACCACAACAACCAACAACTCAAACATGTGTTCCACAACACTTGCTGTTACCCCCCATGTGCACACACATTAAAAAAAAACCCTCAACACACACTGACAGTGTGTTAGCCAATAGATCTGTTCAGTTCACTCAAAAGATACAGGCCAGTACTTCCCTCAGAGGGTAGTTTTCACACATTAACCCCTTTTCCTTCCACAAGCCACAAGATTAACTTAAACTGGCTGTCCACCAACACAAAACATTGTTTCCCAACACAACTAAGTTATCAACATAACGTAAAACCATTACAAGTTGTGTACTCACAGCCCAACAAGGATTTCCTTGCACCTCACATCACGGATCAGTCAGTCAGCCCGTGTCAGTCAGTTCTTCTGGTAGACAGCTAAGAACTGGCTGTGCTGACTGGTTTTATCTCTTCCCCCAACATACTGTGCATACTAATCCAAACTACAACACTCACTCCCCCAACTAGCTGAACTGAAATAACCAATCTTTGCTTGTCCTAGTGACGCTATGTAAATGACTGACAGATTCACATTCTGTGATGACAGGTTCACCCGTTTACGTCACAAAGAGAATGGGGAGACGGGACAATACAACTCTGGGCATGTTAGCCGGCATGATCAAAGTTCACATTAGCATAAATTCTCCCTCGCTTATGTTCCGAAGTCCCGCCATCTACGTCAGCTGCGTTCGTGGAGGGGAGATGGGGAACAACTTGAAAGACAGACCGCCACACGGGATGTTCCACTCATCACGGGGATTGCGGCAGACGTCACATAACCGCACGTGTTTCAACGACTGGGGCGGGTGATGCGGTGTCGAGGACCAAAGGCGCCAACTAGGGAGTAGGGGTGAGGAGGTGGAGGGGCGGAAGGGGGGAGGATGGCGTGGTTTCGGCACAACCTCAAAGACTGGACTTGGGATGGAGCGGGAAGGGAGATAAGAAGGAGGGGTGGAGGCTGGGGGAGGGGACAGAGTGTGGGTGGTGGGGGTGACACTGCTGGCGCACTATAACAGTTGTTCCATGTTAATTAGCACAGCATGTGTCACATCAGTTCCAATTTCTCTCTTTCTCTGTGTGTGTGTGTGTGTGTGTGTGTGTATGTGTGTGTGTGGTATTAGTTCTACTGTGTATATATGCGAGAGAGAGAGAGAGAGAGATACGGATACGGATGATTTATTCAATAAGACCATGGCCCCTTATGAAGGGGGTACAGTGAACAATAATTCACAACAATAAACGCATACTACCAACAATACACGTCAGTAAATGTTCAACTACAAGCTGATAATACACAACAAATAATAATTAACTACATAATGCACTGCGTATTTTAAACGCTTTATACAAGTAAACAGCAAAGTGTTTGATAATGGTTTCGCTTGTCGATGACATCAGCAAAACAAGCGCAAATGAAGTTGGGCGTGCGTAGGCTAATATTTTTGTGGAATTAACTGAAATCTAAGGTCTTCCAAAACAGGGCTGCATAACACAAAGTGAAGTGAAGTTTCATCAGCACATCTACATAATGGACAAATAAGATCACAAACACTGAACTTACGATAACGAAGACAATGCATTAAGATGTCAGAAATCCCTAATCTGAACCTTGTCGTGATGTATTTTAAATGCCTATCCATTTTCATTGATAAATAAGTTGGAATAGAATGCATATAATTGAACTGCTTATAAAACCTGAAACGATCGCTTTCTTGAACATGATCTGACCATTCTTGCCATCTACAATCAATTAATCTTGTACGAAGCACGCGAATAAATCCATTTATGTCGCCTACCCCCTGCTGTAACCAAACATAACCAAACCCCAGTTCATTTAACCTAACCCTAACTTTTGACACCCAGTTTACCTTACCCCTAGAGTCTAGATCATTTAACATGTTATAAGCTTTTTTCGGTAGCCTTGAATTTTCCATTTGTGTTATTTTTAACCAATAACTAATACATCTTACTGCGGAATTCAGATAGATTGGATACCTATTCGTCTCACCATAGATTAAATCATTTGGTGTTTTCATTGTGACTCCAAGAAACTTTTTTAGTGCAAGTAGATGGACATTCTCACAACAAGCAGCAGCATTAGAAAGACCCCAAATCTCTGCTCCATACTGAACAATGGGCTGTACTTGTGAGTCAAACAGTTTCATAAATAGATCTAAAGAATGATTTTCTACACATGACAGTTTTTGCATAATACAGAGTAATGCGTGCTTGGCTCTACTTGCAAGATCTTTACATGCAACCGTGAAACACAATTTGGTTGAAAAATATATACCTAGGTATTTATAAGCATTTACAACAGGCATCATTATCCCATTATATACCCATTTTTCCCTCATTCCTAAATATCCACCTTTTCTAAAAACAATTATATGACTTTTTGACATGTTTACTTTCAACTGAAGTGATTGTGCAGCTCTAGATAGACACCCCCCCCCCCCTCACATACACACACACACATATCCACCTTTTCTAAAAAAAATTATATTACTTTTTGACATGTTTACTTTCAACTGAAGTGATTGTGCAGCTCTAGATAGACACCCCTCCCCCCCCCCCTCCCACCCACACACACACTATACGCACGTGCACAGAACTCTCCTGCCACTTGTGTACACTTACACCCTCGCGCATGCACAAACGCACTCAAACACACAGACCCACACGCACAGAGGCTGCCACTGACTGGGCGCAAGAGGGATGGGAAAAGATCTTTGATGCCAAGAACGTGGCGTCTAGTGTGTTGCTCAGTCTGTTGTATTTGGAAAAGCCCACAGACTCTGTTCCGTTTTGAAGAAATTTGCGCAATGTTGGTTTGGAGATGATGCCGATATTTGTTTGATTTGCAAAGCATCGTGCTCTACCTTTCATGCTAGACTTACGGCCGCTCCCTCTCTCTGCTTTTATTTCTTTGAGGAGATCGATGGTGTGATGGCCTTGTACCTGTTCTTTTTGATATTCTTTGACTTTTCTGAGGATTTCCGATTTTCCTAGATGTAGGCCGCTCGTTGTTGTTGCGTTACCAGCAAGTCTGTCAGCTCGCTCATTTCCCTTAACACCTGCATGTCCCGGGCAGTATGACGATGTGAGTTTTTTAATCTGAAAGTTGCACATTGCCTTATGCCACTCTGGGCTTCCCATTCCATTTTCAATTTTCTGTATGAGGTTCATTGAGTCGGTTAGAATCATGGCATGTTGGTTTCCGGGTGTATGGATAGACGATAGCCACTGGAGGGCATGTGTCACAGCTTCAACTTCCATCGTTAGGCTGGAGGTTGTGACTTTGTAGGCAGCATTCTCTTCCCTAATTGTTTTTCCATTTTGTTTCGCAGTGAATCCCCAACCGGATTGGTCTTTGGTGACTGAGCCATCTGTGTATATGATGATGTCCTCTTCTTTACTGTTTTCTTCTATGAGTAGCTTCACTTCCGCATCAGTTTTGCCCTCTGGCCATTCCCGACAATGTCTTCCTAGAGTGGGTGAAATGGCTGTGTTGAATAGATGGTTGAGGTTTTCGGGGTTTTTCCCCCATTCTTTTGTTTCTTTCAGGTCTTGTAGTCGGCATACTAGCTGGATCGTGTCTTCTGCTTGCCCCATCCATGATCTTCCTCGTCCTAGACGGCTGCCTTTTGGTTCTTTGACTGCGTCATGCAGTGGGTTTTGGGGTTTTTCTAATGCTTTGAAGTAGGTCTTAACCTGTTCTAACTACTTTCTGGCCTGCACTGAAGGAAGGTCAAGCAGGTATCGCATGGTTTTCGTGGGCGTGTCTTTTTTTGTTCCAAGGATCAGCCTCATAGCTTCATTTTGAACTCTTCTAATTTTAGGAGGTTGCTTTGAGATGGTGTTGTTAGCCCAAGTCCGTAGTCGATCACACTGAGGACAAGTGATTGGTATAGCAGGAAGATGTGGCGTTGTTCAATACCTTTGGTTGCCATTGCTTTTAAGACTGAAAGGCCCTTTTTGCATTTGAGAACAGGATTTTCCGTACGTTTTCTGAAGGTCAGCATCCTGTCGAAGTGTATTCCTAGGTAGCGTAGGCATTCAGTTTTCTCGATCTGAATCCCGTTGAATGACACAGGTGGTGATTTGCTCACGGTTCTGTTGTTGAGGGTGCACAGCAACGTTTGGGCTTTCGCTGGATTGATGGAAGATCCTGTGTCTTTGCACCATTGAGCCGCTCACATTCCCCCCAGAGAGAGAGAAATTCAACAGAACTCTGTGTGCTTGTGTGTTTGCGTGCGTGCGTGCTCGCTCACGTGCGTGTGTGTGTGTGTGTGTGTCTGTGTGTATGCGAGACAGACAGACAGACAGACAGACAGATGGACAAAGAGATATATAGAGGCAGGGGGTGGGTGTGAGGAAAGAGGGTAACTTGGTATGTGTGCATGTTGTTTTGTTTGTTTTTTGTTGTTGGTTTTTCTTGTTATGTCTTTTTTTTCTTTTCAACATTTTTTATTCAAAGGTTTACAGATACAGAATTTGTATGTTTTGTGCATTAGAAAGTACAGGGTAAGCATATAATTAAGTTCTAGGTACTGACAAGTCCACAACAGCAAAACAATGTATGTTCAATGGCAAAATTCCAAGGCAGCATTGTATAGCTTAATTTTGTATTAAACAGTTATAAAGTGCCCATTTTTCGACAAACTTGTTATATTCCATAGTTATGTTAAAGGCATACTTGTCTACTTCATGTGCCTGTTTGAGGTCTTTTTTGTACATCTGTGTGTTGGTTTTACTTTGTTGATTCTACATTTGTATACATAAAATTTAGCTATCAATATATGAGAAACATTGATCAGTTTTCATTTTGCTGTGTCCAAAAAGCACCAGTGTGTCATTCAGGTTAAGTCTATCACAATGTAAACACTTTTCTTTTAAATATCTCACAAACTCCGTCCAAAACAAAAACAAATGCAAGCAAGCCTTCCCACCTTCCAAACCTAAACATGGTGTGTGTCCATCGAGATCGATGATGACCATCGTTGTCATCCAGCTGGGGGATGGGGGGAGGGTGGTGGTGGGGTGGGGGGGAGGATGCTCATGAATCTATCTGTGAATGCGCAGATGGCTGAATAGTCCAATCTGTGCACGAAATGTTCGCTGACATTTGGGGCAGACAAAGACAGGCATACCATTGTCAGGGAGCTTGTTTGCCCGTGACTTTCTGGCCTGCCTCTTCTGAACAGCTGCAGCAGTCCTGTTGGCCTCACACAACTTGGCGCCTTTGTGCACAGCAGCACGCCATTTGTCACGGTCCACTGCAGATTCCTCCCAGGAGTCAGGGTTGATATCAAACGCTTTCAGAGAGACTTTCAGAGTATCTCTGAAGCGCTTCTTCTGACCTCCGTGTGATCTCTTCCCTTGTTGCAGCTCGCCATAGAAGAGCCTTTTGGGCAGCCGATGGTCTGGCATGCGCGCCACGTGTCCAGCCCAGCGAAGCTGGGACTGCATCAGGATGGTGAAGATGCTGGGAAGGGTGGCTTTTGCGAGCACCTCTGTGTCTGGGGTCTTGTCTTGCCACTTGATGTTCAGTAGCTTCCTGAGGCATGTTGTGTGGAAGTGGTTCAGCTTCTTGGCATGTTGTTGGTACACTGTCCAAGTTTCGCAGGCGTACAGTAGTGTGGGGAGAACTACTGCTCTGTAGACCTTTAGCTTGGTCTCAAGACTAATGCCTCTTCTGTTCCAGACATTTGCACTAAGTCTACCAAAAGTTGCACTTGCTCTTGCAATCCTGACGTTCACTTCATCGTCGATGGTCGCATTTCGTGACAGTGTGCTGCCAAGGTATGTGAACCGCTCCACCGCACTGAGTCTCTGACCGTTGACTGTGATGTTGGGCTCAACGTAGGGTTTCCCTGGGGCTGGCTGATGGAGAACTTCAGTTTTCCTCGTGCTGATGGTAAGGCCGAAGTTCCTGCTGGCAGTGGCAAACTTGTCAACGCTGAGTTGCATGTCAGCTTCAGATCCAGCGTTGAGGGCACAATCATCAGCAAACAAAAAGTCTCTGATGATGTCTGTCATGACCTTCGTTTTTGCTTGAAGCCTTCTGAGGTTAAACAACTTACCATCTGTTCGGTACTTTAGGCCGATTCCAACATCGCCATCTCTGAAGGCATCAGTAAGCATTGCAGAGAACATGAGGCTGAACAGCGTTGGAGCCAGGACGCAGCCTTGCTTGACACCATTTGTGACAGCAAAAGGAGCAGATGTTTCGCCTTTGTCCTGGACTCGAGCCTGCATGCCTTCATGGAATTGGCTGACCAAGGAAATAAATTTCCGAGGGCATCCGTACTTGGCCATGACCTTCCACAGTCCCTCTCTACTCACGGTGTCGAAGGCCTTAGTGAGGTCGACATAGGTGGAGAACAGATCAGCATTTTGCTCCTGACATTTCTCTTGCAGCTGCCTTGCAGCAAACACCATGTTGGTGGTTCCGCGCTCTTTCCGGAATCCACATTGGCTCTCAGGCAAATGACCTTGGTCAAGGTGTGCTGTGAGGCGGTTTAGTAGGATCCTGGCAAGTATCTTGCCTGCGATGGAGAGCAAGGAAATGCCCCGATGGTTATCACAGGCTTGCCGGTTCCCCTTTTGCTTGTACAAGTGAATGATAGATGCATCTTTGAAATCCTGGGGGATCGTCTCTTCTTTCCACATGAGTGAGTACAGCTGATGGAGCTTCTCAGTCAGCACAGTGCCTCCATCCTTGTAGACCTCTGCTGGTATGGAGTCTGAGCCAGGTGCTTTGCCACTGGATAGCAGACGGATTGCTTTCTGGGTCTCAAGAAGTGTTGGCGGATCGTCCAGTGCTTCGTTGATGGGGACTTGTGGGAGACGGTCTATGGCTTCATCATTTATGGAGGAAGGGCGATTTAAGACACTGTTGAAGTGCTGAGCCCAGCGTTCGAGAATTTTCTCCTTCTCGGTGATCAAGGTATTCCCATCTGCACTGAGGAGGGGGGATGATCCTGAGGATGTGGGGCCGTAGACTTCTTTTAAGGCATCATAGAACCTCTTCATATCGTGCCTGTCAGCATATCCCTGGATCTCATCAGCTTTGTCACTCAGCCACTTATCCTGCATCTGGCGTAACTTTTGCTGAACAGTCCTGCGGATGGCATCGTACACATCCTTTTTTGATGTGGACTTTGGGTTGCTCAGGTAGGCTTGATGCAGACGGCGTTTCTCATCCAGAAGCTGCTTGATTTCATCACAGTTTTCATCAAACCAGTCTTTGTGCTTTCTGGACATGGGTCCCAGGGTCTCTGAAGCTGTACTATAGATCAGCTCACGCAGGGTCCTCCAGTCAGACTCCACATTCTGGTTGTCCAGAGAGGCGGATTCCAGACGATCTTCCAGCAGCTCCACAAAGGACTGTTTGATGGTGATGTTTTTCAGCTTAGCGATGTTGAGCCGTTTTGGAGCCTTCTGGCCTTGGGGGCGTCTCTTGGGCTGGATTCGAATATTCAGCTTCGAGACTACAAGGCGATGGTCTGTCCAACACTCGGCGCCACACATGGTCTTTGTTACACGTACATCTTGCCTATCCCTTTTCCTGACGATGACATAATCGATGAGATGCCAATGCTTTGAGCGAGGGTGCATCCATGACGTCCTGTTACGGGTAGGGAGGCAGAAAACTGTGTTGGTTATCAGCAGTTCGTGCTCTGCACAGGTCTGAAGCAAAAGCAATCCATTTGGGTTGCAGTGGCCCACACCATGCTTTCCAATCACTCCATCCCAGGAGATGTAGTCAGAGCCAACTCTAGCATTGAAGTCCCCAAGAATGATGAGCTTGTCTGCTTTAGGGATAGCAGCAATGACAGAGTGAAGGTCCTCGTAGAACTTCGCCTTCACTTCATCCGGGTTGGTCATGGTTGGGGCGTAGGCACTGACAATGGTGAGGTGCTTCTGGCCAGATGCCAGTGGGAGTTTCATGGTCATAAGCCTATCGTTGACTCCCTTTGGGATTCCAGCTAGCTTGCTGACAAGTGCTGTTTTTACTGCAAAACCAACGCCAGCCTCACGTCGCTCTTCGCTTCCTCGTCCACTCCAGAAGAAGGTGTAACCAGATCCCCGTTCACAGAGCTCGCCTTCACCTGCAAGCCGAGTCTCACTCAAGGCTGCGATGTCAATGTTGTATCTGGCGAGTTCGGATGCAACTAGTGCCGTTCTCCTTTGGGGTCTGTCCGCGTTATCTCTGTCCAGGAGAGTCCTTATGTTCCAAGCACCAATGGTGAGAGGAACGATCCTTGTTTTTTTCTTTTCTTTCTTGTTGTTTCGACCGCTGATGTAGGGTCCCCGCCAGCCGCGGTATGCTGGCCAGGGTGATATGGAGCACGCAATTTTTAGGGCACCTTTTCTAGCCCCTTCCTCATGCCAGGGAGGTGAGCAGTGCATTCCTAAAGAGGGCTGCTCAGACGCTCAGACGGCTGCCGAGCTCCATCGCTGCTCCTGTCGACGAAGAACGACCCTATGGCCTGAGCCGCCTGTGTGCAGGTCTGCGACTGCGACTGCCAGTGTACCCACACCTGTCGTTTCGTCGCTCGCCTGTCGCCACAGGACTTGGGGGTGATGAAATGATGAAGGATGAAAGGTCATTTTGGATGACTGATGACTTGCGCGATGAGTTTGTTTAAAGTGAAGAGGAGTTGCGCAACGTCAACCTCACTCTCTCGTCCGGGTCCACCAATTTCCAGTGGCAAGACTAAGTCGAGACGACTGGAGGATGAGCACGGATGCAGTGGATGACCAAGATATCCTTTCGGTGTCTCATCTTGCTCTCTGCACTCCACAGTGCGTTGCTGTAACCGCCTTCCTCTCCGTTGAACCGATAGGTTTCTTCCGCAGATTCTGCCGGATCCAGACTTCGCATGCATGGGTAGACACACCCCGGGGGCCAACTGCGTGTGGCATGCACACAGCACAGTGGAGCTAGATGGCCGTCGGTGGCTCTCCTGAGCCAACGCCCTTTTATGGATCTCCATAAGGGTGTCTAGCCACCCGCCTCACCAGTCCCAGAAGGGAGCGGTGGGAGTGCCGGTTTAGTCGCCGGCAACCCGACCCTGAACAGGTTGTACTGGATTACAGGTTACCAGTAGCAGATCTAATGACCTGACCTGACATGCAGAAAAAAGCACCAGTGTGTCATTCAGGTTAAGTCTATCACAATGTAAACACTTTTCTTTTAAATATCTCACAAACTCCGTCCAAAACAAAAACAAATGCAAGCAAGCCTTCCCACCTTCCAAACCTAAACATGACATACAGTGCAAACACACACACAGAGTTCCGTCTGCCAGTACAAAGCATGTTCCTTTTTATCTAATGTTTATAAAAGGAAATTTTCTATCTAAAATTACGTTTAAATAACATACTTACCGTGACCCAACTAGTGCAGACTCCGGCAGGGGTCTGACATTCCTGTCCTGTGCAAACTACTATCCGCCAATGCGGAGAAAATGAGAGAACTACGGCCGATAACCTCCCGGAAGTAGGTAACGTCCCCTTTGTCCCCCTGGTTAGCGCCCTCTTTTGACGTTTATAAAATATATTTTTGAACATTACTTTTGTCACAATCTGAGCTTGACACAAAACAGATATGACTGAGAGTGGTGAGCACTTTTAAGTGTTGACACTGTCTCAGCAACAAATCACACAAGTACACATAAGAAACACACACACACACACACACACAAACTAATATGTGCACACACACACATACAGAACATGAGCGCATGCACATACACACAGATTCACTCACACACCATCTATGCACATACACACACAGACTCACTCACACACCATATGATGGTGTGTGAGTAAGTCTCTGTGTGTATGTGCATAGGTGCATGCTCACATGTTCTGTGTGTGTGTGTGTGTGTGTGTGTGCATGGAGATATTCATTATACACACTGGCCTTCATGAAAGGTTGTCAGAAAATAAATGTCCGGAAAAAAGTCAGCACAGACCACACATCCTCTTCTATCACATGACACACATCCAGCCAACTAAAACACAACATACACTTTGTTAAAGCTCATATAGTCATATATGGATCAGTCTGCAAGATTTAGAACCTCCTTGAAACTGAAATAACACAAACTTAATTAACTGCACTAAGTTCAGTCATATACACTGCGTCATCAACTGCACATGACATGACCTTGGAGTAGCTCTTTTCTTTTTAAACAGATGTGGTGCAGCATCTAAGGATCAGTCAGCACACCTTGAAACAGAGGGCAAAATAAATTAAACTCTATGGAATCAAATGTTTCTTCACAGCCAAAATATGGCCACATACAAACAATACTCAATTAAAAGGGCTTTGTGTAACTGCCACTCCATTTAAATCCTGCTTGATGTTGTTCACCCACTAAATTCTTTTATCCATTCTTGTGCCCAACATCTACAAATGTGTTTGTTATCTTTTGCTATTTGCGACACACAGTGAAATACCTGTGTAATTACTGAAGGTTTTTTTTATTTTATTATTATTATCTTTTAAAAGAAATGCAGAGACAAGCAGAGAGGCAGACAGATTGGGAGATAGATTGGAGTCAGAAAATGACAATGATGATGGTTTATTTGTGAGGCCTCCAGCACACACTGAAGTGGGTCAAAGCAAAATAAACAATAACACCTGTCTCACTGTGTTTACCCGTTATGACACACACACACACTAAACATACATATGCACGCACAAACACACATGCATGCTCACACACACACAAGCATACAAACAGAACACACACACACACATACACACATTTATAGGCATGATCATATACACATCTATTACAATATCACTCCTTGCAATGAAAGACAAAACCAAGTTCGTGGACCAAGTGTTTTATTGCAGTATTACACACCATATGAACTAACTCATGTATGTATCATTGTGTGAGTCACATAGAACAACACAAAGAAATTATTCATGCTCAAACATGGACGTAAAATGTATGTCAAAATTTTATATGGTTTATTGAACAGGTAAAGTTGGCTGTATGACAAGATGCACATACTGGTCTGGGAAACAGGGAGACACAAATAGTCAGAAAAATTATTTGAAGAACATGTAAAATCCTCCAACCTGATCTTTGAAAGGCAAAGCAAATTCACAAGATAGTACACACCAAGACCCAAACATGTCAAAGACAACTGTTGGCAATCTGCACATGATCTGATAAAAATTTTTGCTCTGGATGACTTATACTTACAAAGATGCAAACACCTCTCAACTCTTTCAAGGATAATCTTGAAATTTTTTCTGGAACTTTTTCAGTTTTTTAGTATCATTCAGAGCTATGGCAGCCCATGGCCGGCTCCTACCAAGAGTTAAGTGTGCTATGGCTTTAAATGGGAAGTTCAGGACCAAACAGTCCCAGGTCTTCCACTTGGCAGATGCCATCACTGCAGGGCCTGGATGGTGCCTGCATATGTAATGGAGTACAGCCTTGTCAAGTGGTCATGACCCTAAGTGTAATGAGGAACAGCCTTGTCAAGTGGTCATGACCCTAAGTGTAATGAGGAACAGCCTTGTCAAGTGGTCATGACCCTAAGTGTAATGGAGAACAGCTTTGTCAAGTGGTCATGACCCTAAGTGTAATGGAGTACGGCCTTGTCAAGTGGTCATGACCCTAAGTGTAATGGAGAACAGCTTTGTCAAGTGGTCATGACCCTAAGTGTAATGAGGAACAGCTTTGTCAAGTGGTCATGACCCTAAGTATAATGAGGAACAGCTTTGTCAAGTGGTCATGACCCTAAGTGTAATGAGGAACAGCTTTGTCAAGTGGTCATGACCCTATGTGTAATGGAGTACGGCCTTGTCAAGTGATCATGACCCTAAGTGTAATGGATAACAGCTTTGTCAAGTGGTCATGACCCTAAGTGTAATGGAGTACGGCCTTGTCAAGTGGTCATGACCCTAAGTGTAATGGAGAACAGCCTTGTCAAGTGGTCATGACCCTCAGTGTAATGAGGAACAGCTTTGTCAAGTGGTCATGACCCTAAGTGTAATGGAGTACAGCCTTGTCAAGTGGTCATGACCCTAAACACAGCTTTGTCAAGTGGTCATGACCCTAAGTGTAATGAGGAACAGCTTTGTCAAGTGGTCATGACCCTAAGTGTAATGGAGAACAGCTTTGTCAAGCGGTCATGACCCTAAGTGTAATGAGGAACAGCTTTGTCAAGTGGTCATGACCCTAAGTGTAATGGAGAACAGCTTTGTCAAGTGGTCATGACCCTAAGTGTAATGGAGTACAGCCTTGTCAAGTGGTCATGACCCTAAGTGTAATGGAGAACAGCCTTGTCAAGTGGTCATGACCCTAAGTGTAATGAGGAACAGCTTTGTGAAGTGGTCATGACCCTAAGTGTAATGGAGAACAGCTTTGCCAAGTGGTCATGACCCTAAATGTAATGTAGTAAAGCCTTGTCAAGTGGTCATGACCCAAAGTGTAATGGATAACAGCTTTGTCAAGTGGTCATGACCCTCAGTGTAATGTAGTACAGCCTTGTCAAGTGGTCATGACCCTAAGTGTAATGGAGTACGGGCTTGTCAAGTGGTCATGACCCTAAGTGTAATGGAGTACAGCCTTGTCAAGTGGTCATGACCCTAAGTGTAATGGAGTACAGCCTTGTCAAGTGGTCATGACCTTCAGTGTAATGAGGAACAGCTTTGTCAAGTGGTCATGACCCTAAGTGTAATGGAGTACGGCCTTGTCAAGTGGTCATGTCCCTAAGTGTAATGGAGAACAGCCTTGTCAAGTGGTCATGACCCTAAGTGTAATGGAGTACGGCCTTGTCAAGTGGTCATGACCCTAAGTGTAATGGAGTACGGCCTTGTCAAGTGGTCATGACCCTCAGTGTAATGAGGAACAGCTTTGTCAAGTGGTCATGACCCTCAGTGTAATGAGGAACAGCTTTGTCAAGTGGTCATGACCCTAAGTGTAATGAGGAACAGCTTTGTCAAGTGGTCATGACCCTAAGTGTAATGGAGTACGGCCTTGTCAAGTGGTCATGACCCTAAGTGTAATGAGGAACAGCTTTGTCAAGTGGTCATGACCCTCAGTGTAATGAGGAACAACTTTGTCAAGTGGTCATGACCCTAAGTGTAATGAGGAACAGCTTTGTCAAGTGGTCATGACCCTCAGTGTAATGTAGTACAGCCTTGTCAAGTGGTCATGACCCTAAGTGTAATGGAGAACAGCCTTGTCAAGTGGTCATGACCCTAAGTGTAATGAGGAACAGCTTTGTCAAGTGGTCATGACCCTAAGTGTAATGAGGAACAGCCTTGTCAAGTGGTCATGACCCTCAGTGTAATGGAGAACAGCTTTGTCAAGTGGTCATGACCCTAAGTGTAATGAGGAACAGCCTTGTCAAGTGGTCATGACCCTAAGTGTAATGAGGAACAGCTTTGTCAAGTGGTCATGACCCTAAGTGTAATGGAGAACAGCTTTGTCAAGTGGTCATGACCCTCAGTGTAATGGAGAACAGCTTTGTCAAGTGGTCATGACCCTAAGTGTAATGGAGAACAGCTTTGTCAAGTGGTCATGACCCTAAGTGTAATGGAGAACAGCTTTGTCAAGTGGTCATGACCCTAAGTGTAATGGAGAACAGCTTTGTCAAGTGGTCATGACCCTCAGTGTAATGGAGAACAGCTTTGTCAAGTGGTCATGACCCTAAGTGTAATGGAGAACAGCTTTGTCAAGTGGTCAACCCCTGAGTGTTGTGGATCCTTTCATTTTCATACCGAAGTTTTTCATTCTAACTTATTCTTCTCTCTCAGGATCTCAGAGTACACACACAAACACACACACACACTGAAAGAGACACATCTACTCCAAAACACACACATCACTTGTCGCAAAGCTAATGAATAAACAATAAAATCAACTGTAAATCCTCCGCAAATCCATCTATCCACAGTCTCACTTTTTTCAACTGCTCATTCTGTTCATTCTTTCTTATTATCTCTCTCCTTTCTTAATTTAAGGGGTACACGTACACACACACACACTGAAACCCACACCAAAACTGGTCAGCGAGCTGAATGAGCTTAGCAAACAACAAACTTGGCTCTAGTTCCAGTTTTCTCTACAAATCCTTGCACCAAAAACCTTGTTATTTTTCACTCAGGCATTCATTCTTCCTTTGTTTTCTCTCTATCCTTGTCTCTACAAACAGACACACACACCACAATTTGAACACATACATACCACACTGTCAACAACAACAAAAAGAAGTCAAAACTGATAAAAGAAAAACCCCAACAATTCTAATCAACCCCCCTTGCCTAAAATGCAAACCATTCCAACCATTATGGAAACACACAACAGCAGAATATAAAGTCTTCCACAGGCACACATGGCATCAGACCCTTGGCTGCTCACATTGCTTCACAGGCAGTGCCTGTTCAGGACTTTGGGGAGAAAAAACTGGAAATGCTCTTCATTCCTGTCTTATCCACTTTGTTCAGTCGTTTCTGTGCAGCTGTCTGCTTGCCCTGGAATGACAGAAAGGAATGCTGATAATTAAGCCTTTTCCAGACCAGACCAAATTTTTTTCATACCAAAGACAAAGCCAATAAAAAAAATTATCTTCTTTATGGACAAAGAAATCAGTGCATATTCCAGTATCAATGTTCAGTTTTCATGACTACTTTTTTTGCACACACACACACACACACTCTCACAATTCTCAAGAATTTAAAAGGTGGATTGAATGTGGAATAAAAGTCTTCAGAGCTCCGGATTTCAACTTAAAAGTTCTGTAGCATCGTCCTGATGGCAATAGCTCATAATACTTTGCTAAACTATGGGTGTCGTCAGTTGCTATCTGCCTGCTTTTTTTAACCACTTGACTTTCATACAGCTCTTGCATACTAGCTTGTTTCACTCCCACAATTTTACTGCATACACTCATGACATCGTTCAAAACACGCTTACTCCTCACTCCCAAACTTCCATACCAGCACATAAATGAAACTGTGAGCACAGACTCGACACAACATCGATAATAACTTTGAAGAATATTTGAATTTATACCAACATTTCTAAGCTTCTGTAAACAAAAAATTCTAGACTGGCATTTCTTGTGAATGGAATCAACATTTCTGTCAAAAGTCAGCTTATTATCTAAGATGGTCCCTAAATATCTATATTCATTGACCCTCTCCACTGTTTGACCATCAATAACAAGGTTAGCTACAGGCAAGGGGTCCGAAAATCTATTAACATTTCTTTTTTTTTCAATACGTTGAGATCCAGATAGTTTTCCTCACACCAAGAACAGAACTTTTTAATTTCACTGAAATAAATAGCATCAGAGTTGGACAGATCTTCAACAGCTGAATCATCAGAATATTTTATGACAGGAGTTTCCTCCATGCCTCTGCAGTCATTTGTGTACAGTGTAAATAGAACAGGGGACAGCACTGTACCTTGGGGTGCACCAGTAGAAGTAGAGTTTAGAGAAGAGTGGGCAGAATGAAAGCGGACGGACTGAGTTCTATTGTGAAGAAAACTTACTATCCAAAGAGTAAGCTTCAGATCAACATCCAAGCCTAGCAGTTTGAGGGCAAGGAGATGAGGTTGTATTGTGTTAAAAGCAGAAGTCAACAAAAAGGATACGAACAAAAGATCCTGTGTTATTCAAATGAAGGAAAGCATTATGAAGGAGAGTTAGGATAGCATCGTCAGTACTTCTGTGTGCTTTATAAGCAAACTGAAGAGTCAAGCTGCTATTTAGTGAAAGAAAGAAGATGGCGGAGAACAATTTTTTCAAAGCATTTCATCACTGTGTGTGGTTCGTCCGTTGGGATCGACGAGGACCATCTAGTCATCCTGGGGGTGGGTGGGTTGGGCTCTGTGGGTGCGCAGATGACTGGTCAGGCCAATCCGCGCCCAGAAGGTTCTGACGCAGTGTGGACAGGGGATAGTGGCGGCTGCCGGGGACTTGCTGGCACTGCTTTTCCTGGCCTGTCTGCGTTGCTCTGGTGCAGCGATTCTGTTGACCTCACAGGATTTGGCGCCTTTGTGGACAGCTGAACGCCACTTTGGTCTGTCCATTGCATTCAGCTCCCATGTGTCGTGGCTGATGTTGAAGGCCTTCAGAGAAGCTTTCAGAGTGTCTTTGAAGCGCTTCTTTTGGCCTCCATGGGAGCGCTTGCCATGTTGGAGTTCGCCGTACAGCAGTTTCTTGGGGAGCCGGTGGTCTGGCATACGAACTACATAGCCTGCCCAGCGCAGCTGGGCCAGCATCCTGATGGTGTAGATGCTGGGCAAGTTTGCACGAGTGAGCACCTCTGTGTCAGAGATCTTCTCTTGTCACTTTATGCTGAGAAGTTTTCTGAGGCTGGTGGTGTGGAAGTGGTTCAGCTTTCTGGCGTGGCGTTTGTAGACCGTCCATAATTCACATCCATAGAGCAGTGTGGTGAGAACTATGGCCTTGTATACTTTGAGCTTCGTCTCCAGGGTGATGCCTCTCCTGTTCCAAACATTCTTATGGAGTCTGCCGAAGGCAGCGCTGGCTTTGGCGAGTCTGGCATTCACCTCATCGTCGATGACAACTGTGTGAGACAGTGTACTGCCCAGGTATGTGAACTTGTCCACCGCGTTCAGTCGTTGCCCGTTGATGAAGATGTTTGGTTCAACATAAGGCTTTCCTGGAGCTGGCTGGTGCATCACCTCAGTCTTCTTTGTGCTGATTGTGAGGCCAAAGTTGTCACAGGCAGCAGAGAACTTGTCCACGCTGTGTTGCATGTCAGCTTCAGAGGCAGCATTGAGAGCGCAGTCATCAGCAAACAGGAAGTCGTTGACAGTGTCTGCCCTCACCTTGGTTTTTGCTTGAAGCCTCCTGAAGTTAAAGAGTGAGCCATCTGTGCAGTACCTGATGCCAATGCTTATGTCAGCGTCTCTGAAGGCATCTGTCAGCATGGCTGAAAACATGAGACTGAACAGGGTGGGGGCAAGAACACACCCTTGCTTGCCTCCGTTGGAGACAGGGAATGGTTCTGAAGTCTCTCCGTTGTCTTGGACTCGGGCCAGCATCCCATCGTGTAGTTGCCGTATGATGGTGATGAACTTTCAGGGACATCCGTACTTCACCATGATTCTCCAAAGGCCATCTCTGCTAACAGTATCGAAGGCCTTGGTCAGATCGACATAGGTGGAATAAAGGTTGGCGTTCTGTTACTGACACTTCTCCTGGAGCTGCCTGGCAGCAAACACCATGTCGATAGTCCCGCGTTCCTTCCAGAAGCCACACTGGCTCTCTGGTAGGAGACCTTGCTCAAGGTGCGCTATGAGACGGTTGAGCAGCACTCTGGCCAGAGTCTTGCCTGCTACGGACAGCAGGAATATTCCACAATGGTTATCACAGGCCTGACGATTTCCTTTGCGCTTGTACAGGATATGATGGAAATGTCTTTGAAGTCCTGTGGAACTGCCTCATGCTGCCAGATGAGCTGGAATAGCTGATGAAGCTTCTCAGTCAGCACCATACCACCTTCTTTGTAGACCTCAGCTGGAATGGAGTCTGAACCAGGGGCTTTGCCATTGGATAGCAGACGGATAGCTTTCTGGGTCTCCTCCAAAGTTGGAATGGCATCCAACAACTCACTGACTGGCACCTGGGGGAGTCGGTTGATGGCTTCATCATTGATGGTGGAAGGGTGGTTCAGTACGCTGTCAAAGTGTTCAGCCCATCTCTCAAGGATCCCGTCCTTGTCAGTGATTAGGGTAGAACCATCAGCACTGAGGAGTGGAGCAGATCCGGAGGTGGTGGGACCGTAGACTTCTTTCAGGCCATTATAGAAGTTCTTCATGTCGTTCCTGTCTGCAAAGCCCTGGATCTCATCAGCTTTGTTGCTCAACCAGGAATCCTGCATCTGCCGCAGCTTCAGCTGGATGGTGCTGCGTGCACTCTTCAGTATGTCTTTCTTTGACTGTGACTTGAGATCTTCAATGTGGACTCTGTAGGCTTGGCGTTTGTCTTCCAGCAGCTGCTTGATCTCAGTGCAGTTCTCATCAAACCAGTCTTTGTGCTTCCTGGCAGAAGGCCCCAGGCACTCCATGGCAGTGTTGTACACAGTTTCATGCAGTGTGCCCCATGCTGCCTCCACATTCTGGTTGTCCAGCATGGTGGACTCAAGGCGTTCCTCCAGGGTGTCAGCAAAGCTCTGCTTGATGTTGCCGAGCTCCAGCTTGTTGACATTCAGGTGTTTGGGTGCTTTCATGCCCTGAGGCTGTCTCTTGGGCTGGATGTGGAAGTTAAGTTTGGAGACGATAAGGCGGTGGTCTGTCCAGCACTCGGTGCCGCACATGGCCCTCGTGACTCATACGTCCTGCCTGTCCCTCTTCCTGACGATGACTAAGTCGATGAGATGCCAATGCCCAGAGCGAGGATGCATCCATGATGTCCTGTTATGGGTAGGGAGGCAGAAGACGGTGTTTGTGATAAGAAGGTCGTGCTCGGCACATGTCTGGAAAAGTAGTTGACCATTGCTGTTACAGTTGCCAACCCCATGCTTCCCAATCACGCCTTCCCAGGAGGTGCTGTCACAGCCAACTCTCTCATTCAAGTCACCAAGAATGATGAGCTTGTCTGCGTTGGGAACAGTGGTGATGACAGCGTTCAGGTCCTCGTAGAACTTGTCCTTGATCTCATCCGGGTTGGTCATGGTGGGCGCGCAGGCGCTGACAATGGTGGTAAACTTCTTCCCGTTGCATAAAGGGAGTTTCATCGTCATCAGGCGATCGTTCACTCCTTTCGGGGGGCCAGCCAGCTTGCCAACGAGGGTTGTCTTCACTGCAAAGCCAACTCCAGCCTCACGTCTCTCTTCAGGTCCGAGACCACTCCAAAAGAAGGTGTAGCCTGCGCCTCGCTCACAGAGTTCACCTTCTTCTGCCAGTCTGGTCTCACTTAAGACAGCGATGTTGATGTTGTACCTGGCTAGTTCACTTGCAAAGAGTGCTGTATGTCTCTGTGGTCTGTCTGAGTCGCCTGCCCAGAAGCGTACGCACGTTCCATGTGGCAATGGTCAATGGGGTGCTCCTTGTTTTCTTCTTTCTTTCCTTTGTGTGTCGATCGCTTGGGCAGGGTCCCCGTCAGCCGCGGTATGCTGACTAGGGTGGTGTGGAGCAGGCAATGTTTAGGGCACCTTTTCTAGCCCCTTTCTCATGCCATGGAGGCGAGCAGTGCTGTCCTGAAGTGGGCTGCTCAGTCGCTCGGGGGGCTGCCGATCTCCACCGCTGCTCCAGTCAGTGAAAACCGACCCTATGGCCTGAGCCGCCTGTGTGCAGGTCCGCGGCTACGACTGCCAGTGTACCCACACCTGTCGCTTCGTCGCTCGCCTGTCGCCACAGGGCTTGGGGAAAATTATGGTATAGGATGAAGGATGACTGATGACTTGCGCGATGACTTTGTTTATAGTGAGGAGGAGTTGCGCATCATCAACCTCACTCTCTTGTCCGAGACAGTCTGTATCCAGTGGCAAGATGAGGTCAAGACGACTGGAGATGGAAACGGATGCAGTGGATGACCAGGATGTCCTATGTGCCTCATCCTTCCCTCAGCACTCCACAGTGCTCTGCTGCAACCGCCTTCCTCTCCGTTGAACCATGAACGTTTCTTCCACAGAGTCCGCCCGATCCAGTCTTCACATGCTTGGGTAGACAAGCCCTAACTCACCGAGGGTTTGAGACCCGTTGGCTACCCTCACCTAGTTTAGCCAGCCTGTCAAAGCCGTTGCCTGGGGGTTGGGCGCTGCCGCATGCTAGCAGTTTCTAGGACCCATAAGTGAGAGCTGGGTGCCGGTGGGCACCAACAGAGGACGAACCACTCCCGGAAGAGAGTGACAAGCCCCCCCTCTAGAGGTACTACCCCTCCCGTGCACCCCCTAACCCCCATAACTATTGAAGCCAGGGCAACAGGACGGTAATCATTTAGTGCGGCTGGGTTCTTTTTCTTGGGGATAGGACAGATAGTAGATTTTTTCCTGATGCTGGGGACAGAGCAGTCCTTCAGAGACCAGTTGAAAATTTTACAGAACACGTCACATAACTGGGAAGCACATGTTTTCAGTAATCTTCCGCAGATATTGTCGGGGCCAATTGCCTTCGTGACATTCAGTTTTAAAAATAAAGTTTCTTTTGTATCAGTTTCCTATCCTTCTTGTTCCCTGACTGAAATGCTACCTTTTTCTCATTTAAAATGGTTTAGAGAGACTTTGTTGTTGGGGAAAAGATTAATTATTTTAGTCGGAATTATCATGTCTTCACAGAAACTGATATAAGATGTAACAACATCAGCTGCTTCATGAACATTCTCACATGGGTCAGTCAACACACTCCAATCAGTACAATCAAAACATCCTCTCAGTTCATCCACACTCTGTGACGTCCAAACTTTCTCACTCTTTTTCACAATCGGCTCTGTCTGTATCTTTGGTCTGTAGGCTGGGATTAAATGAACAACATCATGATCTGATGCACCCACTGGTGCTAGGGGAACAGATTTGTAGGCATTAGGAATGTTCCCATAACATAGACTGATTGTCTTGTCCAGTCGGGTCCGGCAGGTAACATACTGTTTAAAAGAAGGTAAGGCTTTCTTTAAATCACAGTGATTAAAACCTCCAACAATAAAACACGGGGCGTCGGCAGAAACGAGTTGAAGGTCACAAACAACACCTGCGATTGTCTGTCCTGCACGTGCAGCAGATGCCTGGTCAAAGACTGGGGCCTACACAACAGTGAGACAAATGCGGCTGAACTCACGTGGCAGATATTGAGGCCTCAGCGACACTGTTATGAATTCAAGTTCTGGAGTACGCAACTGCTTTTTTACACACACATTCGCACTGTCACACCACTTTTTGTTGACATACAGGCACACGCCGCCACCCATTTTCTACCCCACTTTCTTGCAGTCTCTGTCCATTCTGTACGGAGTGTTAAAACCACTGATCGCAACACATTCATTCGACACTTTCTCACTAAACCAGGTTTCAGTAAAACAAAACACACACGAGTTCCTAAAATCATTTAAAAATCGACAATTTGCTCGTACTCATCTAAATTACAGTTTCTGCCGTTTGGGTTAAGATATCTGACATTGGATAAAATCATAGATGGCAGTGGGGGCTTAGTACTATTTTTTCTCAGTCTTCTCTTCACGCCTCCTCTCTTTCCTCTCTTTCGTGCTTTCTTTCTCTCACCTGCTGCTTCATTCTCTTCATCATCACAAATAAGATCACGAGGAAACAGTTGCTCAGTAAAAGCGGATGGGTCGCACACTGACCGTAAACTGAGAAGGAAATCCCGGTCATAATGTAAGGCGCCTGTACCTCCTCGCTGTCCGCCATTTAAACCACCCGGTGACACAAATACACCACAAACACTAGTCCGGAATACAGCCAGCACCACCACAAACACCCTCACAACTGTCACACTCTTCATGTTTAACACCTTGCACACCACTTTGAAACAATATAAAAGCACCAGGACAGGGCGAGGACAGCAAAAACAAGGATGAAGCACAGAGCACAAACACCTGTGTGTCACCCCCTCACGAAGCGCCACCGTTCTTCAAATGACAAGCGCACACTGTCCATTCCAAAGATTCTTACAAAAACTTACGTTGAACATTCCTTTTCTTTCGTTGCACGTAAACAGTGGAATTCTCTACCCTCACACCTCTGTTACACCCCAACATCCGCATTCAAGAGAGTACTCAAAACTTATCTTTTCAAACTGTACTTTTCTCACTGAAACTTTTCCATCTGCATATGCTTGCTGTGATTTTATTGCTGCATGTGCTCTGTGTGTTGATTTGTATGCATTTGTGATGCTTTTGGTGTGTTTTTCGTGATACCTGGTTCCTTGATGTTTATTTTTGACAATGATGAATGTGATGTGCTTTGTTTTGCAGTGATTTGCCTTTGTGTGATTTGAGACTGTGATGGTGCCTGTGTGACATATCTTTATGTCACTTAGTCTTACATATGTATATTTTAGCTAAGGTCATGTGAGACTGTTGACTTTGTACACATTTTACGTCACTTAGTCTTAAATTTGTATATTTTATTGTAAAGCACAGTGAGACCCATTGGAGATGGAGGTACTGCACTATAGAAGCCTGCATTTTATTATCATAATTATTATTATCATTATCCACATGAAAGTAGAAATTGTAAAAAATTCACAAGCAATCATATACCTGTAAATCTCCTTTTGCTATATACAAACTGAACCAATAATGGCCCTAGCACTTATATAACTGGCCATTTGTATATGCACACAAACACAGAAAACACACAGAAATGTACACCCATCTCTCCCAACTGACAGTACAATGTTTTTTTTTGTGACAAAGCATACAAACAAACACTCACACACATTTCTTTTTGTATTGTCCACACCCAAAAAAGGGGCAGAAGGATTAAAACGTCTTTTAATTTTTAAGAACCATGATAACATTTGTAAAAGAAAAACCGGCACAACCTCTTCTCTCAACAGACTATTACAGGAACTAAAATTTGTTTTTATTCCATGCTTTCTTTCTGTGTTCACTGGCTGCAACTCCCATGTTCAGTGAGCTTTGATGTGACACTTACCATAGAACTATCTTTCTTCAGCTGACCCTTACCTTAGAACTGTCTTCCTTGAACTGACCCTTTCCTCAGAACTGTCTTCCTTGAACTGACCCTTTCCTCAGAACTGTCTTCCTTGAACTGACCCTTTCTTCAGAACTGTCTTCCTTGAACTGACCCTCACCTTAGAACTGTCTTCCTTGAACTGACCCTTTCTTCAGAACTGTCTTCCTTGAACTGACCCTTTCCTCAGAACTGTCTTCCTTGAACTGACCCTTACCTTAGAACTGTCTTCCTTGAACTGACCCTTTCCTCAGAACTGTCTTCCTTGAACTGACCCTTTCCTCAGAACTGTCTTCCTTGAACTGACCCTTTCCTCAGAACTGTCTTCCTTGAACTGACCCTTTCTTTAGAACTGTCTTCCTTGAACTGACCCTTACCTTAGAACTGTCTTCCTTGAACTGATCCTTTCTTCAGAACTGTATTCCTTGAACTGACCCTTTCCTCAGAACTGTCTTCCTTGAACTGACCATTTCCTCAGAACTGTCTTCCTTGAACTGACCCTTATCTTAGAACTGTCTTCCTTGAACTGACCCCTTCCTCAGAACTGTCTTCCTTGAACTGACCCTTTCCTCAGAACTGTCTTCCTTGAACTGACCCTTACCTTAGAACTGTCTTCCTTGAACTGACCCTTTCCTCAGAACTGTCTTCCTTGAACTGACCCCTTCCTCAGAACTGTCTTCCTTGAACTGACCCCTTCCTCAGAACTGTCTTCCTTGAACTGACCCTTTCTTCAGAACTGTCTTCCTTGAACTGACCCTTTCCTCAGAACTGTCTTCCTTGAACTGACCCATACCTTAGAACTGTCTTCCTTGAACTGACCCTTACCTTAGAACTGTCTTCCTTGAACTGACCCTCACCTTAGAACTGTCTTCCTTGAACTGACCCTTTCTTTAGAACTGTCTTCCTTGAACTGACCCTCACCTTAGAACTGTCTTCCTTGAACTGACCCTTTCTTTAGAACTGTCTTCCTTGAACTGACCCTCACCTTAGAACTGTCTTCCTTGAACTGACCCTTACCTTAGAACTATCTTCCTTGAACTGACCCTTACCTTAGAACTGTCTTCCTTGAACTGACCCTTACCTTAGAACTATCTTCCTTGAACTGACCCTTTCCTCAGAACTGTCTTCCTTGAACTGACCCTTTCTTTAGAACTGTCTTCCTTGAACTGACCCTTACCTTAGAACTGTCTTCCTTGAACTGATCCTTTCTTCAGAACTGTCTTCCTTGAACTGACCCTTTCTTCAGAACTGTCTTCCTTGAACTGACCCTTTCCTCAGAACTGTCTTCCTTGAACTGACCCATACCTTAGAACTGTCTTCCTTGAACTGACCCATACCTTAGAACTGTCTTCCTTGAACTGACCCTCACCTTAGAACTGTCTTCCTTGAACTGACCCTTACCTTAGAACTGTCTTCCTTGAACTGACCCTTTCCTCAGAACTGTCTTCCTTGAACAGGCCCTTTCTTCAGAACTGTCTTCCTTGAACTGACCCTTACCTTAGAACTGTCTTCCTTGAACTGACCCTTACCTTAGAACTATCTTCCTTGAACTGACCCTTTCCTCAGAACTGTCTTCCTTGAACTGACCCTTTCTTTAGAACTGTCTTCCTTGAACTGACCCTTACCTTAGAACTGTCTTCCTTGAACTGATCCTTTCTTCAGAACTGTCTTCCTTGAACTGACCCTTTCTTCAGAACTGTCTTCCTTGAACTGACCCTTTCCTCAGAACTGTCTTCCTTGAACTGACCCTTTCCTCAGAACTGTCTTCCTTGAACTGACCCATACCTTAGAACTGTCTTCCTTGAACTGACCCATACCTTAGAACTGTCTTCCTTGAACTGACCCTCACCTTAGAACTGTCTTCCTTGAACTGACCCTTTCTTTAGAACTGTCTTCCTTGAACTGACCCTTTCTTCAGAACTGTCTTCCTTGAACAGGCCCTTTCTTCAGAACTGTCTTCCTTGAACTGACCCTTACCTTAGAACTGTCTTCCTTGAACTGACCCTCACCTTAGAACTGTCTTCCTTGAACTGACCCTTTCCTCAAAACTGTCTTCCTTGAACTGACCCTTTCCTCAGAACTGTCTTCCTTGAACTGACCCTTTCTTCAGAACTGTCTTCCTTGAACTGACCCTTTCTTCAGAACTGTCTTCCTTGAACTGACCCTTTCCTCAGAACTGTATTCCTTGAACTGACCCTTTCCTCAGAACTGTATTCCTTGAACTGACCCTTACCTTAGAACTGTCTTCCTTGAACTGACCCTTACCTTAGAACTGTCTTCCTTGAACTGACCCTTTCTTCAGAACTGTATTCCTTGAACTGACCCTCACCTTAGAACTGTCTTCCTTGAACTGACCCTTTCCTCAGAACTGTCTTCCTTGAACTGACCCTTTCTTCAGAACTGTATTCCTTGAACTGACCCTTACCTTAGAACTGTCTTCCTTGAACTGATCCTTTCTTCAGAACTGTATTCCTTGAACTGACCCTTACCTTAGAACTGTCTTCCTTGAACTGACCCTTTCTTCAGAACTGTCTTCCTTGAACTGACCCTTTCCTCAGAACTGTCTTCCTTGAACTGACCCTTTCCTCAGAACTGTATTCCTTGAACTGACCCTCACCTTAGAACGGTCTTCCTTGAACTGACCCTTTCCTCAGAACTGTCCTCCTTGAACTGACCCTTTCTTCAGTACTGTCTTCCTTGAACTGACCCTTTCTTCAGTACTGTCTTCCTTGAACTGACCCTTACCTTAGAAGTGTCTTCCTTGAACTGACCCTTTCCTCAGAACTGTCTTCCTTGAACTGACCCTTTCCTCAGAACTGTCTTCCTTGAACTGACCCTTTCCTCAGAACTGTCTTCCTTGAACTGACCCTTTCCTCAGAACTATCTTCCTTGAACTGACCCTTACCTTAGAACTGTCTTCCTTGAACTGACCCTTTCTTCAGAACTGTCTTCCTTGAACTGACCCTTACCTTAGAACTGTCTTCCTTGAACTGACCCTTTCCTCAGAACTGTCTTCCTTGAACTGACCCTTTCTTCAGAACTGTCTTCCTTGAACTGACCCTTTCTTCAGAACTGTCTTCCTTGAACTGACCCTTACCTTAGAACTGTCTTCCTTGAACTGACCCTTACCTTAGAACTGTCTTTCTTCAGCAGCACAGAGTTGGAGGAGGAATAGTCCTCAATGGGAGCAACATCCTCCTTGGACAACCGGGCTTTCTGCAGCCAGGAAAGAAAGAAAAAAACATCATGTCAATGTAGTGTACTCATACAAGAAGTTTTAGTTTTGACTAAATTGCGGAGGTGTCAAACTATGCAAACTGGTCTAAAAACTCCTCACGGCAACACATCTGCTACATTGAAAATGAATAATTTACAAACAGCAGATGCCTGACCATCACATAAGCTCCGGCCTGAAGAGTGTACCCTAGGTTTGTGTGAAACATCATAAAAGGAAACAAAGATAATTTAACTAAATAAAAACATAACTTTTTTTTCTAATTTTAACCAAAACCGCCAGCAAAATGAACAGGACAGATTGATTTAAAAAAATCAAAAAAATCACAGGAGCTCAAACAGAATGATAATTAAAATATGTAAATACTACAGGTGATACCAACCAGTCTGCTTAAATCAATGAACAATTTTTTTTTTAAAAGGAATAGAAAAATAAATTATCAAACCACAATCATAATTTTTAAAAACTACAAGAAGTTGCACTTTCCAAAATTTCCTTTGGTCTGATTTCAGACCAGTCTTAAAAAAAAAAAAAAAAAAAAAAAAAAAAAAATCTCATGCCTAAACATTTAAAAAATACACACACACCAGAGACAGTTGCGAAGAGGGAAACTTTCTGGTGAAAATTTTCCAGGGTATGAGATTACCATTTCAAACTGAAACACATCCTCGCAGAACCCACGAAAACACACACCCTTTCTTTTTAAAAATATGTTTCTGAACATTTTCTAAGAGATCAAATTTATGTTTAATTTTAGTCAGGCACGAGATTGGGAAATTGTGATTGAGTCTGAAAGGTGGGGGCCTGGGGGCCACAGAAGGCCCCCAGTGTGGGTCCATGGGGCAATGCCCCTGGTGGGGGTCTGGGGGCAAAGCCCCCTGAAACTGAAGGGTTTTCTCAATTTCAAACCATAAAATCAGCACTTGAGAAACACCTATGCCTCTGAGGTATTCCAACCCATATAAGACAAAAATCAGTTCAATTCTTCCTAAACTGAAGAGTTTCTGCTTTCAAACCTGTAAAAGTCAGCTTTGGGAACACAATTTTCAAAATCTTGTCTCATGTGTGTGTGTGTGTGTGTGTGTGTGTGTATGTGTGTGTGTGTGTGTGTGGGTGTTTTCAATGCAACTCTATGTGTGTATGTGAGAAAGAGAGACAGACAGACAAAGTGATTGAGAATGGGGGTCGGGGGGACATGGGAGGAAAGAGTAAAAGTTTGTATGTGTTCATGTATGTGCACTGCTTTAAATACAACTCTGTGTGTGTTAAACTCTTTGTGTGAGTGAGTGAGTGAGTGAGTGAGTGTGTGTGTGGGGGGGGTGGGGGTGGGGGTGGGGGAATTGTCCAGGAGAGTTTCCTCTGAAAATGGCCGGGGTCCTGTGTGGCAAAACCCCATGGCCGAAAATGAAATTAGTGATTTTTAAGAGGTTTGGGGGGGCCTCTCTCGAAACAAATTTTTATTTCACGAAGGTAGTGGTGTAAGCACAGCTGCTTTTTTACATCCAGCCCTCAAGGGGAAAAACAAAAAAAAAGCGGAAAAAAAAGCAAAAAAAAAAAAAGCAATGGCAAAACACTCACACAGACAGGCAGACACACACACAATTACACATGAAAATAAAGCGCATATACACAACCTAAGTATGACACAACGACACATATTGTCATTGAAAAGATCAAATCATTATAAAATGAAATGATTATTAGAGAGAGGGGAAAAAAAAGAAGAAGATGATGATGATGATGATGATGATAACAGGGAGAAGGAGAGATAGAGTGACAGACACTGATAGTTGGAACATGGGAAGTGAATTCATGACAATTATCATATTGTATATATATATATATATATATATATGAAATATGAATGATATTGAAACATATTCAGTACATTTTAGGATACAGAGGTGTCAAATTTGAAAGATTCATCAGGTATGTATGTAAGTTAGATTTGAATTTTTGGAAATTTGATTCAGTTTTTAAATTTTCTGGGATATGATTCCATAACCAACCCCCTGAAATTGCATGGCTTGATTTACATAAGATAATCGTTGTAAATGGAAGGTTTTTCCTATGTGAATGTTGATAATCATTAAAAATAAACATATTTGTCAGATAGGATGGAGCGTTGTTATGAAGGATTTTGTGCATGAAGAGTCCTTTGTTGTATAACAGTTTAGCCTTGAGTGGAAGGATGCCTGTTTGTTTGTAATCAGTTTCTGTCAGTGTTGAAGATTTGTCAATGGTTAGTTTTATGGCTCTTTTATGGATACTAATCAGTGGTTTTAGTAAGTTATTGCTTGCTGAATCCCAAAGAGTGGAAGCGTAATCAATACTGGATTGAATGTATGAATAAAAGAATAATTTTCTGGCATGCATGGTAAGGAAATTTTTGGTTTTTTTCAACTGATATAATTTCGAAGTAATGGTTTTGGTTAGGCTTTCTATGTGTTTTGACCAAGATAGGTTACTGTCAATTGTTATTCCTAAAACCTTGTGATTTGCAACTTCTTCTACTTTTACGTCAGAAATGTAAAGGATAGGTAATTTTTTTGTTAGTTTTTGACGTGTTTGCCTACTGGTTATCATCATAAATTTAGTTTTATTAGGATGAAGAGCCATATGGTTAAGTTTAGACCATTTAACAAGAAGGTTAATGTCTTCTTGCATGGTAAGATAACCTGGTGAGCATTAGTATTACTTGTATCTAAAGTTGTGTCATCAGCAAACATTTCGCAGTGTGTTTTTAAGAATAAAGGTAGATCATTCATGTGTAAGGAAAATAAGAGAGGGCAAAGGACTGAACCCTGTGGGACACCAAACTTATTGGGAAGAAGAATAGAGGCTTGTGTATTAAAAGATACTACTTGTTGCCTGTTTGAAAGAAAGGATGAAATAAGTAACAAGGCACTGTGTGATAGTTTCTGAAGGAGGAGGTCATGATTAATAACATCGAAAGCTTTAGCAAAATCTACAAAAAGAACGCCAGTAAGTTGTTCAGTGTTTATATTGGAATACCATTTATCTATCAAACTTGCAAGAGCTGTGTGACGAGTGATTTTTTCTGAATCCTGACTGAGTGTATAAGATCATATTTGTTTAAATGGGAAAGAAGGCACTTATTAATGTGTTGTTCCAGTGGCTTTCAGAGTACTGACAGAATAGAAATGGGTCTATAATTAGATGGATCAGCATTTTGTTTCCTGATTTGTATAGAGGTATGATTTTTGCTTACTAAGAGCGCTAGGGAAACAGTTTTTGTCAAGACAGAGGTTGTAAATGTAAGTGAGAATTTCTGTAATTACTGGGGAGAGAGAGAGAGAGGGAGGGTGACAGAGAAAGAGAGAGGAGAAGGTGGGAGGTAAGAATGCAAGTTGTATTTGTGCATGTGTACGCACTGCTTTCGAATTCAATAGATCTCTCTCCATGCATGCATGCGTGCATGTTTTCAATACAACACTGTGTGTATATGCGTGAAAGAGAGAGAGAAAGACAGACAGACAGACACAGAGAGAGTGAGAGAAAGACAGAAAGAGGGAGAGATGGGCAGACAGAGAGAGAGGGGGGAAGGTGGGAGGAAAAAGTGCAAGTTTGTATGCGTGCATGTATGTGCACTGCTTTAAATACAATTCTCTGTGTGTGTGTGTGTGTGTGTGTGCATGCGAATTATTAAGCTCTTTGTGATTGTGTGAGCGCTCATATGTATGCACATGTGCAAGTGTGAAGGAGAGAGAGAGAAAATAAAAATCAGAGTATCTGTATACAAGAGTGCATTCATGTGATTTTTTTTTTTTTTTTTACAAAGAGTGTGTGTGGGCGTGCATTCAATTCAGCTCTGTGTCTGTGCCTGCGTGTGTAACTTTGGTTATCTGGTTCATAGTCATAGATCTCAGATCTAAATAAACTGACTTGCCATGAACTGTATGTATGCAGCCTCTGGGCTTGTCAATTGCTACAAAGTTTCTGTTTCAATCTAACAATGTTACATTGTGCATCAGTAAAGTGGCAAACATTTGCAGCTATTGCTGAATGAACAGCCCTGGGTCAAGCAATTGTATCCAGTTGTACACAGTAGGGGCTCAGATGGGAGAGAAATGGGAGATGGAAATCAGCACCTGGGGTTGGGGGTCTGGGGTTGGGGGTTTACTTTAGGTGTACATGTGCATTTCTTTCATTGCGTTTAAACATATATTTAACTAAAACCATGTGATTTTTAACATGTCTAAATATATTGTGCTCATTCTAATATGCCTTGTTGTAAGTAATATACATTGAGCCATCTGGCTGTTGGGTAAAAGTCCATTTATAAATCTACTATTAATAGAAGCATCAGGACATGTAACTCACTTTGCTCGGTGGTTCATCTCCCTTTGCCTCTGGTTTGATGTTTTCTTTGGTTTCCTTTATGCTGTAGACAGACAACATGCGTACAACTCATAACAACCTGCATTCAGCATGGATTTCTATAAGCATGTCAGTGTAACATGGAGCAGTGGCCTAGTGGTCAGGTGCCTAACCACAAAGCAAGTGTCAACAGGTTCACATCCTGCACACAGACCAGACGTTTTTGCTCCCACTCTCCACTGGACGTTTGGTGGTCTGGTTGCAGGAATTTGGCAACAATGATAAACCAAGTCCCTTGTACAGCATGCACTGAGTGCACATTTAAAAAAACAAAAAAACCTGGCAATGAAAGGGTTGTCTTTAGCAAAATTCTGTAGAAAATCTTTTGATAGTAAAACAAATACACTTGCAGACAGAAAAAGAAAAGGAAAGAAATACGGGTGGTGCTGCACTGTGGCAATGCACTCTCCTTTGGGACAGCAGCCTGAATTTCACACAGAGAAACCTGCTGACAAAAAGTAATAACAAGACAATAAAATGGAGTACCACTGACTTTTATTTCTTCTTTTTTTGCTGCCCAATATCTCCACCATTTGTGGCATTACTTCCACCCTAACTGTTCCCAGTCCCCAACACACAGCCACATCAGTTTGTCTGCTGCTGTCTCAGCACCACCAATCCAAAGGGAACCATTAATGTTAGGTCGCCAGGTGGCCACAAATCAGAAAGACCCTGCACTACTGGACCACTTCTTCGGTTGTGTTCAGTAGTGCCTGTACTGATTCACATGTGCAGGACACCACCTACTGAGTCAACACTTTTTCCACAGGAATATACCTTCACACTGCTGTGAGATTTTACATGTATGTCCATCACCTACTTCACAAAACCCCTTCCATTTAGGCAGGCCGAATATGCAGCCCTGACTCTTTGAATATGGAAAGGACACTGCATGTTCATCCAGTGGGTCCCTGGACAATTCAATACATGTTCATCCAGTGGGTCCCTGGACAATTCAATACATGTTCATCCAGTGGGTCCCTGGACAATTCAATACATGTTCATCCAGTGGGTCCCTGGACAATTCAATACATGTTCATCCAGTGGGTCCATGGACAATTCAATACATGTTCATCCAGTGGGTCATGGACAATTCTGTACATGCCAATCTACACCCTACAACCAGTCAGCCACACTCCATGTGAGGAACACAGTGCACACCCTACAACCAGCCACACTCCATGTCAGGAACACAGTGCACACCCTACAACCAACCAGCCAGACTCCTTGACAGGAACACAGTCCACACCCTACAACAAGCCAGCCAGACTCCTTGACAGGAACACAGTGCATACCCGACAACCAGCCACACTCCATGTCAAGAACACAGTGCACACCCTACAACCAGCCAGCCACACACCATGTCAGGAACACAGTGCACACCCTACAACCTGCCACACTCCATGTCAAGAACACAGTGCACACCCTACAACCAGCCACACTCCATGTCAAGAACACAGTGCACACCCTACAACCAGCCACACTCCATGTCAAGAACACACTGCACACCCTACAACCTGCCACACTCCGTGTCAAGAACACAGTGCACACCCTACAACCAGCCAGCCACACTCCATGTCAGGAACACAGTGCACACCCTACAACCAGCCACACACCACGTCAGGAACACAGTGCACACCCTACAACCAGCCAGCTACACACCACGTCAAGAACACAGTGCACACCCTACAACCAGCCAGCTACACACCACGTCAGGAACACAGTGCACACCCTACAACCAGCCAGCTACACACCACGTCAGGAACACAGTGCACACCCTACAACCAGCCAGCCACACTCCATGTCAGGAACACTGTGCACACCCTACAACCAGCCAGCTACACACCACGTCAAGAACACAGTGCACACCCTACAACCAGCCAGCCACACACCATGTCAGGAACACAGTGCACACCCTACAACCAGCCAGCCACACTCCATGTCAGGAACACAGTGCACACCCCACAACCAGCCAGCCACACTCCATGTCAGGAACACAGTGCACACCCTACAACCAACCACACTCCATGTCAGGAACACAGTGCACACCATACAACCACCCAAACTCCATGTCAGGAACACAGTGCACACTCTACAACCAGCCACACTCAATGTTAGGAACACAGTGCACACCCTACAACCAGCCACACTCAATGTTAGGAACACAGTACACATCCTACAAACAACCACACTCCATGTCAGGAACACAGTGCACACCCTATAACCAGCCAGCCACACTCCATGTCAAGAACACAGTGCACACCTTACAACCAGCCACACTCCATGTCAGGAACACAGTGCAAACCCACAACCAGCCAGCCACACTCCATGTCAGGAACACAGTGCACACCCTACAACCAACCACACTCCATATCAGGAACACAGTGCACACCCTACAACCAGCCACACTCCATGTCAGGAACACAGTGCACACCCTACAAGCAACCAGCCACACTCCATGTCAGGAACACAGTGCACACCCTACAACCACCCACACTCATGTCAGGAACACAGTGCACACCCTACATCCAGCCACACTCAATGTCAGGAACACAGTGCACACCCTACAACCAGCCAGCCACACTCATGTCAGGAACACAGTGCACACCCTACAACCAGCCACACTCCATGTCAGGAACACAGTGCACACCCTACAACCAGCCACACTCAATGTTAGGAACACAGTGCACACTCTACAACCAGCCACACTCCATGTCAGGAACACAGTGCACACCCTACAACCAGCCACACTCAATGTTAGGAACACAGTGCACACTCTACAACCAGCCACACTCCATGTCAGGAACACAGTGCACACCCTACAACCAGCCACACTCCATGTCAGGATCACAGTGCAAACCCTACAACCAGCCAGCCACACTTCATGTCAGGAACACAGTGCACACCCTACAACCAGCCACACTCAATGTTAGGAACACAGTGCACACTCTACAACCAGCCACACTCCATGTCAGGAACACAGTGAACACCCTACAACCAGCCACACTCCATGTCAGGAACACAGTGCACACTCTACAACCAGCCACACTCAATGTTAGGAACACAGTGCACACCCTACAACCATCCAGCCACACTCCATTTCAGGAACACAGTGAACACCTTACAACCAGCCACACTCCATGGCAGGAACACAGTGCACACCCTACAACCAGCCACACTCAATGTCAGGAACACGGTGTACACCCTACAACCAGCCACACTCCATTTCAGGAACACAGTCCACACCCTACAACCAGCCAGCCAGACTCCATATCAGGAACACAGTGCACACCCTACAACCAGCCACACTCCATGTCAGGAACACAGTGCACACCCTACAACCAGCCACACTCTATGTCAGGAACACTGTGCACACCCTACAACCAGCCACACTCCATGTCAGGAACAAAGTGCACATACTACAACCAGCCACACTCCATGTCAGGAACACAGTGAACACCCTACAACCAGCCACACTCTATGTCAGGAACACAGTGAACACCTTACAACCACCCACACTCTATGTCAGGAACACAGTGCACACCCTACAACCAGCCACACTCCATGTCAGGAACACAGTGCACACCCTACAACCAGCCACACTCCATGTCAGAAACACAGTGCACACCCTACAACCACCCACACTCATGTCAGGAACACAGTGCACACCCTACAATCAACCACACTCCATGTCAGGAACACAGTGCACACCCTACAACCAACACACTCCATGTCAGGATCACAGTGCAAACCCTACAACCAGCCAGCCACATTACATGTCAGGAACACAGTGCATACCCTACAACTAGCCAGCCACACTATATGTCAGGAACACAGTGCACACCCTACAACCACCTCCCGAAACCTGGAGGGGGTCAGGCTGGTGTTCTCTTGACCCTCTCCCGGGAGGGTCACTACCTTGTCGTGGTCGGGAGGCTTAGTGGCCAGTGATCGAGCGAGCTATGTCGGCGGGGGCATCAGTGCTTCTTGGGGTTTTGCTGCTCTGGTCCCAGGTCTTAATTGACAGCCTACATAGCCATCGTAGCTGTTCAGGCTGAATAAGTGGTGGTTTTTGTACTGATGCCCCTGATAGGGCTTCCCATGCCGAACAGGTCGTGAGTGAGGCCCAAACTTAACGTGACCCACTGTCCCTTTCGCTATTCTCTATTCTTCTTTTTACTGCCTCTTTTCTGTTCTCAGCTCCCCATCAAGCCTTCTTTTCCACATTCTTTTTTTCTCTGCGGCCTTCTTTAGGCCCGCCGTGTTTGCCATGCGGCGCGACCTGTGATGGAGGGGAATGAGATCCTGGGGATTGAGAGAGCACACTGCTCTCAACACATCCCTTTGGCTCGGACCTCTCCTAAGACAGGCGGCACACATTGGCCCGTGTGTGTCAATCGGCTACCCCTTCGTGGGGCTGGGTCAAGACTGGCAGTTTAGAGGCTAATGAAGGTAACCCCCGTAGTGCTCGGCTCTCTGTCCCCGGGAGCTGGGCATGATCGGGGGGGAACACATTGGAGCTAGGCTGTTGGTCGTATATCCCTCCCGAAACCTGGAAGGGGTCAAGCTGGTGTTCCCTTGACCCTGGCCCCGAAGTTGGACCCCATGGTGGGTGGGTAAGGGAGGGATGAATTTATAATTTTTTCAACATGAATTCCAAACAATTACACACCCCTACATTTGGAAAAAGACGACGACAAGGAACAGACGACTCAGACTCAGATTCGGAGGTAGTTGAGACCTCTGGATTTTGGTCGTCGTGGCTTGTGATGGAGGGCGCTGATGACGAAAAGCCCTTGTCGGCTCTCAGCCCCTTTGCTATCCAGAAGGGCTTTCAGTGTCTGGCAGGATCGCTGAAATCCATCAAGAGGCTGAGGAGCGGAGCGTTCTTAGTGCAGACAGAGTCAAAAAGGCAGACACAGCTTCTTCTCAAGGCGACCACTTTTGTGGATAGGGCGGTGAAGGTTTCCCCTGCTCAAAGGGGGTTATCAGATGCCCGGAGTTGAAAGGTGTGTCTGAAGCTGAGATCAAGAGCGAGCTGTCCTCTCAGGGAGTGACCGACGTGTACAGGGTGACGGTGAGGAAGGGGTCGGACAGAGTCCCGACCAACACTTTCTTCCTCACCTTCTGCTGCCCAGATGTCCCCAAGGACATTCGAGTCGGATACCTGATGGTTAGTGTAAGCCTGTACGTGCCGTCCCCTCTGAGATGTTTCAAATGCCAGAAATTTGGACACGTGAGAGACCGATGCAAGGAGGAAGAGGCGTGTGGCACCTGTTCGAAGGCGGCGCACCAGGGCGATTGCGTCAGTCCAGCCCGTTGTGCGAACTGCGGAGGTGGCCACCCGTCCTCATCAAAAGACTGCCCCGCCTGGAAAAAAGAAAAACAAATCCAGAAGGTCAAGACAGAAAAGAAGATATCCTTCTTTAAGGCAAAGAAACAGGTGGAGGCCGCGTCGCCTAAGGCGTCTTACGCCTCTATCGTCAGACCCAGGACGGTGGACGTCGTGGTCCAGACGACGTCCACAGGGACGCAGACGGACGACTTAGCCACCTCGTTAGAACCGTTGGCCTTGGGTGGAGGCGCCGTGTCCACCCCTTCCCATCCTGTGCGGCAGTCCTCAGGGGCTGCTGGGCGGGAGCGGAAAGCCTCGGGCGGAGGCACGTTGTCCGCCTCCCGCCCCACCCCACCCCCCGGCCCCCCTCGCCCCGCCTCTCGTCTGCCTGGCCCTCGGGCTGGCGGAAGTGGCCGGAAACCCCCCGTACCTCCTAAACTCAAGGAGGGGAGGGTTGCGGCCTCGGTGGGATCAGGAAGAGCCGAGGTCGTGGATATTCCGACGTGGTCGGAATCAGAAAAATTAATTTCTAAAAATAAGTACTCCATCTTGGCCGACCTTGAGCCACCGCAAGCAGAGGAGCAGGGGGTAGCGATGGAATAGGCTGCTGCTTTATTTTTTTTTTAACCTTTTTAAATGGCAGTGATCCACTGGAACATCCGGGGGTTCTACGCCAATTTCCAGGAACTCCAGCTGCTTTGTCATGCTTTGAAACCCTCAGTGCTGGCGCTGCAGGAGACTCTGCAAAGAGATGGCAAGGTTTTATCTCTCTCTGGTTTTAACTCCGTTTTTAAACCCGCTCAACCGAAGCAAGAGGGATTGACGGGAGGTGTCGCTCTTTTTATTCACAAGTCCCTTTTATACAGTACAGTTCTTTTAAGCACCCCTTTACAGGCGGTGGCAGTCAGAGTCACACTTGAGAAAACCATCACTGTCTGCTCTCTCTACCTTCCTCCTTCCGTCCGTGTTCTGAGGCAGGACCTCATGAACCTGGTCGACCAGCTCCCACATCCGTTTTTACTGTTGGGCGACTTCAATGGACACTCCCCGCTCTGGGGAAGTGAGATGACATCAGCCTGAGGTCTTCTCTTGGAAAACCTTCTTTCTGACATGGACTTGTGCTGTCTTAACGACAAGTCTCCCACTTACCTTCATCTGTCCTCCACCCCACAGATGGAGAAGGTGACTCTCTGCCTGACCGCCTGAACTATGACAATGCAGACTGGAGTTTTTTTACCACAAAGATAAGAGCGGAGCTGCAGGAAGAAACAGTATTGAAAAGCAAGGACCCTGCTGACACTCTGACTCGGATCGTTTTAGATTGCGCCAAAGCAGCAGTCCCATCGTCTACCTCCAAGCCTCAGGTGCCAAGAACGCCCTGGTTCAACGCGGAATGTCGGGAGGCCTGTAAGTCTCGGAAGAGAGCGCAGCGACGCGTCTTTCGGAGACCGGAGACCGATAGCGTTCGAACCCATCAACAGCTGAGGGCGAAAGCCAGGTATGTTTTTAAAAAGAGCCAGAGGAAGTCATGGAGAGATTTTTGCTCTTCCTTAACCTCCAACACACCCAAGAACAAAGTGTGGAGGGTTTTAAAAAGAATTAAGGGCAAAAACGTATGCCCAACCTTTCATCATCTTAAACTTTCAGACGCTCTGGTCACAGAGAAGAAAGCAGTTGCCAACTTGCTTGCCTCCACAACTGAACAGAACTCGAGATCTGCTAACAAATCTGCTCGGTTTCTTAAAACCAAAAACTTGTCAGAAAAAACACCATGTAACTTCTTTTCCGACAACACAGAGAATTACAACCTTCCTTTCACAATGAATGAACTTAAATCTGCCCTTCAGACCTGTACGGATTCCTGTCCAGGAATGGACGAGGTCCATTATAAACTCTTAAAGCATCTTCCCCAAACCTGTCTGGACACCCTGCTTAAAGTTTATAACCACATCTTGGTCACAGGCTTTTTTCCACCCTCCTGGCGGAAAGCCCTCATAATCCCGCTGCCGAAACCGGGAAAAGACCCCTCTAACCACCGCCCAATAGCACTGACCAGCTGCATCTGCAAACTGATGGAGAAGATGGTCAACGGTAGACTGATGTGGAAACTAGAGACCGACGGCCTTCTGGCGAAAGAACAGTGCGGTTTCCGCAAGCATCACTCTACCGTTGACCATCTGGTTCATCTGAAAACCACTGTAAGAAATGCCTTTGTAAACAAACAACATGTGGTGGCCATATTTTTTGACTTGGAGAAAGCTTACGATACCACCTGGAAATTTGGTATTCTCTCGGACTTGCACAAGCTTGGCTTCCGAGGACACCTGCCTCAGTTCATCCACAATTTTTTACAAGACAGACAATTCCAGGTGAGAGTCGGCACCACCCTGTCCGACATTCACGAGCAGGAGCTGGGTGTACCGCAAGGGAGCGTCCTGTCGCCGGCTCTTTTCAGCATCAAAATTAATGACATCGTTCAATCCGTTCAGAAGGGATCGGACAGCTCGCTGTTCATGGACGATTTTGCCTTATATGCCAGCATCCAGCGATGGCTTCAGCTCTGCGTCAACAAAATCCAGTGTTGGGCAGAGGAGAATGGCTTCACATTTTCGTCCTCCAAAACTGAATGCATCCATTTTCATAATTTTCGCCAGTTCTATCCGGACCCTGAAATCCGTCTGGGAAAATCCACCATCCCGGCGGTCAAGGAAGCCAAATTTTTAGGGGTCGTCTTTGATCAGAAGCTGAACTGCCTCAGCCATATTAAACAGCTGAAAGTATCTTGCCAAAAAGCCCTGAACATCATCCGAGTTGTGGCACACACGAACTGGGGTGCTGATAAGAGAACTCTCTTGCACCTCTACAGAGCCCTGGTCCGGTCCAAACTGGATTATGGAAGTGTAGTATACGGCTCAGCCAGACCGTCCTACCTGAAACTGTTGGACCCTGTACACCACCAAGGGCTCCGTCTCAGCTTAGGTGCTTTCCGCACCACCCCTGTGCACAGCCTGTACGCAGAGGCGGGGGAACCGCCTCTCTCCAACCGCAGACTGAAGCTGACCCTAAACTATTATTTGAAATTGTTTTCTGAACCTACAAACCCTGCTTACGACGCTGAATTCAACAACCTTTTCGGTAAGAAATTTAAAGACAACCCAAACTGCATACCTCCCCTCGGACTCCGCATTCAGCCGCACTTAGAAAATGCCGATCTGGATGTCGGTGGCATCTCAGATTTCTCTAAGTTCCCTGACAGCCCCCCGTGGACCTTTAGAACACCTGAGGTCCGATTCGATCTGGCCTCATACCGTAAAGACTCCACCAGTTCTCTGGCCTACAGAACTTACTTTTCGGAACTCTGCCACATTCCAATTTTCAAAGTATCTTCACTGACGGTTCCAAGTCAGAGGACGGAGTCGCTGCATCTGCGTTCTGTCCCGCCTTTCCTGACCGGCCCTCAATGGAACACATCCTGTCTGACAGCTCTGTGTACACTGCAGAACTGACCGCACTGGTTCTGGCGGTAAAAATGGTTCTCTCTTCGAAACAAAAGAGATTCATGATCTTTTCCGACTCCTTGTCAGCCCTGGAGGCGATAGCCTGCAGGAATATCACTCATCCCAAACTGCTGGAATTTTATGAAACTTTTACTCTTGCAACAAAGAAAGGATACGAGGTTGTGTTGGCCTGGGTTCCAAGACATGTTGGCATTCGTGGTAACGAAAGGGCGGACCTGCTGGCCAAGAACGCTGTAAAGAAAGAATTATCCAGATCCTTTGTACCATATACAGACATGAAGCGGAAGGTGAACACTTACGTTAAGGATCTTTGGCAAGAGGAGTGGAACACCCAGACGGACAACAAGCTCTTCCAGATCCGTCCAGACCTAAAAGAGACCCTCCCTTCGGGGGTGAAGAACAGAAAGGAGGAGTCTGTGCTGTGCAGACTGCGTGCGGGGCACACTTTTTTTTACTCATTCTTACTTGTTGAAGGGGGAAGAGGCCCCTCGATGCATTCCCTGTGATGAGCCTCTACCGTGAAACACGTGCTCCTTGACTGTTGGGATCTGCATGACGTTAGACGCAGACATTACACGGCGGTTTCTTTGAAGACTTTGTTTCGTGATGTCCCTCCGTGGGCACTGATGGACTTCTTAAAAGAAGTGAACATTTTTAACCAGATTTGAAGGCTTTAAACTCTGGAAGTTTTTTTTTAACTTTGGAGTGGAAAGTGGTGACTCGTTTTAATTGGTTGTTTTTTCATCCTTGTAGTAGTTATTGACGCGGCGATAGCCTTGAGATGGCCTTAGTGGTGGGCGAGGCTCTAAGCACCATAATTTCATTTCATTTCTTTACCCTACAACCAGCCAGCCACACTCCATGTCAGGAACACAGTGCACACCCTACAACCAACCAGCCACACTCCATGTCAGGAACACAGTGCACACCCTACAACCAGCCAGCCACACTCCATGTCAGGAACACAGTGCACACCCTACAACCAGCCACACTCAATGTTAGGAACACAGTGCACACCCTACAACCAGCCACACTCCATGTCAAGAACACAGTGCACATCCTACAACCAACCACACTCCACGTCAGGAACACAGTGCACACCCTATAACCAGCCAGCCACACTCCATGTCAGGAACACCAGTCCACACCTTACAACCAGCCACACTCCATGTCAGGAACACAGTGCACACGCTACAACCAGCCACACTCCATGTCAGGAACACAGTGCACACCCTACAACCAACCAGCCACACTCCATGTCAGGAACACAGTGCACACCCTACAACCAACACACTCCATGTCAGGAACACAGTGCACACCCTACAACCAACACACTCCATGTCAGGAACACAGTGCACACCCTACAACCAGCCAGCCACACTCAATGTCAGGAACACAGTGCACACCCTACAACCAACCAGCCACACTCCATGTCAGGAACACAGTGCACACCCTACAACCAGCCAGCCACACTCCATGTCAGGAACACAGTGCACACCCTACAACCAACCAGCCACACTCCATGTCAGGAACACAGTGCACACCCTATAACCAACACACTCCATGTCAGGAACACAGTGCACACCCTACAACCAACACACTCCATGTCAGGAACACAGTGCACACCCTACAACCAGCCAGCCACACTCAATGTCAGGAACACAGTGCACACCCTACAACCAACCAGCCACACTCCATGTCAGGAACACAGTGCACACCCTACAACCAGCCAGCCACACTCCATGTCAGGAACACAGTGCACACCCTACAACCAGCCAGCCACACTCAATGTCAGGAACACAGTGCACACCCTACAACCAGCCAGCCACACTCAATGTCAGGAACACAGTGCACACCCTACAACCAGCCAGCCACACTCCATGTCAGGAACACAGTGCACACCCTACAACCTGCCACACTCCATGTTAGGAACACAGTGCACACCCTACAACCTGCCACACTCCATGTTAGGAACACAGTGCACACCCTAAAACCAACCATCCACGCTCCATGTCAGGAAGACAGTGCACACCCTAAAACCAACCAGCCACACTCCATGTCAGGAACACAGTGCACACCCTACAACCAACCAGCCACACTCCATGTCAGGAACACAGTGCATACCCTACAACCAGCCACACTCAATGTTAGGAACACAGTGCACACCCTACAACCAGTCACACTCCATGTCAGGAACATAGTCCACACCTTACAACCAGCCACACTCCATGTCAGGAACACAGTGCACACCCTACAACCAGCCAGCCACACTCCATGTCAGGAACACAGTGCACACCCTACAACCAACCAGCCACACTCCATGTCAGGAACACAGTGCACACCCTACAACCAGCCAGCCACAATCCATGTCAGGAACACAGTGCACACCCTACAACCAACCAGCCACAATCCATGTCAGGAACACAGTGCATACCCTACAACCAACCAGCCACACTCAATGTCAGGAACACAGTGCACACCCTACAACCAGCCACACTCAATGTTAGGAACACATTGCACACTCTACAACCAGCCACACTCCATGTCAGGAACACAGTGCACACCCTACAACCAACCACACTCCATGTCAGGAACACAGTGCACACCCTACAACCAACCACACTCCATGTCAGGAACACAGTGCACACCCTACAACCAGCCAGCCACACTCCATGTCAGGAACACAGTGCACACCCTACAACCTGCCACACTCCATGTTAGGAACACAGTGCACACCCTACAACCAACCAGCCACACTCCATGTCAGGAAGACAGTGCACACCCTACAACCTGCCACACTCCATGTCAGGAACACAGTGCACACCCTACAACCAACCAGCCACACTCAATGTCAGGAACACAGTGCACCCCCTACAACCAGCCTGCCACACTCCATGTCAGGAACACAGTGCACACCCTACAACCAGCCAGCCACACTCAATGTCAGGAACAGAGTGCACACCCTACAACCAGCCAGCCACACTCAATGTCAGGAACACAGTGCACATCCTACAACCAGCCACACTCCATGTCAGGAACACAGTGCACACCCTACAACCAGCCAGCCACACTCAATGTCAGGAACACAGTGCACACCCTACAACCAGCCAGCCACACTCCATGTCAGGAACACAGTGCGCACCCTACAACCAGCCAGCCACACTCAATGTCAGGAACACAGTGCACACCCTACAACCAGCCAGCCACACTCAATGTCAGGAACACAGTGCACACCCTACAACCAGCCACACTCCATGTCAGGAACACAGTGCACACCCTACAACCAGCCAGCCACACTCAATGTCAGGAACACAGTGCACACCCTACAACCAGCCACACTCCATGTCAGGAACATAGTGCACACCCTACAACCAACCACACTCAATGTCAGGAAGACAGTGCACACCCTACAACCAACCACACTCAATGTCAGGAACACAGTGCACACCCTACAACCAGCCACACTCCATGTCAGGAACACAGTGCACACCCTACAACCTGCCAGCCACACTCCATGTCAGGAACACAGTGCACACCCTACAACCAGCCAGCCACACTCCATGTCAGGAACACAGTGCACACCCTACAACCAGCCAGCCACACTCCATGTCAGGAACACAGTGCACACCCTACAACCAGCCAGCCACACTCCATGTCAGGAACACAGTGCACACCCTACAACCTGCCAGCCACACTCCATGTCAGGAACACAGTGCACACCCTACAACCAGCCAGCCACACTCCATGTCAGGAACACAGTGCACACCCTACAACCAACCAGCCACACTCAATGTCAGGAACACAGTGCACACCCTACAACCAACCACACTCCATGTCAGGAACACAGTGCACACCCTAAAATCAACCACACTCCATGTCAGGAACACAGTGCACACCCTACAACCAGCCACACTCCATGTCAGGAACACAGTGCACACCCTACAACCAGCCAGCCACACTCCATGTCAGGAACACAGTGCACACCCTACAACCAGCCACACTCCATGTCAGGAACACAGTGCATACCCTACAACCAACCAGCCACACTCAATGTCAGGAACACAGTGCGCACCCTACAACCAACCACACTCCATGTCAGGAACACAGTGCACACCCTACAACCAGCCACACTCCATGTCAGGAACACAGTGCACACCCTACAACCAACACACTCCATGTCAGGAACACAGTGCACACCCTACAACCAGCCAGCCACACTCAATGTCAGGAACACAATGCACACCCTACAACCAGCCAGCCACACTCCATGTCAGGAACACAGTGCACACCCTACAACCAGCCAGCCACACTCCATGTCAGGAACACAGTGCACACCCTACAACCAGCCAGCCACACTCAATGTCAGGAACACAGTGCACACCCTACAACCAGCCAGCCACACTCAGGGTCAGGAACACAGTGCACACCCTACAACCAGCCACACTTCATGTCAGGAACACCGTGCACACCCTACAACCAGCCAGCCACACTCCATGTCAGGAACACAGTGCACACCCTACAACCAACCAGCCACACTCAATGTCAGGAAAACAGTGCACACCCTACAACCAGCCAGCCACACTCCATGTCAGGAACACAGTGTACACCTACAGCCACTTACCCCAGGTGCTGCTTCAGACTGGCCGCCAGATCCAGGGGCAGGTAATCACTGACAACGCCGTAAGCATACTTGAGGTAAGCCTCTGTCAGGACACAGACACACAGGGTCCATACTGGTCTGTTATAACAAAATCTTAAACTTTTTAGGCAAAAAAATAACAACTAGGATATCAGGATCCAGGAATGCCATAGTAGTGGTGTAGTTCTGGCTGACAGACTAATGGTACATTAGTGGTGTAGTTCTGGCTGACAGACTAATGGTACATTAGTGGTGTAGTTCTGGCTGACAGACTAATGGCACAGCAGTGGTGTAGTTATGGCTGACAGACTAATGGCACAGTACTGATGTAGTTCTGGCTGACAGACTAATGGCACAGTACTGATGTAGTTCTGGCTGACAGACTAATGGCACATAAGTGGTGTAGTTCTGGCTGACAGACTAATGGCACAGTAATGGTGTAGTTCTGGCTGACAGAGTAATGTCACAGTACTGATGTAGTTCTGGCTGACAGACTAATGGTACAGTAGTGGTGTAGTTCTGGCTGACAGACTAATGTCACAGTACTGATGTAGATGTCACAGTACTGATGTAGTTGTGGCTGACAGACTAATGGTACAGTAGTGGTGCAGTTCTGGCTGACAGACTAATGGCACCGTAGTGGTGTAGTTCTGGCTGACAGACTAATGGCACAGTACTGATGTAGTTCTGGCTGACAGACTAATGGCACAGTAATGGTGTAGTTCTGGCTGACAGACTAATGGCACAATAGTGGTGTAGTTCTGACTGACAGACTAATGGCACTGTAGTGGTGTAGTTATGGCTGACAGACTAATGGCACAGTAGTGGTGTAGTTCTGGCTGACAGACTTAATGGCACAGTAATGGTGTAGTTCTGGCTGACAGACTAATGGCACAGTAATGGTGTAGTTCTGGCTGACAGAGTAATGTCACAGTACTGATGTAGTTGTGGCTGACAGACTAATGGCACAGTAGTGGTGTAGTTCTGGCTGACAGACTAATGGCACAGTAGTGTAGTTCTGGCTGACAGACTAATGGCACAGTAGTGGTGTAGTTGTGGCTGACAGACTAATGGCACAGTAGTATAGTTCTGGCTGACAGACTAATGGCACAGTAGTATAGTTCTGGCTGACAGACTAATGGCACAGTAGTGGTGTAGTTATGGCTGACAGACTAATGGCACAGTACTGATGTAATTCTGGCTGACAGACTAATGGCACAGTATTGGTGTAGTTCTGGCTGACAGACTAATGGCACAGTACTGATGTAGTTGTGGCTGACAGACTAATGGCACAGTAGTGGTGTAGTTCTGGCTGACAGACTAATGGTACAGTAGTGGTGTAGTTCTGGCTGACAGACTAATGGCACAGTAGTGTAGTTCTGGCTCACAGACTAATGGCACAGTAGTGGTGTAGTTTTAGCTGACGGACTAATGGCACAGCACTCGCCACCTTATGCTCCCTGCATGAACCTTCATCTGTTACATGCATGAGAAAAGCAAGTTTGGTGGGGAAAATCCTTTCCATGTTTCAGGATCAGGTCTTTTCCCAAATATCATCTTACATTTCAATCAAAATTCATATCAGACAATTTTCCACTGTGATTTTTGAGTGATAGAAATGAAATGTAATTTTTTGTTTTAGTAATATGGAGAGCCAAATTTAAAGACTGTTTCAAACCTGGGTATTTTTTAATATTCTAAACACTTCGAGACTTAAAGAAGGAATGTCATTTTTTTTATTTACAAATTCTAAAAAGTTTTTAAAATCTTTACAAACGCTCAAATAGTACTGAGCACATATGAAATAAGCACAAATTATACTCTGCTATAGGAAATAAGTACAATATTTCCAAAAATGTAGAAAAACAAACAACCAACCAAATAAAAACAAAACAAAACAAACATGGGGTTGCTTTCTCAATTCCAGCATTTACAGATGGGGCTCCACATAAAATTCTTTCATGCATCTCGTGCACACATACACACACACACACACACTTAAGAATAAGCAGATACAAACTGTTCACTGATTTATGTCTACACTAAGACTGTAAGAGTGATATTTGCACAGTACACGCATATGACCACACATACTCTTCCCCTCTCTCTATGTCTACACTAAGACTGTAAGAGTGATATTTGCACAGTACACGCATATGACCACACATACTCTTCCCCTCTCTCTATGTCTACACTAAGACTGTAAGAGTGATATTTGCACAGTACACGCATATGACCACACATACTCTTCCCCTCTCTCTCACACACATGCACGTACACACACATACCATCACACACACAAATGCTTACATACACACAAGCAAGCACATGCACACACATACACATACATATAATGTGTGTGTGTGGGCACATGTATGTAAAACGCACACATGCATGTGCACACATACTCTTTCTCTCCTTCACACAAACACATACACAGACACACACACACAGTCACATATGCAAATGCAAACACTCAGACAAGCACACACACAAACACACACATGCACATTCGCACACACTCATACACACACACACACACACATGCACAAACACACCATAAATTTGTGCACAAAGCATATTCACTAGGGAAAGAAGCACTTAGGAACATACATGTTCGGTAATTGTATTCAGCACCTTCACGTATGTGAACTCCATTGGGCCAAATGCCTAACAAATTAAACCATTCTGACATCGACTTGTGTTAACACTCACCCTCTCCGTCCAGCTGATCATTCTTGCTGCGGATGAAGTTTGCACTGTGTGCTCCACTCTCTCCAACACTCACTTCCTTCCTCCTCAATGCCTCAGCTACATTTTCTGTCTGGAAAAAAACCCAAAAAACCCACAAATGCAGATAGTTTCAATGTCCAGGTGAACATGCAGATACCCACCATAATTTTCAACCTACTGGGATGTGCAGCGCATAAGGTGCACCCTCTGAATTTAAAGAAAAAAGTTATTTCAAACACATATACGGTGCACACATCCAAAAAGCCACATCTGCCATAAAGTTGAAGTCCTCTGTTATGGCTCTGCTCACAGCGGATGTTACTTTCTAAATAGTGACATCATCTTCAGAAAACTGGATCAGAATCCAACTTGTTTTCATGTGCTTGTTGACTGGACCCTGTGACTCTATCTGATCTGGTATCTGCTGCTTTTTTCAGCATTTTTTTTTTTTAAACAATTTCACAGGCTTCAGTCGATGTACACTATTGTAGTAGCCCCAGTTCACTGACTTGTCCAATCAGAATCCAGTCTGCTATCTGTGCTTTTTTCCCCCTTTTAACCCACTTCAGTTTTATTATTAACACTGAAATCCAAAACGATAAGAAAAAGTGCAACTACCCCTCCCCTGCCGCCTCAACCACCCTCCCCCTCTCCCAACCTCTTTCTTCAACGTTACCGGAAAACTAAAATAATCAACACCACCTCTGTACATCTGTTATAAGCGTTTTGATTTTCTTAAAAAATATATATTGAATCTTTCAAAGAAAACTATATCAAATTTCAAGAATATGTGATGACAAAACCACCATCTCTCTGAACAAAAAGGCCTCTGTTTCAATAGGAACCATGAAGTGATCTCGATCCTGATTATATAAAAGTGTTAGCTGCAAGTGTTTCTTTTTTTCTTATCTTTTGCAGAGGCAGATCTACCTGTGCTTTCAGTCCCGTCCACCATTTCGCTTTGCATTCTGCTTTCAAAGAACAAGTTCACTTCTGATTTCTCTACTTTCACACCATTAATTTATCCCAGACACAGCTTTTTTCTCCTGGCCTAAGGTTGAACTGCGATCACGTTCAGTTCAAATTAGGTTTCAGTTTGATATAATGGTGAACATGAACCATGTCAGATCAAACATTGGACAGACTGAAGTGCTGCTGTTCAGAGTAATCTTCAATGTTTACTGGGATCTTTGATGTTTCATCATGACAGATGCCACCTAGTGGCGGTCAGAATTTAGTTTTCAGACAGATTTGGCGCACACAGCCTATAAGTATAAGGCATCAGATTTGATAAAAAATGTAGCACTTTACAGGCTGAAAATTATGGTACCCAATGGTTATGACGCTCTGATAAATATGCTGGTGTATAAATAACTGCCTGAATTTTCTGATGAATATACAGATAAAAACAAAACAAATACATCATGAGGCAAAGTATTTCTGCAAACATCCATTTATTACCTTCTTCTTTTTCAAATAAATCCAGTCAATATCCAATGTGCTTAACTTCTACATTATCATCATTATTACTATTATTATTCACATTAATACATTATTATTATTAACCCTTTTGCTGCCAGGAAAATAAAACTGAACTGAAATCTATTTGCCAGGGTTTTTTCACAAAAAACGGGTATAAATTTTCCAAAAATTCTGTGCTCTTTGTTATTGGAGAAAGACCCATAAAAGTATATATTTTCTGAAAGGTAAATGAATAAAGAATACAAAACACATGCTGTTTTCCCATTTTACATATTCTTAGTGACATGCTGTTGTTTTGAAATCAGTGTTTTGTTTTTTGTCACATTTTCAACTTGCTCATTACAAACATTAGTCAGGTAATTTGCACAAAAACATCATATTTTCTGGACAAAGGGATATCTGCAAACACAAAATCATACTAGAACGACCACAATATATATATAAGAGATAGATACATAATACATTGTGACTTCTCCAAGTGATAAGATGGATGTGAGGCCACGCCCCCTCAGTCTTCACCCCCCCACTCCTCCTCACCCCTCTCACACGGTCACTTGATTCAGTTCTCATCAGACCGCGTTGGCTGCGTGCCAAGAATATCGCTCTGCTGCTAATTCGGTCATCTGTCGACTGCTAACATCTGTACAGCCGGCATCACTCACTGACAGTCGCATCTTGGCCACTCTCTTGATTGCTCCCTTTATTTTCTATCAGATCGTCCTATAAATGTTCATCACTATCTTCTCCTTCGAATTTACGCTTCAATTCTTTCTGAGCATCAGCTAAAGAAAGAAATCTTGGTTGATTTAGTTCGTCACGATCGCATGTCTTGAGCACGGCGTCAGTCCGACATTTTGTTAAGCAAGCGAGGAGAGAAGTCAGGCAAACACTTGGACAGTGACCCAACCAAAACGTTCAAATAAAGGACTGCTTCATGACGTAGATGGGGTTTCTAGCTATGAATAGAATCTAGAGATTCCCGAGGCTAAAGCTACCACTATTTTTGTCAACGAAGTGAATGCAAACCAGGGAAAAGTCAGAATATTTCGATGACGAGTTATCTCGTCATTGTGGCAGCAAAGCATACATGCTTGCCATGACGAGTTATCTCGTCATGCAGGCAGCCTAGGGGTTAATATTATCATTATTACTGTTGATACTTGTATAGCGCTTGTCTTCAATCAGAGACCAAACTTCACACACAGTCATTTGCATACCAGGCTGCCTTCCTGGGCAGACATGACAGCTGCATTAAGCTCTTGACTGGGCTGTTGACATACGGCATACATCATGAAATGTCGCTCACCAATGCTGTACTGACATATGCCATACGTCATGTATACAGTCTGTTAACCATTAAATTAGCTCCCCTGAGAGCTCTTTACCTCCCGAGTTCCATAAGCTGAAAATATTCACCTCATTGTCATATTTTGCAAGTTTGTACGAAGCTCAAGGCATGTTTGCAAAGCCATGGCTGAACGCAGACAAGCCCCAACACTTGCACAAGTATTGGAAGAAATCTTTCATGATGCAAATCGTAGAGATGAAGATTGTGAACTGAATGAGATAGAACTGCATGAAGTTGATGCTGAAGATGCCAATTTTGACATGGAGGGGGGTGGGAGGTGGGGTTGTTTGACGAAAATGAACAGACAAGCTCAGCTGATTCAAGATGCAGGTGGGTGTTTACGAGGTTTGTCAGTTTATTATTTGCTTTCTGTTTGTTGTTACAGTGAATATAACTGCACTGTGTGTGTTTTGAATGTGTTAGCTGTGGTAAGTAGATTCATCAGTCACTGATCAGTTTGTGTGTGAGAGAGTGAGTCACAGCACGAGGAGGCATGGCTCACTGGCTGGCTCCTTACTGATGACAACGTGTGTCGCTTGCCTAGAGCTTTCTGTGTATTCGTTCCCGAGTGTGTATTGGTTTGTTGTTGGTGTGTGTGTGTATGTGTGTGAGTGGGGCAGGGTGTATGTGTGTGAGTGGGGCAGGGGGGGGGGGAGGAGATGATGTTTACAAAACTGAAATCAGAAAATTGTATGCCTAAATTACTTTGTCAATGCAACACTTGTAGAAGTGTGTGCGTGTGTGCGTGTGTGTGTGTTGTCATTTTGCAACGGAGGGAGGGGGAGCGGTAGGTGTGTGTGTTTGCATTTCAGCTTCTGAAAACAATCAAAAATAAAATGGTACCATTTCATAACCTTTTTATATGTAAAAAAAAAAAAAAACAACAAAAAACAAACTAACTTAGTCTTTTATACAATGTGTTTCAGGTATGCAGCATGGTGATCATGATGTTCGTCCTAGACCATCTGGAGTTGACAACTTGCCACAAACCTGCAGCTGAAGACCAGCAGCAGCAAGACCAAAGGGCAGTAAACAAGCCTCCAGCAATTGTGGATTACAACAAAAACATGGGTGCCATGGACCATCATGACCAACAGCTGCAGCCCTATGATGCCTCAAGGAAAACCCTGAAGTGGTACAAATAGCTGTGTGTGCATTTTCTACAAACTGCCATGCTGAATGCACACATCCTCTACAAAAAAGCAGGCAACAGCAGTACATTCCTGGACTTCCAGAAGGATGTAATTAGTGCCATGATTTTTGGTGACCAAGACCCAGATACTGCTAAAGATGACCACTCTCTTCATCTGTGTGGACGACACTTCATTGATGTCATCCCACCTACCCCAAAGAAGGCCCAGCTACAAAGGAGGTGCAGAGTCTGCTGGAAGAAAGGGCAAAAAAAGGATGTGAGGTTCTACTGCCCAGATTGCCCCAGCAAACCAGCACTGTGTCTTGAAGACTGTTTCCACAAGTACCACACACAGCATTTTTACTGGCGATAGATGCTGGGTGAGTACACCCTTTTCATTCTTTGCGTGGACTGTGTTGGAGTCTTATGGACCTGGACACTGTTGCTCAGCCTTGACAGTGTGTGTGGTTGATCACAACAGTTTCAAGAAAGACTGGTTGATGTTGTAGCACCTACGTGATGGAATGACAGTCCCATTTTTTTTTCATTGCATTTTGTGGAATTTTTGTGTCAAATTGGCTCATTATTTGAACATGTATTAAAAACAAAATCTTGGTTCATTTTCCTTTCATTTGATGTGTACGTTTATGCACTTATCTTCAGTACTTTTTGAAATACAAGCAAATTAAAATCATTGGCGTGTTTTTCTTGTTTTTCTGAAAATTTTCTCAGCATAGGCTATAGCAAAACGTACTAGCAGTGAAGGGGTTAAGCATTCATCACTGGTTTCCTGTGTCATTCAGTCGGGCTTTCCACCACACACAGACATACGTATGTACAGCACAGCAGATTTTCTCATCAGAATTTTGCCAGGGACAACCCTTTTGTTGCCATGTGTTCACGAACTTGTGCTTAATGCATGCTTCATATATAGTAGCTCAGTTTATTGTCTCACCTGATTGATTAAAAAGGAAACTGAGCTGGTTCAATATGACTTTTTTTCTATCTTTCATGCTGTTTTATGAAGGTTTTAGTGGTATTCTAAAGACACTGCTGATCTTGAACAATTTAATTTATCTCAGAGCTCAGCCGGCCACACAGAGCCATAGCAGGGCTGAAAACAAATTGTCAACAGACCACCATCTACCTACCCCCCTCCCCTCCCCAACACCCCCCTAAAAAAAAGAGCAAAACCCTGTTTAACCATGAAAAAAAAGCAACTAAACCAGAATATCCATCTGATGTGGTCACTTCTGACATATTTCTCACAAGCAGATAAAAAAGAAAAATCTACTGGAAAAAAAAACCCTAAAAAAAATGCACATAATAATTTGGAAGATCAGGAGAAAAAAAGACAAGAGAGGCAAGGCCTTCAAGACTCACTTGTGATACACTTTTAAAAAAATCCAAGCTTTTTATGTATTGAGTATAATGCATTTACTGTTATATTTATATTTTTTGTATTCTCTAAACTTGGCAGTTTGATCTGATATTCGACCCAACAAAAGATCTGTCATTATTGTCATTTTTTGTTCAAACAGGAACTTCTTTTGCTAAGCGTGGAAGTTTTATTTATTGCAAACGTTTTGGTGTCGGCAGTAAAACAAGGGAAATTACTCTGCTGGGGAACTTAGTTTGCTTTAAACTGATCTTTCTCATCTTAAACATTACATTTTGAAATTATACTCAATACATAAAAGCTTGCTTTTTTTTTTTAAAGTGCATCACAAGTGAGTCTTGAAGGCCTTGCCTCTCTTGTTTCAAAATGTAATGTTTAAGATGAGAAAGATCAGTTTAAAGCAAATTAACTCCACTAGCATTACATAGTAATTTCCCTTTTTTTCTATCTGAACCAAAACGTTTGCAAAATAAATAAAGCTTCCATGCTTAGCAAAAGAAGTTCCTGTTTGAGCCAAAAATGATAATAATGACTGCTCTAGCTGTTGGGTCAGAATATCAGATCAAAGTGCCAAGTTTAGAGAATACAAAAAATATAAATATAACAGTAAATGCAGTTTGCATATAATTAGGCTTCATTCTTTATTTTTTTGTGCCCATCCCAGAAGCGCAATATTGTTTTAAACAAGATGAATGGAAAGAACTGAATTTTTCCTATTTTTATGCCAAATTTGGTGTCAACTGACAAAGTAGTTGCAGAGAAAATGTCAATGTTAAAGTTTACCACTGACACACAGACACACACACACACACACAGACAACCGAACACCGGGTTAAAACATAGACTCACTTTGTTTACAAAAGTGAGTCAAAAAGTAAAAAAGACTCTCTTCATTCTTAACCAAAGATGGTGCTGTTACAAGGATTGGAACTGTGGCTCGTGACACTGAAAAGACCAACACTTTTAACCACTCAGGCACTGCATCTGTCAGCCTACCTTCATTGCCAACCAGGCCAGAGTCTTCTCCTTGTTGTATCGGTATGCTCTGATGTCATCTGCTCCTGTAACACCATTGTTGTTACACTTGTTATCTGTTCTATCATGCTGTTCAGGCAGAAACGCAGGGAAAAACACAAAGGGGAAGTTTTGATGGGGTAGAAACAGTAAAAGACAGGAGGATCAACAGAAGGAATGAGCAAGAGAAAGAAAAAGGCAGAAAAAAGTAGACAGCAAAAATTTTTTTTTTTTTAATCTAAGCATTTCCACAAATGAAACACAGAGAGCAGGGTAAGCACTGATTTAATGCAAATTATTATTATCACTACTATCGTTTTTATCATTATTTAAAGTTCATTTCACAGACTGAAAGCAGGGAATACTGTGGAACAGTGGTATTGCTGATAACACACCTGTCAAGCTAAAAGCCAGAAATATCACACACCACCTGTGGCTCCAAGCAAGCAGATGCCTGATCACCCTGATATTATAATAATTTTGTCTTTTTAAGTTAATCATTTTTTGACAGGCATGGGAGGTGTTTGAAAGAAAAAAACAACTGAAAATTAGGAGCAGGTGGTGGCAGTGAAAATTTAAATATTCACTACAATGACTGAAATGTGATTTTTGGCAAACACCATGACAATATATGAAAAACAACAACAAAAAGTAATCGAATATGTTGACTGGTTCTGAAGATATTCCATTTTAAAGATGTGATGATGCGTACATGCTAATAGTACTTAATATTTTCACATTTTCAATCATACTGTACTGTCCATGAGGGTACTGTAATGAAAACTCATATACGTTTAAAAACCATATAATGGCATATTGCACAAGAAAACAATAACACTTCAGCAGCAAAGAAATTGGAAAATATGCCTGTCAAAGTAAGGGGAAATAGAAAATCAAGATATATCAATCTGCACAGAATAGCAACTTTGAAGGTCTACAGCACTGAAAAGAATAGACAGTTGCATTTCATAAATAAAATATCTTGCATAGATATCATCACAGAAAGTGCACTGAATACATCACAGAAAGTGCACTGAATATCACAGAAAGTGCACTGAATACATCACAGAAAGTGCACTGAATTTTTTTCAGGCAGAATAGTTAACTGAATTTTAAGTATTAGAGTCTCAAACTGAAAAATCTTCAATTTGACCAGCGGAAAAAAAGACTGTTTATTGGGGTAGCATGCTGCAAAGATGAATATTTCAGTAACTGTCACAAGTAGGACCAGGAAATTTTGTGTGTGCATTAAGTGAACCTTGAACTTTTGGGCGTTGAAGCCTTCTTCAGGCTAGGTCGCCTCTCCTTGGTGGCTACAGCACTGGTTTGTGGCATGCGTGGCAAGCAGCACTGTAGCTGAGTTACTGCAGGCAGGTTGGTTCGTACACACTAGGCAACTGTTGCCAGTGCGCGTCCAGCCTGGATTTGAAGCAGTTTAGGGTAGGGGCGGTCACAACACTGTCCGGCAGGTTATTCCATGAGTTCATGACTCTTTGTGAAAAGGAGCTGCTGCGGACATTCAACCTGCAGTGTCTTTTCTTTATCCTGAGGCTGTGGCCCCGGGTGTTGTGGCTGGTGGCTGGTTCTAACCTTGGCCTATCCATGTCGTAGAGCCCGTGCATGTACTTATAAGTGTCAATCATGTCTCCTCTGTTGCGACGGTGCTCTAGGCTTGGTAGGCGGAGGTGACGCAGACATTCAGGGTAGGGCAGGTCTCGGACGGTTGGCAGCAGCTTGGTGGCGCGACGCTGGACATCCTCTATGTCACTGCAGAGGGTCTTGTGATATGGTTGATATATGGAGTGACCGTATTCCAGAATCGGGCGAACAAGGCTTTTGTACAGGTTCAGGAAGAGGTTATCATCGAGGAAGTCGAAAGTTCGGCATATTATTCCGACAAGTGTATTGGCTTTGGCGGTTGTTTTTGCCACATGTTCTTTGAAAGTCAGTTTACTGTCGACAAATACGCCCAAATCTTTCTCCACTTCATGTTCCTCTAATTTAATGATGCAGTCTTCGCCGTTTCTCTTTCCTCTCATGGAGTACCTTGCAGTGGATTTCTTGTTTCCCAGTTTGAGAACGCTGCACTTATCAGGGTGGAAGTGGAGCATCCAGTCGTCTGACCACTGTTGGAGCCGGTTCAAGTCTTCCTGCAGGACAGAAGCTGCATTTGGTTGGTCACTGTGGTTAAAGATCTTCGTGTCATCTGCGAAGAGGTGAACCTCGCTGGAGCATACTGATGGCAGGTCGTTAATATAGATGACAAAAAGCATTGGGCCTATCACAGGGCCCTGAGAGATGCCGCCTGTCACTGCTGCTTCCTTGGATTGTGCCCCGCTGACCACCACCCACTGCTGTCTTCCCGCAAGGAACCCCTGGATCCACCCCAAGACCTTTCCCTGGACTCCATGCGCTTCTAGTTTGGTCAGAAGACGACGATGAAGCACAGTGTCAAAGGCCTTCATGAAATCCATATAAATGGCATCCACGCTTCCTCCATCGTCAATGATTTCTGTCCAGAGGTCAAGCACATCCAACAGCTGGGTGGTACAGGAGCGGCCTTTAACAAATCCATGCTGCTGTCTGCTGATGAGTGCATTTCTCTGGAGGTGACTAATCACTTGATCACGGATCAGAGTTTCCATGGCCTTGCATATCACGCAGGTGAGGCTCACAGGTCGGTAGTTCGGCGCCAGCAGTCTGCTACCTTTCTTAAAGATGGGGGTAACCTGGGCTGACTTCCAGTCTTGGGGTACTTGGCCGGATTTGAGTGATCGCCTGAAGAGGATGGAGACGGGGACTGCAAGGATATCAGCTGTCTTGGCAAGAATCCTGGGGCTTATGTTGTCAGGTCCTGCTGCCTTATTGGGGTTCAGGTTTTCCAGTATCTTCTTGACGCTGTCTGCCGTGATGTAGAAGTCTTCAATAGGCTCACTGAAGTGGGAGTGTGGTGGCTGCGGCAGAGGGCCATCATCCTCTCGGGTGAAGACACTCTGAAAGTAGTTATTCAGAACCTCAGCTTTCTCTTGGTCCGTCTTTGTCTTTCCTCCATCTTCTTTCTTCAGATCCCCCACCCCTGTCTTTGAGGAAGTTTTTGCTTTGACATAAGACCAGAAGGCCTTTGGATTGCGCTTGGCGTCGGCAGCGACATTCATCTCCAATCTCTTCTTTGCCTTCCTGCAGTCGCGTTGCGCCTTATTGCGTGTCCTCGTGTAAGCAACATAGTCTAGGCCGTTTTTTGTTTGTAACCAACGACGAAACAGCTGGTGCTTCCTTCGTACTGTGGTGAGAGTGCCTTTGTCCATCCATTTTTTGCATTGTTGATTGCCTGACATAGTCTGGGGCACTGCCAGCTCCACAGCAGAATTGATGTTGGCCTTGATTTTCTCCTAAGTTTCATCTACATCTAGGTCCTCCAGTTCCTTTTCCCAGTCATGTGCTTGAAGTGTTGTTCGTAGCAGGTCATGGTCTGTCCTGTGGTAGTTGAGACGTGGTTTGTTTAGCGGTGGTCTGTACTCCATGTCTAAGGCGGCGATCAGAGTTACATGGTCGCTTTTGCCTAGGCTTGGTGCTACTGTGATGTCTTCAATTAGATTGTCTCTATTTGTCAGGATAAAGTCCAAAATATTGGCCTTCTGACCCTCTCTATAGCGCATGGGATCCTTCTGATGTTGGATGAGAAAGGCGTCACATGTCGCTTTCAAGAAATGTGTTGCCACATGATTTGTGCTTGCAGTGCTGATTTCTCGTGACCAGTCAATTTCTGGGAAGTTGAGATCTCCCATTATGAGTAGATCTCCCTGAGCAGCAGCCTCTGAAGCCATTTGCATTAGAGTGTTCAGCTTTTCTGTGCTCTCTGGACTGCTGTGCGGGTTTCTGTACACTAGGCCCACAAGTAGATTCTTTCCTTCTGATAATTTGCATTCAGCAAATACTGATTCTTCGAAGTCGTTGTCCGCATAGAAAACTGATGGATTCAGATCTTTGAGAACATACAGGCAGATGCCTCTCCCATCCTCATCCTTGTCTAGGTTATGAAACATTTCATATCCTTCCAGTTTCAATTCACACTCTTGAACCTTAAATCTTGAGTGTTTCGGTTTCAACTCTACAATGCCGATTATGCCAGGTTTGTGTAGCCTCACGAGTGCTTCTAGTTCAGGCTTCTTTGTTTTCAAAGTGTCTACATTGCTGTATAAACACTTGCAGCTTTGGTTAAAACCAGAAAAAGATGAAGATTCTAGTTCAGAAACTGAAGAAACTTTTTTTAAACTATGTACATCTTTTCTGTTTGTCTTCTTTAACTGCCTCGCCCCTTGCCCTCTTGGGCCTTGGGATATTTCCCCACGTTGACCACTTGGCCTTTGCGTCAAATCCAGTGGGCTATTTGATCCCCTTCCTTTTTTAACTCCTCCTTTTTTGTCTCATCATCTGGTAGAGGGCCTCCTCTTCCGTTCTCTCTTGTGGTGTCAAATCTTTCCTGAGATTTTTGCTACCAGTTTTTCACTGTTGTTCTTCTGTTCTGCTTGCTTTCTGGCCTGATGAAAAGCTTTCAGTGTCTCATCTCTTGCTGCTTCTGAGACAAAGGTCAGACGGAGTGGCCTTGTTTTCTTTGGTTCATCTTCTCCCACTTTGTCCTGTACGCAGACTGCCAAGACGCCTAATGTCATTCGGCTGGTGGGTCACCTTTATTTCCCCAAGCAGTGTCTGCACTGTCTCATCATCTTTTTTGCATCCAGTGTTCTTGTCTGTAGTGTCCTCTTCTAATTTGAAAATAAGAAGGTTTGTCTTTCTTCTCGCCCGGTCTTCCATCTCTACTATCCGCTCCTTGGTCTTGGTTGCAACAAGGTCCTGCAAGCTTGCTCCTCCCACAGCTCCTTCAGCTTCCTCACCAGAGAGCGGCTGCACGATCTGCTTTACTGCATCAACCATCTTGGGTGGCAGTTGGCCTTCTTCCAGCTTGGTCATGTTAGTGTTAATGCTGTCAACTTCATCCGAAAGCTTATCAACTCTATTTTCAAGCTTAGCCATGCTGAGGAGGAATTTATTTGCTAGGTCATTGCAAGGAGTTGGGCAGTAAAAGTGGATCATCTGGGTTTGTCTGTTGCTATCCTTCTTGATTGCTTCGTACAGTGTGTCATCAATGTCCACACAGTGTGTGTGATACCAGGTTTCGCAGAGGTTGCAGCTTACTGCTTTGTCTTTCTTTGCACAGTATTTGTTGCATTTTCCACAGATTTCTTTTCTTCTTCCTCCTCCTTCACTTTTTTCACTAGAGGCTGACCCTCTCCTGTCCTGTGTGTCTGCCATTCCTGAGAATGGGATAATTTTGGTCCAGATGTCACAAGATATGAGTCACAGAGGTATGAGTTGCATATGTCTGTCTTATGCCACAAGGTCACTCTGTTGCTAACTATGCTTGAAAGTAAAAGGAGGAGTTTGTATTATACTCCATGTTTGGTGTTACATATACTTACCATGTCAAACTGATGCAAACTAGGCCTATTGGTTTGCTCTGCTTGGCCAAATTTTGCGCGGCTAACAGTGACAAGATGGGCCCGCCCGCTCTCAGCCAATCAAACGCCTCTAAAAGCTATAAGCGCTGAATCATTCTGTGGCCATGAACCAAAATGCCCCATGAGAACCACGGTGGAGACGCGGGGACGGACGGGCGGGCATTCGAGTTTGACATGGTAAGTATATGTAACACCAAACATGGAGTATAATACAAACTCCTCCTTTTGGTGTCATATACTGTACCATGTCAAACTGATGCAGAATTTAAAGCAAATGGAGGAGGGCAACGCCTACTGGTTCGTATGGGGAGCCCTTGTAACTGAGACGGCAGTGTTAGCCGCGACAAAGGAAATCCCCTTGGAACCGTCAGCCCTGGTCATACGGAAATTCCTGAGGTAGAAGTTGATGAAGGGATTCTCAGACCGCCAGAAGGCTGCCTCCAAGACATGCTGCGTTGGTACTCAGTGCTGGAAAGCAGCCGAAGTAGCTATGGTCAGCACTTCGTGTGCTCTGGGATGAAGACAGCTGATATCCCTGTGTGCATGAGAGTAAGCTCTACGAATGACTTGGGAAACCCAGCGGGAAATGGTGCCTGCAGCGATGTCTTTCTTGTAATTCTCATTGAGGGAGATGAGCAGACGCCTCTGAGAAGAACGCCTATGGCGAGACCTATCCCAATAATATTTGAGACACCGAACAGGGCAGAGGTGCCTATCCGCATCATCTTGGGCAAGAATATCAGACAAAGGTCTGACCCTCAGAGAGGGGAAAGGAACCTCAGGGTCTTGGTTCTTAGCCAGAAACTCTGGAAGGAAACGAATAGTGATGGAACCATCTCTGTGGAAGGCCAGATCTTGTGGCATTCCACTAAGACCATGCAGCTCACTTCTACGACTGCCTGTGGCCAGCCACAGAAGGAAAGTGGTCTTGAGGGTGGGGATGTCAAAAGGAATAGTCCCCAATGGTTGGAAGGGCTGTTTTCGAATGAAATCCAGCACCAGGAACAAGTCCCAGAGGGGCACTCTTCTGGGGTCTCTAGCTTCCTTCCGAGGGGCACCCCTAGCCACCTCTCTGAGCAGGAAATCCGCTTCAAAGGCGGGACCACCTAGCTGTTTGCATTGTGGTACAGATGGCAGACCTGTACCCTCACACAGAACTAGCAGACAGGATGAGAACCGAGGAGCAGAGAGCCAGAAAGTTGGCCAGCTGCATGCTTGTAGGGTTCGTAGGGGGAATGCCCTGAGCTGTACACCACCGCAACCATTTCTTCCAGCGAAAGTCATACAAAGTCTCCGTTCCCTGCCTCCTTGCTCTGGGGACTATGGAGAGGAGGTGAGAGGAGGCACACCCCTGGGTCAGCGCAGCCGACACAGAGGCCGACCGAGGGGTCGAGGACTTCAATGGTGATGTTGACAGTTCCGACCGCACAGCAGCCATGCGTGCTGGTGGAGCAGTTGAGGATTGGAATGAGGAGTGCCCGAGCGAGGCTGCCTCAGCAGATGAGATTTGGTTTCAAGTTCCAGGGGTGGAAACATGTGTCAGGGACTAAAGGTCCGGAAACCAGGTCTGGGCTGGCCATTTCGGCGCAATGATCAGCTGCGGGTGTTCCAATCTGTCTTTCCGTATCACCTTGGACAGAATTGGAAAGGGAGGAAACGCGGAGGCAATCAGACTGCTCCAGTCTAGAGAGAGAGCATCCACTGCCCACGCTTCTGGGTCGGCAACCGAAGAGACTAAGTGGGAAGTCTCTTGTTGAACAAGGTCCACCATCGGCCGAAACCACTGTTCCCACACCCACTGAAGGCTGTCCTTGTCCAGGGAGCACTCTGTGCATATGACACTCTTGGGACCTGCTGAGAGCATCTGCAAGATGTTGGTTTTTTCCCGCTAAGTGTCTCGCTGAAAGTGGAATGCCCTTGCTGTGGCACCAACGGAGGAGAGCCTCAGTCCGCAGGGAGAGGTCTGTCGAGTGCGCTCCCCCCCATTTGTTCACATAACATGCGACCGTCGTCTTGTCCGTGAACAAGCGGATGGTCTTGCCAGTGGCCTCCCCCATGAAGTGCAGGAGAGCCCTGCGAACTGCCTCCAGTTCCAGAACATTGATGTGGCATACGCGCTCCTCCGGGGACCAAGTCCCTGCTGCATGGAGTGAGTCCATGTGGGCTCCCCAGCCCAGGGAGGAGGCGTCTATGAAGAGTGCCACCTGAAGAGTAGGTGGGGAACTATGGGCACTCCCTGTGTCCGAAGGGGGCTGATTAACCACTCTGATATCACCTCGAGGAACCACTCGCCCCAGACAAACGGGGTATCCCTGGCTGGGCCTGGGCCCAGCGAAACCCTCAGTCCCTCGGAGAGGGCGCGGGAAAAACCCTTCCAGGGGAAGAGAGGTCGTGGACTCCATCATGCCCAAAGGGAAGAAAGTGTCCACGCTGTATCTTGGGAGGATGGCGCCAAAACTGAGGAAACCGCCAGACGGTCCGGGGCCCAGTGATTTGTGTGGTGTGTGCTGCCGGGGAAGCTGCGAAAAGTAGACTAAAATGAGTGTGTGGGGGGGGTTTAGGGGGAGGTGCAAGGAATGTGTTGTGTGGTGTGTTGTGTGTGTTGGACTCAGTACGTTTATATGTATTTGACTGTCTTTCAATGTCTTGACAATAGTGTTCGCTCTTGAGTGTTGTTTGTGTTGTGTGTGTGCCGTGGAAGCGCGATAACTTAACTAGAAATGAGTGTGTGGAGGGGGGGGTAAGGGGGTGAAACGGTAATGCGTGGTGTGGGTTGTTTGGGAGCTCATGTACTTTAATTATTTGACTGTGCTTTCATATATGTGAAACTGCATGTTTTTGGGGCATTTCGTTTTCATTGTGGGTGTATTGTGAAGGGTTTCTTCAATTTACATTTATTCGCTTTTTTATCACCATTTTTTTCTTTTTTTATTTATTTTTTTTTTATGTTTTATTTTTATCTTTTATTAATTACAAATTATTACACTAAACCTTTTTCTATATTTTTAATTATTTTTTATTTTTATTTATGCAAGCTACTATTTTTTATTCCCCCCGTTTGTTTTTTTTTTTTGTTTTTTTTTTTTTTTTTTTGTTTTTTTTGTTTTGTTTTTGTTTTTGGTTTTTTTTTTTTTTTTTTTGGGGTGTTTTTTTTTTTTTTTTTTTTTTTTTTTTTTTTCTCAAAGGGGTGAAAATAAGCCGTTGGGTTCGCTCTGGCAGGCATCTGCTTGGCGTGGGGTACGAAAAGGTTTGACCGAAAGCAGTGACGCCTACGACTACTGAAACTGAAACTGATCGGCGCCAGAAGACTATCATGGACCCGGGTCGAATCCATCCCTAAGAAGTCGAAGACTGACGTGGGGAC
>NC_134905.1:9931785-10084613 GCF_041734735.1 Babylonia areolata | reverse complement strand
GGTCAGTGCTATTGGGCGGTAGTTGGAGGGGTCTGAGGGGTCTTTTCCCGGTTTTGGCACCGGGATTATGAGAGCTTTCCGCCAGGAGGGTGGAAAAAAGCCTGTGATCCAGATGTGGTTGTAAACTTTGAGCAGGGTGTCCAGAGGTTTCGGGAAGATGTTTTAAAAGTTTATAATGGACCGCGTCCATTCCTTGAGAGGAATCCATGCAGGTCTGAAGGGCAGATTTTAGTTCATTCATAGTGAAAGGAAGGTTGTAGCTCTCTGTGTTGCCGGAAGAGAAGTTGCTGGGTGTTTTTTCTTTCAGGTTTTTGGTTTTGAGAAACAGAGCAGATTTGTTGGCAGATCTAGAGTTCAGTTCGATTGTGGAGGCTAGCAAATTAGCAACTGCTTTCTTCTCTGTGATAAGAGCGTCTGAGAGCTTAAGATGGTGAAAAGTTGGGCAGACCCTTTTTGCCCTTAATTTTTTTTAAAACCCTCCACACTTTCTTCTTGGGTGTGTTGGAGGTTAAGGAAGAGCAAAAATCTCTCCATGATTTTCTCTGGCTCTTTTTAAAAACATACCTGGCTTTCGCCCTCAGCTGTTGATGGGTTTGAACGCTATCGGTATCCAGTCTCCAAAAGACGCGCCGTTGTGTTCTCTTCCGAGACTTACGTGCATCCCGACATTCAGCGTTGAACCAGGGCGTTCTTGGCATCTAAGGCTTGGAGGCAGACGATGGGACTGCTGCTTTGGCGCAATCTAAACTGATCTGTGTCAGAGTGTCAGCAGGATCCTTGCTTTGTAAGACTGTTTCTTCCTGCAGCTCCACTCTTCCCCATCTGTGGAATGGAGGACGACAGGAAAGTGGTCACTTCCGTGCAGATCGTCGTGCACTTTCCACTCATAGTCCAGGACCAACGATGGATCCCAGACCAACAGATCTAAACACGAGAGCTTCCCAGAAGGTAGATGAAGGTAAGTGGGTGACTTGTCGTTAAGACAACACAGGTCCATATCAGAAAGAAGATTCTCCAAAAGAAGACCTCGGGCTGATGTCACCTCACTTCCCCAGAGCAGGGAGTGGCCATTGAAGTCGCCCAACAGTATGAACGGTCGTGGGAGATGGTCGACAAGGGTCATGAGGTCCTGCCTCAGAACATGGACGGAAGGAGGAAGATACAGAGAACAGACAGTGATGGTTTTCTTAAGTGTGACTGCCACCGCCTGTAAAGGGGTGGTAAGAGGAACTGTACTATGTAAAAGGGACTTATGTATAAAAAGAGCGACACCTTCCATCAATCCCTCTTGCTTCAGTTGAGCAGGTTTAGAAATGGAGTTAAAACCAGAGAGAGATAAAAACTTGCCATCTCTTTGTGGAGTCTCTTGCAGCGCCAGCACTGAAAGTTTCAAAGCACGACAAAGCAACTGGAGTTTCTGGAGATTGGCATAAACCCCACGGATGTTCCAATGAATGACCGCCATTTAAAAGGTTAAAAATAAAGCAGCAGCCTAATCCATCGCTACCTCCTGCTCGTCTGCTTGCGGTGGCTCAAGGTCGGCCAAGACCGCATATCTATTTTTTGTATTCCCCGACCCCGCCGAGGCCGCAACCCTCCCCTCCTTGGGTTTTGGAGGTGCGGGGGGTTTCTGGGCACTCCCACCAGCCCGAGGGGCAGGCAGACGAGGGGTGGGACGAGGGGGGAGGGGACGGGAGGCGTTCACCATGCCTCCGCCCGAGGCTTTCCCCCCCTGCTCAGCAGCCCCTGAGGACCGCCGTACAGGATTGGAAGGGGCGGATACAGTGCCTCCACCCAAGGCCAATGGTTTTACCAAGGTCGGTATGGCGTCCGTCTGCGTCCCTGTGGACGTTGTCTGGATCGCAACGTCCACCATCCTGGATCTGACGACAGAAGCGTATGACAGTCCTGCCTTAGGCAATGTAGCCTCCACTAACTTACGGGCCTCAAAGAACGATATTTTCTTCTCCGTCTTCACCTTCTGGATTTCTTTTTCTTTTTTCCAGGTGGGGCAGTCTTTAGACGAAGACGGGTGGCTGCCTCCGCAGTTCACACAACGGGCTGGACTGATGCACTTGCCCTGGTGCGCCGCCTTTGAACAGGTGCCACACGCCTCTTCCTCCCGCAGCGGTCCCGCACGTGTCCGAATTTCTGACACTTGAAGCACCGTAGAGGAGACGGCACGTACAGACTTACGTTCACCTGCAGGTATCTGACTCGTATGTCCTTGGGGACATTTGGGCAGCAGAAGGTGAGGAAGAATGTGTTGGTCGGGACTCTGTCCGACCCCTTCCTTACTGTCACCCTGTAAACATCTGTCACTCCCTGAGAGGACAGCTTGCTCTTAATCTCTGCATCAGACACTCCTCTCAACTCCGGGCATCTGATGACCCCCTTCGAGCAGTTCAGTCCTTTGTGAGGGGAGACCTTCACCGCCCCATCCACAAAAGTGGCAGCTTTAAGCAGAAGCTGTATCTGCCTTCTTGATGTCGTCTCCACCAGAAACGTTCCGTTCCTGAACCTCTTGATAGACTTCAGTGCGCCTGCTAAACATTGGAAGCCTTTCTGGATGGCGAAGGGGCTGAGAGCCGACAAGGGCTTGTCATCATCAGTGCCCTCCACCACAAGCCACGACGGCCAATATCCAGAGGTCTCACCGACCTCCAAATCGGAGTCCGAGACATTATCCGTTCCTTGTCTCCTTCTTTTTGCAAATTTAGGGGTGGGGTGGGGGTGGGGGGGGGGGGGGTGACTGGATAGAAGCCATGGTTTTTTGGGTCGTTAATTCATCCCTCCCTTACCCACCCACCATGGGGTCCAACTTAGGGGCCAGGGTCAAGGGAACACCAGCTTGACCCCTTCCAGGTTTCGGGAGGGACATACGACCAACGGTCTAGCTCCAACGCGTTCCCCCCGATCATGCCCAGCTCCCAGGGACTCTAAACTGCCAGTCTTGACCCAGCCCCACGAAGGGGTAGCCGATTGACACACACGGGCCAATGTGTGCCGTCTGTCTTAGGAGAGGTCCGAGCCAAAGGGACGTGTTGAGAGCAACGTGCTCTCTCAATCCCCAGGATCTCATTCCCCTCCATCACAGGTCGCGCCGCACGGCAAACACGGCGGGCCTGAAGAAGGCCGCAGGGAAAAAAGAATGTGGAAAATAAGGCTTAATGGGGAGCTGGAGACAGAAAAGAGGCGGTAAAAAGAAGAGAGAATATAAAAAAAACAGTGGGTCACTTTTAGTTTGGGCCTCACTCACGACCTGTTCGGCACGGGAAGCCCTATCAGGGGCATCAGTACAAAAAACAAACAAACAAACAAAAAACCCACCACTTATTCAGCCTGAACAGCTACAATGGCTATGTAGGCTGTCAATTAAGACTTGGGACTAGAGCAGTAAACCCTCAGAAGCACTGATGTCCCCGGCCACTAAGCCTCCCGACCACGACAAGGTAGTGACCCCCCGGGAGGATTGTTCTAAATATTTTGTTAAATGCCCCTATCAAATAGTTTCTTGAAAAGGTTTACGAAATTATTTTGTCAGTTCACAAGTTTTTAGGAATTCCCCAATGATTCCATCCTTTCTTCCCCCTATATGCAAAAAGAACTTCCTCGCTTACAATAGGGCTATTCATGGAATGATTCTCTGCATCTGCTTACTCATATTCGTCGTTATCACATGATGAATCTTTAGTAAGTAAGGCTAAAATAAAGTTCAAACCGTTATTCAGTAGAAATATCATTCTTGGGTTCCTTCTTTTGAAAGAAATTGTTTAATATTTTCCAAAAAATTTTGGTAATTATAGAACACTCAAGACCGTCCAAAAGATTCTTATTAAGCAACTTCTGTTTTCTGACTAAAGTGTTTTGATATTCTCTTGTCTTACACATGGCACAGTATCATTATCTAAAACACATCTACACTTTCTCAACAATCTACAAACCTTCGTCCAGCCAATCCTACATTCCCAATCAAACCAACCCTCATTTCGTTCATTATGATCTACTCTTAAATACTTCTTCATAATTATATGTTGCACAATCTCGGATACAGTTGCTAAATACCTCCAGAGCTTCGTTGATATTCACACCAATCATTTCTAGAGCTTTTTTAGGTATGTACCTGATAACGACATCAAACAATTTACTGGGACAATTCTTGACTATAATCCATATTCCAAACATTTTTTTTTTTTAAATATCACTGCTCAATCGAACTTCTGTTACTAAAACTATTCTCAATAGGACATGAAATACAACATTCAATATTGTCTCATTCTTTTTGTCACAACGGATTTCTCATCTTTTTGTTACAACAGATTTCTCTGTGTAAAATTCGGGCTGCTGTCCCCATGGAGAACGCGTCGCTACACAGAGCGCTACCTTTTCTCTCTTTTTTTCTGCCTTTAGTTTTATTTGTTTTCCTATGGAACTTCATTTTTCTACAAAATTTTCCCGGGGACAACCCTTTTCTTGCCGTAGGTCCTCTTACATGCGCTAAATGCATGGTGCACACAGGACCTCGGTTTATCGTCTCATCCGAATGACTAGCGTCCAGATCACCACTCAAGGTCTAGTGGAGGGGGAGAAAATATTGGCGACTGTGGAATTCCAACCAGTGAGCTCAGATTCTCGCTTCTTAAGCGGACCCGTTACAGTAGGCCAACACTCCAATAGGAAAATGGCCCAATTTGGCTCGAACAGCAACATACAATGTACACACGTCTTAAGTTCAGTTCAATTGCTCAAGGAGACGTCACTGCGTTCGGACAAATCCATATACGCTACACCACATCTGTTAAGCAGATGCCTGACCAGCAGCGCAACCCAACTCGCTTTCTCAGACCTTGTGGGAAAATAAAAGAAATGAAGTAAAATAAGATACAAAAGTGAATGAACTGATAAGTAATTAAATTAATGATTCGATAAAACAGTAAATAAATGCAAAAATATTAATAAATAAATAGATAAATAAATAAATGAAAAAACCCAAACATATAAATATATAGATAAATAGATGAATAAATACATAAGCAGACTGTTAACTCAATCTGAAAACACATCTGAAATAACTTTATAAAGGGCATTTGACATGACCACTCGCCTCCCGAAATCCCTCTCCGGGGGATCATTATGGGCACGTGCCTTGGGGAGTGACTCCAGACCAAGGGCTAAATAAAGGCTCATGCCTATTTCCACCTCCCTGTGCGATTGGGGGAGTGAGTTTGGGCACGTGCCTAAACTTACCCGCCGGGGAGTATATTCAGACACGATATTGTGTGTGTGTGTGTGTGTGTGTATGTGTGTGTGTGTGTGTGTGTGTGTGTGTGTGTGTGTGTGCTCATTGATTTTCACTGTTTCAGTACAGTGACAAATCTAAATTATTTCATATCGTTGTGCCTGGTTTTAAAATAACCAACTTCACTACAAATACAATGGCCAACCAGACTATTTTAGATTTTGCCTTTAACGCCTTGACTGCTGGTAACGAGTATGTTCGTCAGTGAAGAGCTGTCGCCTGAGATAACACTGAGCTTACGTCAGTGGAGAGCTGTCGCCTGAGATAACACTGAGCTTACGTCAGTGAAGAGCTGTCGCCTGAGATAACACTGAGCTTACGTCAGTGGAGAGCTGTTGCCTGAGATAACATTGAGCTTACGTCAGTGGAGAGCTGTCGCCTGAGATAACACTGAGCTTACGTCAGTGGAGAGCTGTCGCCTGAGATAACACTGAGCTTACGTCAGTGGAGAGCTGTTGCCTGAGATAACATTGAGCTTACATGTCAGGTTGCCAGTCACCTTTTTCATTTTCTGTTTTTTGTTTGTTTGTTTTTTCTTTCTTTCTTTTTTTTAATTTTTATTTTAATTATCTCAACTTCTTCCTTTTGGGACTGCATTACTTTTGTTCAGAAAAAAAAGAAGAAAAAAAAACAGAAAAAAAAGACGCCAATGCAAAAAGTAGTAATTACACTTCACTGTGACATGCGAAACACTGATCTCATTCCATCGCGTTTCAGCAATCAATGGGTTAATTTCTTCACCATCTTCTCTGTTCCTCCAGGAATCACGATCCTGTCTGCAGCTTTCCTGGACATGGGGGCGGCTTGTTTCCTGCTGTCACGTGACAAGATGGAAGCAGCTAAGCAAAATGCTGATTGGTTGTTGGAGGAAAAGGGCGTGCTTGGGACTAGCCAGTCACAGACTCTAGAAACTGCTGAGCATGGGGAGCACGCTGATTGGTTGGGGGAAGACGAGTGATTGTCAGATTAGCCAATCACAGCCTTTGGAGGCATTGTTTGTTTTATGTGTGTCTGTGTCTGTTCGTGTCATTTCCATCTCTTTTCTTCTTGGTCCAGATCCTTTTTCTTTTATAGCAGATGTGATGTAGCGTATATAGGATCAGTCCGCACGCTCTGAGAATTACGCCTCTGTCTCTCCATTTCCCTGCTCTCTCTCTCTCTCTCTCTCTCTCTCTCCGTGGATGGTCCACATGTTTGCTCTTTTGTTGTTCTTTTTCCCTACCCTTTTCTTGCGTACAGTTGTTGCGGTGTGTGTTTCGTGGTATTTGCTTAATTAGTTGTTGTTGTTTTTTGTAATCCCCCCTTGTCAAAATGGCTGTAAATGCTTTTGACAATAAATCATCAATCAATCAAATCAATCTCTATCAGTCTCAGTATTTCTTTCGTTTTTTCTCTCCCCCTCACCCCCACCCTTTTTAAGTGCTTGAGAAAATTGATTAACAGAATGAGTTTTATTTTGCTCTTTTCCATTTTAACTAGCTGCATGGTGAATCACTGAATTGGTATATCTATAATTTGACACACATAAACTGAAAAACAACACAAATATGAAGTCTTTAGATCTTCAGTGGTGTGCATGCAAGTGTTTGGTTTTTTTAATTTCAATGCAAGTATATATATATATATATATATATATGTGGGTGTGTGTGTGTGTGTGTGTGCATGCGTGCGTGTGTGTGTGGTGTGGTGTGTGTGTGTGTTCCATTCACTTGTGTGTTGAGAGACAGACAGACAGACTTACAGACGGAAAGAGAGAGGTGGGGATGCAGGTTTGTATGTTCATGTATGTGCGTTGCTTTCAATACAACAGTGTGTGTGTGTGTGTGTGTGTGTTTCTCACAGTGGGTACAAATGAAATGAAAACAAAACACTGCAGTACCATTCATCTTAATAACCCTGCTGTACAACATGTCAACAACAATGGCATGGTGCGTATACAGTGTATATACATAAAGGATTCATACTGTGTTGTTTTTATCCATTGTTGTGTAAAAAGGTGTGTTTTAGAGTGAGTGTGGTTCGATTCTAATAGAAGAGAGAGGAGCAGACAGGGGGATATAGGATCAACTAATGATGCACTCACTCACTCTCTCCTCACATCAATAGCAGGGCCACATGGAGTGGTTTTTATAGAGTGTTTACTTTACAATACAGCACACACACTAAGCAGTTCACCCTACTTAGCAAAAGCAACACACACTGCCTACTTCAAGTACTTCCTACAAGCAGCGCACAGTAAAAAAGATCATCCTACACCTAAAGCAGCACCTATAAGCAGCACACCTGGAACACAAACACACAACCAAAACCCAGGTCAGGTAAAATCTCAAAATATCCTGACATCACTGACATGAAAGGCCTATACCCTCTCAGCACCTTTCATCACATGTTCACCAGTATGCACTCCTCTCACACATAAATCTAGGTGAGGTAAAACAAGCTTACCTGCCATCAGCAGTGACATACCAATTACCATACTGTGTACAAAACATATCACGGACCAATACAACCCTGTGTTCCAACTCATGTTACCCATCATTCAATTAAACTGTGTGTTACCATTAGCAAACAAATCTCTTTGTCTTCACAAGGTATACCACCAACACAAGTACATGTAAGGAAGTTATTACTTCCAACATATCTCTGGTAAACAGCAATGTGCAACAACATAGCAGTGACCCTCAATGCTCTCATAGTTTGCCAACTCATTGATCACATTACAATGTTCCTTCCCACTTTGTCTGAACAAAGTAAACCACTGACACACAGCACAACTCCTACACATGTTACCACAACAACCAACAACTCAAACATGTGTTCCACAACACTTGCTGTTACCCCCCATGTGCACACACATTAAAAAAAAACCCTCAACACACACTGACAGTGTGTTAGCCAATAGATCTGTTCAGTTCACTCAAAAGATACAGGCCAGTACTTCCCTCAGAGGGTAGTTTTCACACATTAACCCCTTTTCCTTCCACAAGCCACAAGATTAACTTAAACTGGCTGTCCACCAACACAAAACATTGTTTCCCAACACAACTAAGTTATCAACATAACGTAAAACCATTACAAGTTGTGTACTCACAGCCCAACAAGGATTTCCTTGCACCTCACATCACGGATCAGTCAGTCAGCCCGTGTCAGTCAGTTCTTCTGGTAGACAGCTAAGAACTGGCTGTGCCGACTGGTTTTATCTCTTCCCCCAACATACTGTGCATACTAATCCAAACTACAACACTCACTCCCCCAACTAGCTGAACTGAAATAACCAATCTTTGCTTGTCCTAGTGACGCTATGTAAATGACTGACAGATTCACATTCTGTGATGACAGGTTCACCCGTTTACGTCACAAAGAGAATGGGGAGACGGGACAATACAACTCTGGGCATGTTAGCCGGCATGATCAAAGTTCACATTAGCATAAATTCTCCCTCGCTTATGTTCCGAAGTCCCGCCATCTACGTCAGCTGCGTTCGTGGAGGGGAGATGGGGAACAACTTGAAAGACAGACCGCCACACGGGATGTTCCACTCATCACGGGGATTGCGGCAGACGTCACATAACCGCACGTGTTTCAACGACTGGGGCGGGTGATGCGGTGTCGAGGACCAAAGGCGCCAACTAGGGAGTAGGGGTGAGGAGGTGGAGGGGTGGAAGGGGGGAGGATGGCGTGGTTTCGGCACAACCTCAAAGACTGGACTTGGGATGGAGTGGGAAGGGAGATAAGAAGGAGGGGTGGAGGCTGGGGGAGGGGACAGAGTGTGGGTGGTGGGGGTGACACTGCTGGCGCACTATAACAGTTGTTCCATGTTAATTAGCACAGCATGTGTCACATCAGTTCCAATTTCTCTCTTTCTCTGTGTGTGTGTGTGTGTGTGTGTATGTGTGTGTGTGGTATTAGTTCTACTGTGTATATATGCGAGAGAGAGAGAGAGAGAGATACGGATACGGATGATTTATTCAATAAGACCATGGCCCCTTATGAAGGGGGTACAGTGAACAATAATTCACAACAATAAACGCATACTACCAACAATACACGTCAGTAAATGTTCAACTACAAGCTGATAATACACAACAAATAATAATTAACTACATAATGCACTGCGTATTTTAAACGCTTTATACAAGTAAACAGCAAAGTGTTTGATAATGGTTTCGCTTGTCGATGACATCAGCAAAACAAGCGCAAATGAAGTTGGGCGTGCGTAGGCTAATATTTTTGTGGAATTAACTGAAATCTAAGGTCTTCCAAAACAGGGCTGCATAACACAAAGTGAAGTGAAGTTTCATCAGCACATCTACATAATGGACAAATAAGATCACAAACACTGAACTTACGATAACGAAGACAATGCATTAAGATGTCAGAAATCCCTAATCTGAACCTTGTCGTGATGTATTTTAAATGCCTATCCATTTTCATTGATAAATAAGTTGGAATAGAATGCATATAATTGAACTGCTTATAAAACCTGAAACGATCGCTTTCTTGAACATGATCTGACCATTCTTGCCATCTACAATCAATTAATCTTGTACGAAGCACGCGAATAAATCCATTTATGTCGCCTACCCCCTGCTGTAACCAAACATAACCAAACCCCAGTTCATTTAACCTAACCCTAACTTTTGACACCCAGTTTACCTTACCCCTAGAGTCTAGATCATTTAACATGTTATAAGCTTTTTTCGGTAGCCTTGAATTTTCCATTTGTGTTATTTTTAACCAATAACTAATACATCTTACTGCGGAATTCAGATAGATTGGATACCTATTCGTCTCACCATAGATTAAATCATTTGGTGTTTTCATTGTGACTCCAAGAAACTTTTTTAGTGCAAGTAGATGGACATTCTCACAACAAGCAGCAGCATTAGAAAGACCCCAAATCTCTGCTCCATACTGAACAATGGGCTGTACTTGTGAGTCAAACAGTTTCATAAATAGATCTAAAGAATGATTTTCTACACATGACAGTTTTTGCATAATACAGAGTAATGCGTGCTTGGCTCTACTTGCAAGATCTTTACATGCAACCGTGAAACACAATTTGGTTGAAAAATATATACCTAGGTATTTATAAGCATTTACAACAGGCATCATTATCCCATTATATACCCATTTTTCCCTCATTCCTAAATATCCACCTTTTCTAAAAACAATTATATGACTTTTTGACATGTTTACTTTCAACTGAAGTGATTGTGCAGCTCTAGATAGACACCCCCCCCCCCCCTCACATACACACACACACATATCCACCTTTTCTAAAAAAAATTATATTACGTTTTGACATGTTTACTTTCAACTGAAGTGATTGTGCAGCTCTAGATAGACACCCCTCCCCCCCCCCCCTCCCACCCACACACACACTATACGCACGTGCACAGAACTCTCCTGCCACTTGTGTACACTTACACCCTCGCGCATGCACAAACGCACTCAAACACACAGACCCACACATACACACACGCACAGAGGCTGCCACTGACTGGGCGCAAGAGGGATGGGAAAAGATCTTTGATGCCAAGAACGTGGCGTCTAGTGTGTTGCTCAGTCTGTTGTATTTGGAAAAGCCCACAGACTCTGTTCCGTTTTGAAGAAATTTGCGCAATGTTGGTTTGGAGATGATGCCGATATTTGTTTGATTTGCAAAGCATCGTGCTCTACCTTTCATGCTAGACTTACGGCCGCTCCCTCTCTCTGCTTTTATTTCTTTGAGGAGATCGATGGTGTGATGGCCTTGTACCTGTTCTTTTTGATATTCTTTGACTTTTCTGAGGATTTCCGATTTTCCTAGATGTAGGCCGCTCGTTGTTGTTGCGTTACCAGCAAGTCTGTCAGCTCGCTCATTTCCCTTAACACCTGCATGTCCCGGGCAGTATGACGATGTGAGTTTTTTAATCTGAAAGTTGCACATTGCCTTATGCCACTCTGGGCTTCCCATTCCATTTTCAATTTTCTGTATGAGGTTCATTGAGTCGGTTAGAATCATGGCATGTTGGTTTCCGGGCGTATGGATAGACGATAGCCACTGGAGGGCATGTGTCACAGCTTCAACTTCCATCGTTAGGCTGGAGGTTGTGACTTTGTAGGCAGCATTCTCTTCCCTAATTGTTTTTCCATTTTGTTTCGCAGTGAATCCCCAACCGGATTGGTCTTTGGTGACTGAGCCATCTGTGTATATGATGATGTCCTCTTCTTTACTGTTTTCTTCTATGAGTAGCTTCACTTCCGCATCAGTTTTGCCCTCTGGCCATTCCCGACAATGTCTTCCTAGAGTGGGTGAAATGGCTGTGTTGAATAGATGGTTGAGGTTTTCGGGGTTTTTCCCCCATTCTTTTGTTTCTTTCAGGTCTTGTAGTCGGCATACTAGCTGGATCGTGTCTTCTGCTTGCCCCATCCATGATCTTCCTCGTCCTAGACGGCTGCCTTTTGGTTCTTTGACTGCGTCATGCAGTGGGTTTGGGGTTTTTTCTAATGCTTTGAAGTAGGTCTTAACCTGTTCTAACTACTTTCTGGCCTGCACTGAAGGAAGGTCAAGCAGGTATCGCATGGTTTTCGTGGGCGTGTCTTTTTTTGTTCCAAGGATCAGCCTCATAGCTTCATTTTGAACTCTTCTAATTTTAGGAGGTTGCTTTGAGATGGTGTTGTTAGCCCAAGTCCGTAGTCGATCACACTGAGGACAAGTGATTGGTATAGCAGGAAGATGTGGCGTTGTTCAATACCTTTGGTTGCCATTGCTTTTAAGACTGAAAGGCCCTTTTTGCATTTGAGAACAGGATTTTCCGTACGTTTTCTGAAGGTCAGCATCCTGTCGAAGTGTATTCCTAGGTAGCGTAGGCATTCAGTTTTCTCGATCTGAATCCCGTTGAATGACACAGGTGGTGATTTGCTCGCGGTTCTGTTGTTGAGGGTGCACAGCAACGTTTGGGCTTTCGCTGGATTGATGGAAGATCCTGTGTCTTTGCACCATTGAGCCGCTCACATTCCCCCCAGAGAGAGAGAAATTCAACAGAACTCTGTGTGCTTGTGTGTTTGCGTGCGTGCGTGCTCGCTCACGTGCGTGTGTGTGTGTGTGTGTCTGTGTGTATGCGAGACAGACAGACAGACAGATGGACAAAGAGATATATAGAGGCAGGGGGTGGGTGTGAGGAAAGAGGGTAACTTGGTATGTGTGCATGTTGTTTTGTTTGTTTTTTGTTGTTGGTTTTTCTTGTTATGTCTTTTTTTTCTTTTCAACATTTTTTATTCAAAGGTTTACAGATACAGAATTTGTATGTTTTGTGCATTAGAAAGTACAGGGTAAGCATATAATTAAGTTCTAGGTACTGACAAGTCCACAACAGCAAAACAATATATGTTCAATGGCAAAATTCCAAGGCAGCATTGTATAGCTTAATTTTGTATTAAACAGTTATAAAGTGCCCATTTTTCGACAAACTTGTTATATTCCATAGTTATGTTAAAGGCATACTTGTCTACTTCATGTGCCTGTTTGAGGTCTTTTTTGTACATCTGTGTGTTGGTTTTACTTTGTTGATTCTACATTTGTATACATAAAATTTAGCTATCAATATATGAGAAACATTGATCAGTTTTCATTTTGCTGTGTCCAAAAAGCACCAGTGTGTCATTCAGGTTAAGTCTATCACAATGTAAACACTTTTCTTTTAAATATCTCACAAACTCCGTCCAAAACAAAAACAAATGCAAGCAAGCCTTCCCACCTTCCAAACCTAAACATGACATACAGTGCAAACACACACACAGAGTTCCGTCTGCCAGTACAAAGCATGTTCCTTTTTATCTAATGTTTATAAAAGGAAATTTTCTATCTAAAATTACGTTTAAATAACATACTTACCGTGACCCAACTAGTGCAGGCTCCGGCAGGGGTCTGACATTCCTGTCCTGTGCAAACTACTATCCGCCAATGCGGAGAAAATGAGAGAACTACGGCCGATAACCTCCCGGAAGTAGGTAACGTCCCCTTTGTCCCCCTGGTTAGCGCCCTCTTTTGACGTTTATAAAATATATTTTTGAACATTACTTTTGTCACAATCTGAGCTTGACACAAAACAGATATGACTGAGAGTGGTGAGCACTTTTAAGTGTTGACACTGTCTCAGCAACAAATCACACAAGTACACATAAGAAACACACACACACACACACACACAAACTAATATGTGCACACACACACATACAGAACATGAGCGCATGCACATACACACAGATTCACTCACACACCATCTATGCACATACACACACAGACTCACTCACACACCATATGATGGTGTGTGAGTAAGTCTCTGTGTGTATGTGCATAGGTGCATGCTCACATGTTCTGTGTGTGTGTGTGTGTGTGTGTGTGCATGGAGATATTCATTATACACACTGGCCTTCATGAAAGGTTGTCAGAAAATAAATGTCCGGAAAAAAGTCAGCACAGACCACACATCCTCTTCTATCACATGACACACATCCAGCCAACTAAAACACAACATACACTTTGTTAAAGCTCATATAGTCATATATGGATCAGTCTGCAAGATTTAGAACCTCCTTGAAACTGAAATAACACAAACTTAATTAACTGCACTAAGTTCAGTCATATACACTGCGTCATCAACTGCACATGACATGACCTTGGAGTAGCTCTTTTCTTTTTAAACAGATGTGGTGCAGCATCTAAGGATCAGTCAGCACACCTTGAAACAGAGAGGGCAAAATAAATTAAACTCTATGGAATCAAATGTTTCTTCACAGCCAAAATATGGCCACATACAAACAATACTCAATTAAAAGGGCTTTGTGTAACTGCCACTCCATTTAAATCCTGCTTGATGTTGTTCACCCACTAAATTCTTTTATCCATTCTTGTGCCCAACATCTACAAATGTGTTTGTTATCTTTTGCTATTTGCGACACACAGTGAAATACCTGTGTAATTACTGAAGGTTTTTTTTATTTTTTATTATTATTATCTTTTAAAAGAAATGCAGAGACAAGCAGAGAGGCAGACAGATTGGGAGATAGATTGGAGTCAGAAAATGACAATGATGATGGTTTATTTGTGAGGCCTCCAGCACACACTGAAGTGGGTCAAAGCAAAATAAACAATAACACCTGTCTCACTGTGTTTACCCGTTATGACACACACACACACTAAACATACATATGCACGCACAAACACACATGCATGCTCACACACACACAAGCATACAAACAGAACACACACACACACATTTATAGGCATGATCATATACACATCTATTACAATATCACTCCTTGCAATGAAAGACAAAACCAAGTTCGTGGACCAAGTGTTTTATTGCAGTATTACACACCATATGAACTAACTCATGTATGTATCATTGTGTGAGTCACATAGAACAACACAAAGAAATTATTCATGCTCAAACATGGACGTAAAATGTATGTCAAAATTTTATATGGTTTATTGAACAGGTAAAGTTGGCTGTATGACAAGATGCACATACTGGTCTGGGAAACAGGGAGACACAAATAGTCAGAAAAATTATTTGAAGAACATGTAAAATCCTCCAACCTGATCTTTGAAAGGCAAAGCAAATTCACAAGATAGTACACACCAAGACCCAAACATGTCAAAGACAACTGTTGGCAATCTGCACATGATCTGATAAAAATTTTTGCTCTGGATGACTTATACTTACAAAGATGCAAACACCTCTCAACTCTTTCAAGGATAATCTTGAAATTTTTTCTGGAACTTTTTCAGTTTTTTAGTATCATTCAGAGCTATGGCAGCCCATGGCCGGCTCCTACCAAGAGTTAAGTGTGCTATGGCTTTAAATGGGAAGTTCAGGACCACACAGTCCCAGGTCTTCCACTTGGCAGATGCCATCACTGCAGGGCCTGGATGGTGCCTGCATATGTAATGGAGTACAGCCTTGTCAAGTGGTCATGACCCTAAGTGTAATGAGGAACAGCCTTGTCAAGTGGTCATGACCCTAAGTGTAATGGAGTACAGCCTTGTCAAGTGGTCATGACCCTAAGTGTAATGGCGTACAGCCTTGTCAAGTGGTCATGACCCTAAGTGTAATGGAGAACAGCTTTGTCAAGTGGTCATGACCCTAAGTGTAATGGAGTACGGCCTTGTCAAGTGGTCATGACCCTAAGTGTAATGGAGAACAGCTTTGTCAAGTGGTCATGACCCTAAGTGTAATGAGGAACAGCTTTGTCAAGTGGTCATGACCCTAAGTATAATGAGGAACAGCTTTGTCAAGTGGTCATGACCCTAAGTGTAATGAGGAACAGCTTTGTCAAGTGGTCATGACCCTAAGTGTAATGGAGTACGGCCTTGTCAAGTGGTCATGACCCTAAGTGTAATGGAGAACAGCTTTGTCAAGTGGTCATGACCCTAAGTGTAATGGAGTACGGCCTTGTCAAGTGGTCATGACCCTAAGTGTAATGGAGAACAGCCTTGTCAAGTGGTCATGACCCTCAGTGTAATGAGGAACAGCTTTGTCAAGTGGTCATGACCCTAAGTGTAATGGAGTACAGCCTTGTCAAGTGGTCATGACTCTAAACACAGCTTTGTCAAGTGGTCATGACCCTAAGTGTAATGAGGAACAGCTTTGTCAAGTGGTCATGACCCTAAGTGTAATGGAGAACAGCTTTGTCAAGCAGTCATGACCCTAAGTGTAATGAGGAACAGCTTTGTCAAGTGGTCATGACCCTAAGTGTAATGGAGAACAGCTTTGTCAAGTGGTCATGACCCTAAGTGTAATGGAGTACAGCCTTGTCAAGTGGTCATGACCCTAAGTGTAATGGAGAACAGCCTTGTCAAGTGGTCATGACCCTAAGTGTAATGAGGAACAGCTTTGTGAAGTGGTCATGACCCTAAGTGTAATGGAGAACAGCTTTGCCAAGTGGTCATGACCCTAAATGTAATGTAGTAAAGCCTTGTCAAGTGGTCATGACCCTAAGTGTAATGGATAACAGCTTTGTCAAGTGGTCATGACCCTCAGTGTAATGTAGTACAGCCTTGTCAAGTGGTCATGACCCTAAGTGTAATGGAGTACAGCCTTGTCAAGTGGTCATGACCCTAAGTGTAATGGAGTACAGCCTTGTCAAGTGGTCATGACCCTAAGTGTAATGGAGTACAGCCTTGTCAAGTGGTCATGACCTTCAGTGTAATGAGGAACAGCTTTGTCAAGTGGTCATGACCCTAAGTGTAATGGAGTACGGCCTTGTCAAGTGGTCATGTCCCTAAGTGTAATGGAGAACAGCCTTGTCAAGTGGTCATGACCCTAAGTGTAATGGAGTACGGCCTTGTCAAGTGGTCATGACCCTAAGTGTAATGGAGTACGGCCTTGTCAAGTGGTCATGACCCTAAGTGTAATGGAGTACGGCCTTGTCAAGTGGTCATGACCCTAAGTGTAATGGAGAACAGCCTTGTCAAGTGGTCATGACCCTAAGTGTAATGGAGTACGGCCTTGTCAAGTGGTCATGACCCTAAGTGTAATGAGGAACAGCTTTGTCAAGTGGTCATGACCCTCAGTGTAATGAGGAACAGCTTTGTCAAGTGGTCATGACCCTCAGTGTAATGAGGAACAGCTTTGTCAAGTGGTCATGACCCTAAGTGTAATGAGGAACAGCTTTGTCACGTGGTCATGACCCTAAGTGTAATAGAGTACGGCCTTGTCAAGTGGTCATGACCTTAAGTGTAATGAGGAACAGCTTTGTAAAGTGGTCATGACCCTAAGTGTAATGAGGAACAACTTTGTCAAGTGGTCATGACCCTAAGTGTAATGAGGAACAGCTTTGTCAAGTGGTCATGACCCTCAGTGTAATGTAGTACAGCCTTGTCAAGTGGTCATGATCCTAAGTGTAATGGAGAACAGCCTTGTCAAGTGGTCATGACCCTAAGTGTAATGAGGAACAGCTTTGTCAAGTGGTCATGACCCTAAGTGTAATGAGGAACAGCCTTGTCAAGTGGTCATGACCCTCAGTGTAATGGAGAACAGCTTTGTCAAGTGGTCATGACCCTAAGTGTAATGAGGAACAGCCTTGTCAAGTGGTCATGACCCTAAGTGTAATGAGGAACAGCTTTGTCAAGTGGTCATGACCCTAAGTGTAATGGAGAACAGCTTTGTCAAGTGGTCATGACCCTCAGTGTAATGGAGAACAGCTTTGTCAAGTGGTCATGACCCTAAGTGTAATGGAGAACAGCTTTGTCAAGTGGTCAACCCCTGAGTGTTGTGGATCCTTTCATTTTCATACCGAAGTTTTTCATTCTAACTTATTCTTCTCTCTCAGGATCTCAGAGTACACACACAAACACACACACACACTGAAAGAGACACATCTACTCCAAAACACACACATCACTTGTCGCAAAGCTGATGAATAAACAATAAAATCAACTGTAAATCCTCCGCAAATCCATCTATCCACAGTCTCACTTTTTTCAACTGCTCATTCTGTTCATTCTTTCTTATTATCTCTCTCCTTTCTTAATTTAAGGGGTACACGTACACACACACACACTGAAACCCACACCAAAACTGGTCAGCGAGCTGAATGAGCTTAGCAAACAACAAACTTGGCTCTAGTTCCAGTTTTCTCTACAAATCCTTGCACCAAAAACCTTGTTATTTTTCACTCAGGCATTCATTCTTCCTTTGTTTTCTCTCTATCCTTGTCTCTACAAACAGACACACACACCACAATTTGAACACATACATACCACACTGTCAACAACAACAAAAAGAAGTCAAAACTGATAAAAGAAAAACCCCAACAATTCTAATCAACCCCCCTTGCCTAAAATGCAAACCATTCCAACCATTATGGAAACACACAACAGCAGAATATAAAGTCTTCCACAGGCACACATGGCATCAGACCCTTGGCTGCTCACATTGCTTCACAGGCAGTGCCTGTTCAGGACTTTGGGGAGAAAAAACTGGAAATGCTCTTCATTCCTGTCTTATCCACTTTGTTCAGTCGTTTCTGTGCAGCTGTCTGCTTGCCCTGGAATGACAGAAAGGAATGCTGATAATTAAGCCTTTTCCAGACCAGACCAAATTTTTTTCATACCAAAGACAAAGCCAATAAAAAAAATTATCTTCTTTATGGACAAAGAAATCAGTGCATATTCCAGTATCAATGTTCAGTTTTCATGACTACTTTTTTTGCACACACACACACACACACTCTCACAATTCTCAAGAATTTAAAAGGTGGATTGAATGTGGAATAAAAGTCTTCAGAGCTCCGGATTTCAACTTAAAAGTTCTGTAGCATCGTCCTGATGGCAATAGCTCATAATACTTTGCTAAACTATGGGTGTCGTCAGTTGCTATCTGCCTGCTTTTTTTAACCACTTGACTTTCATACAGCTCTTGCATACTAGCTTGTTTCACTCCCACAATTTTACTGCATACACTCATGACATCGTTCAAAACACGCTTACTCCTCACTCCCAAACTTCCATACCAGCACATAAATGAAACTGTGAGCACAGACTCGACACAACATCGATAATAACTTTGAAGAATATTTGAATTTATACCAACATTTCTAAGCTTCTGTAAACAAAAAATTCTAGACTGGCATTTCTTGTGAATGGAATCAACATTTCTGTCAAAAGTCAGCTTATTATCTAAGATGGTCCCTAAATATCTATATTCATTGACCCTCTCCACTGTTTGACCATCAATAACAAGGTTAGCTACAGGCAAGGGGTCCGAAAATCTATTAACATTTCTTTTTTTTTCAATACGTTGAGATCCAGATAGTTTTCCTCACACCAAGAACAGAACTTTTTAATTTCACTGAAATAAATAGCATCAGAGTTGGACAGATCTTCAACAGCTGAATCATCAGAATATTTTATGACAGGAGTTTCCTCCATGCCTCTGCAGTCATTTGTGTACAGTGTAAATAGAACAGGGGACAGCACTGTACCTTGGGGTGCACCAGTAGAAGTAGAGTTTAGAGAAGAGTGGGCAGAATGAAAGCGGACGGACTGAGTTCTATTGTGAAGAAAACTTACTATCCAAAGAGTAAGCTTCAGATCAACATCCAAGCCTAGCAGTTTGAGGGCAAGGAGATGAGGTTGTATTGTGTTAAAAGCAGAAGAGAAGTCAACAAAAAGGATACGAACAAAAGATCCTGTGTTATTCAAATGAAGGAAAGCATTATGAAGGAGAGTTAGGATAGCATCGTCAGTACTTCTGTGTGCTTTATAAGCAAACTGAAGAGTCAAGCTGCTATTTAGTGAAAGAAAGAAGATGGCGGAGAACAATTTTTTCAAAGCATTTCATCACTGTGTGTGGTTCGTCCGTCGGGATCGACGAGGACCATCTAGTCATCCTGGGGGTGGGTGGGTTGGGCTCTGTGGGTGCGCAGATGACTGGTCAGGCCAATCCGCGCCCAGAAGGTTCTGACGCAGTGTGGACAGGGGATAGTGGCGGCTGCCGGGGACTTGCTGGCACTGCTTTTCCTGGCCTGTCTGCGTTGCTCTGCTGCAGCGATTCTGTTGACCTCACAGGATTTGGCGCCTTTGTGGACAGCTGAACGCCACTTTGGTCTGTCCATTGCATTCAGCTCCCATGTGTCGTGGCTGATGTTGAAGGCCTTCAGAGAAGCTTTCAGAGTGTCTTTGAAGCGCTTCTTTTGGCCTCCATGGGAGCGCTTGCCATGTTGGAGTTCGCCGTACAGCAGTTTCTTGGGGAGCCGGTGGTCTGGCATACGAACTACATAGCCTGCCCAGCGCAGCTGGGCCAGCATCCTGATGGTGTAGATGCTGGGCAAGTTTGCACGAGTGAGCACCTCTGTGTCAGAGATCTTCTCTTGTCACTTTATGCTGAGAAGTTTTCTGAGGCTGGTGGTGTGGAAGTGGTTCAGCTTTCTGGCGTGGCGTTTGTAGACCGTCCATAATTCACATCCATAGAGCAGTGTGGTGAGAACTATGGCCTTGTATACTTTGAGCTTCGTCTCCAGGGTGATGCCTCTCCTGTTCCAAACATTCTTATGGAGTCTGCCGAAGGCAGCGCTGGCTTTGGCGAGTCTGGCATTCACCTCATCGTCGATGACAACTGTGTGAGACAGTGTACTGCCCAGGTATGTGAACTTGTCCACCGCGTTCAGTCGTTGCCCGTTGATGAAGATGTTTGGTTCAACATAAGGCTTTCCTGGAGCTGGCTGGTGCATCACCTCAGTCTTCTTTGTGCTGATTGTGAGGCCAAAGTTGTCACAGGCAGCAGAGAACTTGTCCACGCTGTGTTGCATGTCAGCTTCAGAGGCAGCATTGAGAGCGCAGTCATCAGCAAACAGGAAGTCGTTGACAGTGTCTGCCCTCACCTTGGTTTTTGCTTGAAGCCTCCTGAAGTTAAAGAGTGAGCCATCTGTGCAGTACCTGATGCCAATGCTTATGTCAGCGTCTCTGAAGGCATCTGTCAGCATGGCTGAAAACATGAGACTGAACAGGGTGGGGGCAAGAACACACCCTTGCTTGCCTCCGTTGGAGACAGGGAATGGTTCTGAAGTCTCTCCGTTGTCTTGGACTCGGGCCAGCATCCCATCGTGTAGTTGCCGTATGATGGTGATGAACTTTCAGGGACATCCGTACTTCACCATGATTCTCCAAAGGCCATCTCTGCTAACAGTATCGAAGGCCTTGGTCAGATCGACATAGGTGGAATAAAGGTTGGCGTTCTGTTACTGACACTTCTCCTGGAGCTGCCTGGCAGCAAACACCATGTCGATAGTCCCGTGTTCCTTCCAGAAGCCACACTGGCTCTCTGGTAGGAGACCTTGCTCAAGGTGCGCTATGAGACGGTTGAGCAGCACTCTGGCCAGAGTCTTGCCTGCTACGGACAGCAGGAATATTCCACAATGGTTATCACAGGCCTGACGATTTCCTTTGCGCTTGTACAGGATATGATGGAAATGTCTTTGAAGTCCTGTGGAACTGCCTCATGCTGCCAGATGAGCTGGAATAGCTGATGAAGCTTCTCAGTCAGCACCATACCACCTTCTTTGTAGACCTCAGCTGGAATGGAGTCTGAGCCAGGGGCTTTGCCATTGGATAGCAGACGGATAGCTTTCTGGGTCTCCTCCAAAGTTGGAATGGCATCCAACAACTCACTGACTGGCACCTGGGGGAGTCGGTTGATGGCTTCATCATTGATGGTGGAAGGGTGGTTCAGTACGCTGTCAAAGTGTTCAGCCCATCTCTCAAGGATCCCGTCCTTGTCAGTGATTAGGGTAGAACCATCAGCACTGAGGAGTGGAGCAGATCCGGAGGTGGTGGGACCGTAGACTTCTTTCAGGCCATTATAGAAGTTCTTCATGTCGTTCCTGTCTGCAAAGCCCTGGATCTCATCAGCTTTGTTGCTCAACCAGGAATCCTGCATCTGCCGCAACTTCAGCTGGATGGTGCTGCGTGCACTCTTCAGTATGTCTTTCTTTGACTGTGACTTGAGATCTTCAATGTGGACTCTGTAGGCTTGGCGTTTGTCTTCCAGCAGCTGCTTGATCTCAGTGCAGTTCTCATCAAACCAGTCTTTGTGCTTCCTGGCAGAAGGCCCCAGGCACTCCATGGCAGTGTTGTACACAGTTTCATGCAGTGTGCCCCATGCTGCCTCCACATTCTGGTTGTCCAGCATGGTGGACTCAAGGCGTTCCTCCAGGGTGTCAGCAAAGCTCTGCTTGATGTTGCCGAGCTCCAGCTTGTTGACATTCAGGTGTTTGGGTGCTTTCATGCCCTGAGGCTGTCTCTTGGGCTGGATGTGGAAGTTAAGTTTGGAGACGATAAGGCGGTGGTCTGTCCAGCACTCGGTGCCGCACATGGCCCTCGTGACTCATACGTCCTGCCTGTCCCTCTTCCTGACGATGACTAAGTCGATGAGATGCCAATGCCCAGAGCGAGGATGCATCCATGATGTCCTGTTATGGGTAGGGAGGCAGAAGACGGTGTTTGTGATAAGAAGGTCGTGCTCGGCACATGTCTGGAAAAGTAGTTGACCATTGCTGTTACAGTTGCCAACCCCATGCTTCCCAATCACGCCTTCCCAGGAGGTGCTGTCACAGCCAACTCTCTCATTCAAGTCACCAAGAATGATGAGCTTGTCTGCGTTGGGAACAGTGGTGATGACAGCGTTCAGGTCCTCGTAGAACTTGTCCTTGATCTCATCCGGGTTGGTCATGGTGGGCGCGCAGGCGCTGACAATGGTGGTAAACTTCTTCCCGTTGCATAAAGGGAGTTTCATCGTCATCAGGCGATCGTTCACTCCTTTCGGGGGGCCAGCCAGCTTGCCAACGAGGGTTGTCTTCACTGCAAAGCCAACTCCAGCCTCACGTCTCTCTTCAGGTCCGAGACCACTCCAAAAGAAGGTGTAGCCTGCGCCTCGCTCACAGAGTTCACCTTCTTCTGCCAGTCTGGTCTCACTTAAGACAGCGATGTTGATGTTGTACCTGGCTAGTTCACTTGCAAAGAGTGCTGTATGTCTCTGTGGTCTGTCTGAGTCGCCTGCCCAGAAGCGTACGCACGTTCCATGTGGCAATGGTCAATGGGGTGCTCCTTGTTTTCTTCTTTCTTTCCTTTGTGTGTCGATCGCTTGGGCAGGGTCCCCGTCAGCCGCGGTATGCTGACTAGGGTGGTGTGGAGCAGGCAATGTTTAGGGCACCTTTTCTAGCCCCTTTCTCATGCCATGGAGGCGAGCAGTGCTGTCCTGAAGTGGGCTGCTCAGTCGCTCGGGGGGCTGCCGATCTCCACCGCTGCTCCAGTCAGTGAAAACCGACCCTATGGCCTGAGCCGCCTGTGTGCAGGTCCGCGGCTACGACTGCCAGTGTACCCACACCTGTCGCTTCGTCGCTCGCCTGTCGCCACAGGGCTTGGGGAAAATTATGGTATAGGATGAAGGATGACTGATGACTTGCGCGATGACTTTGTTTATAGTGAGGAGGAGTTGCGCATCATCAACCTCACTCTCTTGTCCGAGACAGTCTGTATCCAGTGGCAAGATGAGGTCAAGACGACTGGAGATGGAAACGGATGCAGTGGATGACCAGGATGTCCTATGTGCCTCATCCTTCCCTCAGCACTCCACAGTGCTCTGCTGCAACCGCCTTCCTCTCCGTTGAACCATGAACGTTTCTTCCACAGAGTCCGCCCGATCCAGTCTTCACATGCTTGGGTAGACAAGCCCTAACTCACCGAGGGTTTGAGACCCGTTGGCTACCCTCACCTAGTTTAGCCAGCCTGTCAAAGCCGTTGCCTGGGGGTTGGGCGCTGCCGCATGCTAGCAGTTTCTAGGACCCATAAGTGAGAGCTGGGTGCCGGTGGGCACCAACAGAGGACGAACCACTCCCGGAAGAGAGTGACAAGCCCCCCCTCTAGAGGTACTACCCCTCCCGTGCACCCCCTAACCCCCATAACTATTGAAGCCAGGGCAACAGGACGGTAATCATTTAGTGCGGCTGGGTTCTTTTTCTTGGGGATAGGACAGATAGTAGATTTTTTCCTGATGCTGGGGACAGAGCAGTCCTTCAGAGACCAGTTGAAAATTTTACAGAACACGTCACATAACTGGGAAGCACATGTTTTCAGTAATCTTCCGCAGATATTGTCGGGGCCAATTGCCTTCGTGACATTCAGTTTTAAAAATAAAGTTTCTTTTGTATCAGTTTCCTATCCTTCTTGTTCCCTGACTGAAATGCTACCTTTTTCTCATTTAAAATGGTTTAGAGAGACTTTGTTGTTGGGGAAAAGATTAATTATTTTAGTCGGAATTATCATGTCTTCACAGAAACTGATATAAGATGTAACAACATCAGCTGCTTCATGAACATTCTCACATGGGTCAGTCAACACACTCCAATCAGTACAATCAAAACATCCTCTCAGTTCATCCACACTCTGTGACGTCCAAACTTTCTCACTCTTTTTCACAATCGGCTCTGTCTGTATCTTTGGTCTGTAGGCTGGGATTAAATGAACAACATCATGATCTGATGCACCCACTGGTGCTAGGGGAACAGATTTGTAGGCATTAGGAATGTTCCCATAACATAGACTGATTGTCTTGTCCAGTCGGGTCCGGCAGGTAACATACTGTTTAAAAGAAGGTAAGGCTTTCTTTAAATCACAGTGATTAAAACCTCCAACAATAAAACACGGGGCGTCGGCAGAAACGAGTTGAAGGTCACAAACAACACCTGCGATTGTCTGTCCTGCACGTGCAGCAGATGCCTGGTCAAAGACTGGGGCCTACACAACAGTGAGAAAAATGCGGCCGAACTCACGTGGCAGATATTGAGGCCTCAGCGACACTGTTATGAATTCAAGTTCTGGAGTACGCAACTGCTTTTTTACACACACATTCGCACTGTCACACCACTTTTTGTTGACATACAGGCACACGCCGCCACCCATTTTCTACCCCACTTTCTTGCAGTCTCTGTCCATTCTGTACGGAGTGTTAAAACCACTGATCGCAACACATTCATTCGACACTTTCTCACTAAACCAGGTTTCAGTAAAACAAAACACACACGAGTTCCTAAAATCATTTAAAAATCGACAATTTGCTCGTACTCATCTAAATTACAGTTTCTGCCGTTTGGGTTAAGAGATCTGACATTGGATAAAATCATAGATGGCAGTGGGGGCTTAGTACTATTTTTTCTCAGTCTTCTCTTCACGCCTCCTCTCTTTCCTCTCTTTCGTGCTTTCTTTCTCTCACCTGCTGCTTCATTCTCTTCATCATCACAAATAAGATCACGAGGAAACAGTTGCTCAGTAAAAGCGGATGGGTCGCACACTGACCGTAAACTGAGAAGGAAATCCCGGTCATAATGTAAGGCGCCTGTACCTCCTCGCTGTCCGCCATTTAAACCACCCGGTGACACAAATACACCACAAACACTAGTCCGGAATACAGCCAGCACCACCACAAACACCCTCACAACTGTCACACTCTTCATGTTTAACACCTTGCACACCACTTTGAAACAATATAAAAGCACCAGGACAGGGCGAGGACAGCAAAAACAAGGATGAAGCACAGAGCACAAACACCTGTGTGTCACCCCCTCACGAAGCGCCACCGTTCTTCAAATGACAAGCGCACACTGTCCATTCCAAAGATTCTTACAAAAACTTACGTTGAACATTCCTTTTCTTTCGTTGCACGTAAACAGTGGAATTCTCTACCCTCACACCTCTGTTACACCCCAACATCCGCATTCAAGAGAGTACTCAAAACTTATCTTTTCAAACTGTACTTTTCTCACTGAAACTTTTCCATCTGCATATGCTTGCTGTGATTTTATTGCTGCATGTGCTCTGTGTGTTGATTTGTATGCATTTGTGATGCTTTTGGTGTGTTTTTCGTGATACCTGGTTCCTTGATGTTTATTTTTGACAATGATGAATGTGATGTGCTTTGTTTTGCAGTGATTTGCCTTTGTGTGATTTGAGACTGTGATGGTGCCTGTGTGACATATCTTTATGTCACTTAGTCTTACATATGTATATTTTAGCTAAGGTCATGTGAGACTGTTGACTTTGTACACATTTTACATCACTTAGTCTTAAATTTGTATATTTTATTGTAAAGCACAGTGAGACCCATTGGAGATGGAGGTACTGCACTATAGAAGCCTGCATTTTATTATCATAATTATTATTATCATTATCCACATGAAAGTAGAAATTGTAAAAAATTCACAAGCAATCATATACCTGTAAATCTCCTTTTGCTATATACAAACTGAACCAATAATGGCCCTAGCACTTATATAACTGGCCATTTGTATATGCACACAAACACAGAAAACACACAGAAATGTACACCCATCTCTCCCAACTGACAGTACAATGTTTTTTTTGTGACAAAGCATACAAACAAACACTCACACACATTTCTTTTTGTATTGTCCACACCCAAAAAAGGGGCAGAAGGATTAAAACGTCTTTTAATTTTTAAGAACCATGATAACATTTGTAAAAGAAAAACCGGCACAACCTCTTCTCTCAACAGACTATTACAGGAACTAAAATTTGTTTTTATTCCATGCTTTCTTTCTGTGTTCACTGGCTGCAACTCCCATGTTCAGTGAGCTTTGATGTGACACTTACCATAGAACTATCTTTCTTCAGCTGACCCTTACCTTAGAACTGTCTTCCTTGAACTGACCCTTTCCTCAGAACTGTCTTCCTTGAACTGACCCTTACCTTAGAACTGTCTTCCTTGAACTGACCCTTTCTTCAGAACTGTCTTCCTTGAACTGACCCTTTCCTCAGAACTGTCTTCCTTGAACTGACCCTTTCCTCAGAACTGTCTTCCTTGAACTGACCCTTTCTTCAGAACTGTATTCCTTGAACTGACCCTCACCTTAGAACTGTCTTCCTTGAACTGACCCTTTCCTCAGAACTGTCTTCCTTGAACTGACCCTTTCTTCAGAACTGTATTCCTTGAACTGACCCTTACCTTAGAACTGTCTTCCTTGAACTGATCCTTTCTTCAGAACTGTATTCCTTGAACTGACCCTTACCTTAGAACTGTCTTCCTTGAACTGACCCTTACCTTAGAAGTGTCTTCCTTGAACTGACCCTTTCCTCAGAACTGTATTCCTTGAACTGACCCTTTCCTCAGAACTGTATTCCTTGAACTGACCCTTTCCTCAGAACTGTATTCCTTGAACTGATCCTTTCTTCAGAACTGTATTCCTTGAACTGACCATTTCCTCAGAACTGTATTCCTTGAACTGACCCTTTCCTCAGAACTGTCTTCCTTGAACTGACCATTTCCTCAGAACTGTCTTCCTTGAACTGACCCTTATCTTAGAACTGTCTTCCTTGAACTGACCCCTTCCTCAGAACTGTCTTCCTTGAACTGACCCTTTCCTCAGAACTGTCTTCCTTGAACTGACCCTTACCTTAGAACTGTCTTCCTTGAACTGACCCTTTCCTCAGAACTGTCTTCCTTGAACTGACCCTTACCTTAGAACTGTCTTCCTTGAACTGACCCTTTCCTCAGAACTGTCTTCCTTGAACTGACCCTTTCTTCAGAACTGTCTTCCTTGAACTGACCCTTTCCTCAGAACTGTCTTCCTTGAACTGACCCTTTCCTCAGAACTGTCTTCCTTGAACTGACCCATACCTTAGAACTGTCTTCCTTGAACTGACCCATACCTTAGAACTGTCTTCCTTGAACTGACCCTCACCTTAGAACTGTCTTCCTTGAACTGACCCTTACCTTAGAACTGTCTTCCTTGAACTGACCCTTTCTTCAGAACTGTCTTCCTTGAACAGGCCCTTTCTTCAGAACTGTCTTCCTTGAACTGACCCTTACCTTAGAACTGTCTTCCTTGAACTGACCCTTACCTTAGAACTGTCTTCCTTGAACTGACCCTCACCTTAGAACTGTCTTCCTTGAACTGACCCTTTCCTCAAAACTGTCTTCCTTGAACTGACCCTTTCCTCAGAACTGTCTTCCTTGAACTGACCCTTTCTTCAGAACTGTCTTCCTTGAACTGACCCTTTCTTCAGAACTGTATTCCTTGAACTGACCCTTACCTTAGAACTGTCTTCCTTGAACTGATCCTTTCTTCAGAACTGTATTCCTTGAACTGACCCTTACCTTAGAACTGTCTTCCTTGAACTGACCCTTTCCTCAGAACTGTATTCCTTGAACTGACCCTCACCTTAGAACGGTCTTCCTTGAACTGACCCTTTCCTCAGAACTGTCTTCCTTGAACTGACCCTTTCTTCAGAACTGTCTTCCTTGAACTGACCCTTTCTTCAGAACTGTCTTCCTTGAACTGACCCTTACCTTAGAACTGTCTTCCTTGAACTGACCCTTTCCTCAGAACTGTCCTCCTTGAACTGACCCTTTCCTCAGAACTGTCTTCCTTGAACTGACCCTTACCTTAGAACTGTCTTCCTTGAACTGACCCTTTCTTCAGTACTGTCTTCCTTGAACTGACCCTTACCTTAGAAGTGTCTTCCTTGAACTGACCCTTTCCTCAGAACTGTCTTCCTTGAACTGACCCTTTCCTCAGAACTGTCTTCCTTGAACTGACCCTTACCTTAGAACTGTCTTCCTTGAACTGACCCTTTCTTCAGAACTGTCTTCCTTGAACTGACCCTTACCTTAGAACTGTCTTCCTTGAACTGACCCTTTCCTCAGAACTGTCTTCCTTGAACTGACCCTTACCTTAGAACTGTCTTCCTTGAACTGACCCTTTCTTCAGAACTGTCTTCCTTGAACTGACCCTTTCCTCAGAACTGTCTTCCTTGAACTGACCCTTACCTTAGAACTGTCTTCCTTGAACTGACCCTTTCTTCAGAACTGTCTTCCTTGAACTGACCCTTACCTTAGAACTGTCTTCCTTGAACTGACCCTTTCTTCAGAACTGTCTTCCTTGAACTGACCCTTACCTTAGAACTGTCTTCCTTGAACTGACCCTTTCCTCAGAACTGTCTTCCTTGAACTGACCCTTTCCTCAGAACTGTCTTCCTTGAACTGACCCTTTCCTCAGAACTGTCTTCCTTGAACTGACCCTTACCTTAGAACTGTCTTCCTTGAACTGACCCTTTCTTCAGAACTGTCTTCCTTGAACTGACCCTTACCTTAGAACTGTCTTCCTTGAACTGACCCTTTCCTCAGAACTGTCTTCCTTGAACTGACCCTTTCTTCAGAACTGTCTTCCTTGAACTGACCCTTTCTTTAGAACTGTCTTCCTTGAACTGACCCTTACCTTAGAACTGTCTTTCTTCAGCAGCACAGAGTTGGAGGAGGAATAGTCCTCAATGGGAGCAACATCCTCCTTGGACAACCGGGCTTTCTGCAGCCAGGAAAGAAAGAAAAAAACATCATGTCAATGTAGTGTACTCATACAAGAAGTTTTAGTTTTGACTAAATTGCGGAGGTGTCAAACTATGCAAACTGGTCTAAAAACTCCTCACGGCAACACATCTGCTACATTGAAAATGAATAATTTACAAACAGCAGATGCCTGACCATCACATAAGCTCAGGCCTGAAGAGTGTACCCTAGGTTTGTGTGAAACATCATAAAAGGAAACAAAGATAATTTAACTAAATAAAAACATAACTTTTTTTTCTAATTTTAACCAAAACCGCCAGCAAAATGAACAGGACAGATTGATTTAAAAAAATCAAAAAAATCACAGGAGCTCAAACAGAATGATAATTAAAATATGTAAATACTACAGGTGATACCAACCAGTCTGCTTAAATCAATGAACAATTTTTTTTTAAAAAGGAATAGAAAAAAAAATTATCAAACCACAATCATAATTTTTAAAAACTACAAGAAGTTGCACTTTCCAAAATTTCCTTTGGTCTGATTTCAGACCAGTCTTAAAAAAAAAAAAAAAAAAAAAAAAAATCTCATGCCTAAACATTTAAAAAATACACACACACCAGAGACAGTTGCGAAGAGGGAAACTTTCTGGTGAAAATTTTCCAGGGTATGAGATTACCATTTCAAACTGAAACACATCCTCGCAGAACCCACGAAAACACACACCCTTTCTTTTTAAAAATATGTTTCTGAACATTTTCTAAGAGATCAAATTTATGTTTAATTTTAGTCAGGCACGAGATTGGGAAATTGTGATTGAGTCTGAAAGGTGGGGGCCTGGGGGCCACAGAAGGCCCCCAGTGTGGGTCCATGGGGCAATGCCCCTGGTGGGGGTCTGGGGGCAAAGCCCCCTGAAACTGAAGGGTTTTCTCAATTTCAAACCATAAAATCAGCACTTGAGAAACACCTATGCCTCTGAGGTATTCCAACCCATATAAGACAAAAATCAGTTCAATTCTTCCTAAACTGAAGAGTTTCTGCTTTCAAACCTGTAAAAGTCAGCTTTGGGAACACAATTTTCAAAATCTTGTCTCATGTGTGTGTGTGTGTGTGTGTATGTGTGTGTGTGTGTGTGTGGGTGTTTTCAATGCAACTCTATGTGTGTATGTGAGAAAGAGAGACAGACAGACAAAGTGATTGAGAATGGGGGTCGGGGGGACATGGGAGGAAAGAGTAAAAGTTTGTATGTGTTCATGTATGTGCACTGCTTTAAATACAACTCTGTGTGTGTTAAACTCTTTGTGTGAGTGAGTGAGTGAGTGAGTGAGTGTGTGTGTGTGGGGGGGGTGGGGGTGGGGGTGGGGGAATTGTCCAGGAGAGTTTCCTCTGAAAATGGCCGGGGTCCTGTGTGGCAAAACCCCATGGCCGAAAATGAAATTAGTGATTTTTAAGAGGTTTGGGGGGGCCTCTCTCGAAACAAATTTTTATTTCACGAAGGTAGTGGTGTAAGCACAGCTGCTTTTTTACATCCAGCCCTCAAGGGGAAAAAAAAAAAAAAAAGCGGAAAAAAAAGCAAAAAAAAAAAAAGCAATGGCAAAACACTCACACAGACAGGCAGACACACACACAATTACACATGAAAATAAAGCGCATATACACAACCTAAGTATGACACAACGACACATATTGTCATTGAAAAGATCAAATCATTATAAAATGAAATGATTATTAGAGAGAGGGGAAAAAAAAGAAGAAGAAGATGATGATGATGATGATGATAACAGGGAGAAGGAGAGATAGAGTGACAGACACTGATAGTTGGAACATGGGAAGTGAATTCATGACAATTATCATATTGTATATATATATATATATATATGAAATATGAATGATATTGAAACATATTCAGTACATTTTAGGATACAGAGGTGTCAAATTTGAAAGATTCATCAGGTATGTATGTAAGTTAGATTTGAATTTTTGGAAATTTGATTCAGTTTTTAAATTTTCTGGGATATGATTCCATAACCAACCCCCTGAAATTGCATGGCTTGATTTACATAAGATAATCGTTGTAAATGGAAGGTTTTTCCTATGTGAATGTTGATAATCATTAAAAATAAACATATTTGTCAGATAGGATGGAGCGTTGTTATGAAGGATTTTGTGCATGAAGAGTCCTTTGTTGTATAACAGTTTAGCCTTGAGTGGAAGGATGCCTGTTTGTTTGTAATCAGTTTCTGTCAGTGTTGAAGATTTGTCAATGGTTAGTTTTATGGCTCTTTTATGGATACTAATCAGTGGTTTTAGTAAGTTATTGCTTGCTGAATCCCAAAGAGTGGAAGCGTAATCAATACTGGATTGAATGTATGAATAAAAGAATAATTTTCTGGCATGCATGGTAAGGAAATTTTTGGTTTTTTTCAACTGATATAATTTCGAAGTAATGGTTTTGGTTAGGCTTTCTATGTGTTTTGACCAAGATAGGTTACTGTCAATTGTTATTCCTAAAACCTTGTGATTTGCAACTTCTTCTACTTTTACGTCAGAAATGTAAAGGATAGGTAATTTTTTTGTTAGTTTTTGACGTGTTTGCCTACTGGTTATCATCATAAATTTAGTTTTATTAGGATGAAGAGCCATATGGTTAAGTTTAGACCATTTAACAAGAAGGTTAATGTCTTCTTGCATGGTAAGATAACCTGGTGAGCATTAGTATTACTTGTATCTAAAGTTGTGTCGTCAGCAAACATTTCGCAGTGTGTTTTTAAGAATAAAGGTAGATCATTCATGTGTAAGGAAAATAAGAGAGGGCAAAGGACTGAACCCTGTGGGACACCAAACTTATTGGGAAGAAGAATAGAGGCTTGTGTATTAAAAGATACTACTTGTTGCCTGTTTGAAAGAAAGGATGAAATAAGTAACAAGGCACTGTGTGATAGTTTCTGAAGGAGGAGGTCATGATTAATAACATCGAAAGCTTTAGCAAAATCTACAAAAAGAACGCCAGTAAGTTGTTCAGTGTTTATATTGGAATACCATTTATCTATCAAACTTGCAAGAGCTGTGTGACGAGTGATTTTTTCTGAATCCTGACTGAGTGTATAAGATCATATTTGTTTAAATGGGAAAGAAGGCACTTATTACTGTGTTGTTCCAGTGGCTTTCAGAGTACTGACAGAATAGAAATGGGTCTATAATTAGATGGATCAGCATTTTGTTTCCTGATTTGTATAGAGGTATGATTTTTGCTTACTAAGAGCGCTAGGGAAACAGTTTTTGTCAAGACAGAGGTTGTAAATGTAAGTGAGAATTTCTGTAATTACTGGGGAGAGAGAGAGAGAGGGAGGGTGACAGAGAAAGAGAGAGGAGAAGGTGGGAGGTAAGAATGCAAGTTGTATTTGTGCATGTGTACGCACTGCTTTCGAATTCAATAGATCTCTCTCCATGCATGCATGCGTGCATGTTTTCAATACAACACTGTGTGTATATGCGTGAAAGAGAGAGAGAAAGACAGACAGACAGACACAGAGAGAGTGAGAGAAAGACAGAAAGAGGGAGAGATGGGCAGACAGAGAGAGAGGGGGGAAGGTGGGAGGAAAAAGTGCAAGTTTGTATGCGTGCATGTATGTGCACTGCTTTAAATACAATTCTCTGTGTGTGTGTGTGTGTGTGCATGCGAATTATTAAGCTCTTTGTGATTGTGTGAGCGCTCATATGTATGCACATGTGCAAGTGTGAAGGAGAGAGAGAGAAAATAAAAATCAGAGTATCTGTATACAAGAGTGCATTCATGTGATTTTTTTTTTTTTTTTTACAAAGAGTGTGTGTGGGCGTGCATTCAATTCAGCTCTGTGTCTGTGCCTGCGTGTGTAACTTTGGTTATCTGGTTCATAGTCATAGATCTCAGATCTAAATAAACTGACTTGCCATGAACTGTATGTATGCAGCCTCTGGGCTTGTCAATTGCTACAAAGTTTCTGTTTCAATCTAACAATGTTACATTGTGCATCAGTAAAGTGGCAAACATTTGCAGCTATTGCTGAATGAACAGCCCTGGGTCAAGCAATTGTATCCAGTTGTACACAGTAGGGGCTCAGATGGGAGAGAAATGGGAGATGGAAATCAGCACCTGGGGTTGGGGGTCTGGGGTTGGGGGTTTACTTTACGTGTACATGTGCATTTCTTTCATTGCGTTTAAACATATATTTAACTAAAACCATGTGATTTTTAACATGTCTAAATATATTGTGCTCATTCTAATATGCCTTGTTGTAAGTAATATACATTGAGCCATCTGGCTGTTGGGTAAAAGTCCATTTATAAATCTACTATTAATAGAAGCATCAGGACATGTAACTCACTTTGCTCGGTGGTTCATCTCCCTTTGCCTCTGGTTTGATGTTTTCTTTGGTTTCCTTTATGCTGTAGACAGACAACATGCGTACAACTCATAACAACCTGCATTCAGCATGGATTTCTATAAGCATGTCAGTGTAACATGGAGCAGTGGCCTAGTGGTCAGGTGCCTAACCACAAAGCAAGTGTCAACAGGTTCACATCCTGCACACAGACCAGACGTTTTTGCTCCCACTCTCCACTGGACGTTTGGTGGTCTGGTTGCAGGAATTTGGCAACAATGATAAACCAAGTCCCTTGTACAGCATGCACTGAGTGCACATTTTAAAAAAACAAAAAAACCTGGCAATGAAAGGGTTGTCTTTAGCAAAATTCTGTAGAAAATCTTTTGATAGTAAAACAAATACACTTGCAGACAGAAAAAGAAAAGGAAAGAAATACGGGTGGTGCTGCACTGTGGCAATGCACTCTCCTTTGGGACAGCAGCCTGAATTTCACACAGAGAAACCTGCTGACAAAAAGTAATAACAAGACAATAAAATGGAGTACCACTGACTTTTATTTCTTCTTTTTTTGCTGCCCAATATCTCCACCATTTGTGGCATTACTTCCACCCTAACTGTTCCCAGTCCCCAACACACAGCCACATCAGTTTGTCTGCTGCTGTCTCAGCACCACCAATCCAAAGGGAACCATTAATGTTAGGTCGCCAGGTGGCCACAAATCAGAAGAGACCCTGCACTACTGGACCACTTCTTCGGTTGTGTTCAGTAGTGCCTGTACTGATTCACATGTGCAGGACACCACCTACTGAGTCAACACTTTTTCCACAGGAATATACCTTCACACTGCTGTGAGATTTTACATGTATGTCCATCACCTACTTCACAAAACCCCTTCCATTTAGGCAGGCCGAATATGCAGCCCTGACTCTTTGAATATGGAAAGGACACTGCATGTTCATCCAGTGGGTCCCTGGACAATTCAATACATGTTCATCCAGTGGGTCCCTGGACAATTCAATACATGTTCATCCAGTGGGTCCCTGGACAATTCAATACATGTTCATCCAGTGGGTCCATGGACAATTCAATACATGTTCATCCAGTGGGTCATGGACAATTCTGTACATGCCAATCTACACCCTACAACCAGTCAGCCACACTCCATGTGAGGAACACAGTGCACACCCTACAACCAGCCACACTCCATGTCAGGAACACAGTGCACACCCTACAACCAACCAGCCGCACTCCATGTCAGGAACACAGTGCACACCCTACAACCAACCAGCCGCACTCCATGTCAGGAACACAGTCCACACCCTACAACAAGCCAGCCAGACTCCTTGACAGGAACACAGTGCATACCCGACAACCAGCCACACTCCATGTCAAGAACACAGTGCACACCCTACAACCAGCCAGCCACACACCATGTCAGGAACACAGTGCACACCCTACAACCTGCCACACTCCATGTCAAGAACACAGTGCACACCCTACAACCAGCCACACTCCATGTCAAGAACACAGTGCACACCCTACAACCAGCCACACTCCATGTCAAGAACACACTGCACACCCTACAACCTGCCACACTCCGTGTCAAGAACACAGTGCACACCCTACAACCAGCCAGCCACACTCCATGTCAGGAACACAGTGCACACCCTACAACCAGCCACACACCACGTCAGGAACACAGTGCACACCCTACAACCAGCCAGCTACACACCACGTCAAGAACACAGTGCACACCCTACAACCAGCCAGCTACACACCACGTCAGGAACACAGTGCACACCCTACAACCAGCCAGCTACACACCACGTCAGGAACACAGTGCACACCCTACAACCAGCCAGCCACACTCCATGTCAGGAACACTGTGCACACCCTACAACCAGCCAGCTACACACCACGTCAAGAACACAGTGCACACCCTACAACCAGCCAGCCACACACCATGTCAGGAACACAGTGCACACCCTACAACCAGCCAGCCACACTCCATGTCAGGAACACAGTGCACACCCTACAACCAACCACACTCCATGTCAGGAACACAGTGCACACCATACAACCACCCAAACTCCATGTCAGGAACACAGTGCACACTCTACAACCAGCCACACTCAATGTTAGGAACACAGTGCACACCCTACAACCAGCCACACTCAATGTTAGGAACACAGTACACATCCTACAAACAACCACACTCCATGTCAGGAACACAGTGCACACCCTATAACCAGCCAGCCACACTCCATGTCAAGAACACAGTCCACACCTTACAACCAGCCACACTCCATGTCAGGAACACAGTGCAAACCCACAACCAGCCAGCCACACTCCATGTCAGGAACACAGTGCACACCCTACAACCAACCACACTCCATATCAGGAACACAGTGCACACCCTACAACCAGCCACACTCCATGTCAGGAACACAGTGCACACCCTACAAGCAACACACTCCATGTCAGGAACACAGTGCACACCCTACAACCACCCACACTCATGTCAGGAACACAGTGCACACCCTACATCCAGCCACACTCAATGTCAGGAACACAGTGCACACCCTACAACCAGCCAGCCACACTCATGTCAGGAACACAGTGCACACCCTACAACCAGCCACACTCCATGTCAGGAACACAGTGCACACCCTACAACCAGCCACACTCAATGTTAGGAACACAGTGCACACTCTACAACCAGCCACACTCCATGTCAGGAACACAGTGCACACCCTACAACCAGCCACACTCAATGTTAGGAACACAGTGCACACTCTACAACCAGCCACACTCCATGTCAGGAACACAGTGCACACCCTACAACCAGCCACACTCCATGTCAGGATCACAGTGCAAACCCTACAACCAGCCAGCCACACTTCATGTCAGGAACACAGTGAACACCCTACAACCAGCCACACTCCATGTCAGGAACACAGTGCACACTCTACAACCAGCCACACTCAATGTTAGGAACACAGTGCACACCCTACAACCATCCAGCCACACTCCATTTCAGGAACACAGTGAACACCTTACAACCAGCCACACTCCATGGCAGGAACACAGTGCACACCCTACAACCAGCCACACTCAATGTCAGGAACACGGTGTACACCCTACAACCAGCCACACTCCATTTCAGGAACACAGTCCACACCCTACAACCAGCCAGCCAGACTCCATATCAGGAACACAGTGCACACCCTACAACCAGCCACACTCCATGTCAGGAACACAGTGCACACCCTACAACCAGCCACACTCTATGTCAGGAACACTGTGCACACCCTACAACCAGCCACACTCCATGTCAGGAACAAAGTGCACATACTACAACCAGCCACACTCCATGTCAGGAACACAGTGAACACCCTACAACCAGCCACACTCCATGTCAGGAACAAAGTGAACACCCTACAACCAGCCACACTCTATGTCAGGAACACAGTGAACACCTTACAACCACCCACACTCTATGTCAGGAACACAGTGCACACCCTACAACCAGCCACACTCCATGTCAGGAACACAGTGCACACCCTACAACCAGCCACACTCCATGTCAGAAACACAGTGCACACCCTACAACCACCCACACTCATGTCAGGAACACAGTGCACACCCTACAATCAACCACACTCCATGTCAGGAACACAGTGCACACCCTACAACCAACACACTCCATGTCAGGATCACAGTGCAAACCCTACAACCAGCCAGCCACATTACATGTCAGGAACACAGTGCATACCCTACAACTAGCCAGCCACACTATATGTCAGGAACACAGTGCACACCCTACAACCACCTCCCGAAACCTGGAGGGGGTCAGGCTGGTGTTCTCTTGACCCTCTCCCGGGAGGGTCACTACCTTGTCGTGGTCGGGAGGCTTAGTGGCCAGTGATCGAGCGAGCTATGTCGGCGGGGGCATCAGTGCTTCTTGGGGTTTTGCTGCTCTGGTCCCAGGTCTTAATTGACAGCCTACATAGCCATCGTAGCTGTTCAGGCTGAATAAGTGGTGGTTTTTGTACTGATGCCCCTGATAGGGCTTCCCATGCCGAACAGGTCGTGAGTGAGGCCCAAACTTAACGTGACCCACTGTCCCTTTCGCTATTCTCTATTCTTCTTTTTACTGCCTCTTTTCTGTTCTCAGCTCCCCATCAAGCCTTCTTTTCCACATTCTTTTTTTCTCTGCGGCCTTCTTTAGGCCCGCCGTGTTTGCCATGCGGCGCGACCTGTGATGGAGGGGAATGAGATCCTGGGGATTGAGAGAGCACACTGCTCTCAACACATCCCTTTGGCTCGGACCTCTCCTAAGACAGGCGGCACACATTGGCCCGTGTGTGTCAATCGGCTACCCCTTCGTGGGGCTGGGTCAAGACTGGCAGTTTAGAGGCTAATGAAGGTAACCCCCGTAGTGCTCGGCTCTCTGTCCCCGGGAGCTGGGCATGATCGGGGGGGAACACATTGGAGCTAGGCTGTTGGTCGTATATCCCTCCCGAAACCTGGAAGGGGTCAAGCTGGTGTTCCCTTGACCCTGGCCCCGAAGTTGGACCCCATGGTGGGTGGGTAAGGGAGGGATGAATTTATAATTTTTTCAACATGAATTCCAAACAATTACACACCCCTACATTTGGAAAAAGACGACGACAAGGAACAGACGACTCAGACTCAGATTCGGAGGTAGTTGAGACCTCTGGATTTTGGTCGTCGTGGCTTGTGATGGAGGGCGCTGATGACGAAAAGCCCTTGTCGGCTCTCAGCCCCTTCGCTATCCAGAAGGGCTTTCAGTGTCTGGCAGGATCGCTGAAATCCATCAAGAGGCTGAGGAGCGGAGCGTTCTTAGTGCAGACAGAGTCAAAAAGGCAGACACAGCTTCTTCTCAAGGCGACCACTTTTGTGGATAGGGCGGTGAAGGTTTCCCCTGCTCAAAGGGGGTTATCAGATGCCCGGAGTTGAAAGGTGTGTCTGAAGCTGAGATCAAGAGCGAGCTGTCCTCTCAGGGAGTGACCGACGTGTACAGGGTGACGGTGAGGAAGGGGTCGGACAGAGTCCCGACCAACACTTTCTTCCTCACCTTCTGCTGCCCAGATGTCCCCAAGGACATTCGAGTCGGATACCTGATGGTTAGTGTAAGCCTGTACGTGCCGTCCCCTCTGAGATGTTTCAAATGCCAGAAATTTGGACACGTGAGAGACCGATGCAAGGAGGAAGAGGCGTGTGGCACCTGTTCGAAGGCGGCGCACCAGGGCGATTGCGTCAGTCCAGCCCGTTGTGCGAACTGCGGAGGTGGCCACCCGTCCTCATCAAAAGACTGCCCCGCCTGGAAAAAAGAAAAACAAATCCAGAAGGTCAAGACAGAAAAGAAGATATCCTTCTTTAAGGCAAAGAAACAGGTGGAGGCCGCGTCGCCTAAGGCGTCTTACGCCTCTATCGTCAGACCCAGGACGGTGGACGTCGTGGTCCAGACGACGTCCACAGGGACGCAGACGGACGACTTAGCCACCTCGTTAGAACCGTTGGCCTTGGGTGGAGGCGCCGTGTCCACCCCTTCCCATCCTGTGCGGCAGTCCTCAGGGGCTGCTGGGCGGGAGCGGAAAGCCTCGGGCGGAGGCACGTTGTCCGCCTCCCGCCCCACCCCACCCCCCGGCCCCCCTCGCCCCGCCTCTCGTCTGCCTGGCCCTCGGGCTGGCGGAAGTGGCCGGAAACCCCCCGTACCTCCTAAACTCAAGGAGGGGAGGGTTGCGGCCTCAGTGGGATCAGGAAGAGCCGAGGTCGTGGATATTCCGACGTGGTCGGAATCAGAAAAATTAATTTCTAAAAATAAGTACTCCATCTTGGCCGACCTTGAGCCACCGCAAGCAGAGGAGCAGGGGGTAGCGATGGAATAGGCTGCTGCTTTATTTTTTTTTTAACCTTTTTAAATGGCAGTGATCCACTGGAACATCCGGGGGTTCTACGCCAATTTCCAGGAACTCCAGCTGCTTTGTCATGCTTTGAAACCTTCAGTGCTGGCGCTGCAGGAGACTCTGCAAAGAGATGGCAAGGTTTTATCTCTCTCTGGTTTTAACTCCGTTTTTAAACCCGCTCAACCGAAGCAAGAGGGATTGACGGGAGGTGTCGCTCTTTTTATTCACAAGTCCCTTTTATACAGTACAGTTCTTTTAAGCACCCCTTTACAGGCGGTGGCAGTCAGAGTCACACTTGAGAAAACCATCACTGTCTGCTCTCTCTATCTTCCTCCTTCCGTCCGTGTTCTGAGGCAGGACCTCATGAACCTGGTCGACCAGCTCCCACATCCGTTTTTACTGTTGGGCGACTTCAATGGACACTCCCCGCTCTGGGGAAGTGAGATGACATCAGCCTGAGGTCTTCTCTTGGAAAACCTTCTTTCTGACATGGACTTGTGCTGTCTTAACGACAAGTCTCCCACTTACCTTCATCTGTCCTCCACCCCACAGATGGAGAAGGTGACTCTCTGCCTGACCGCCTGAACTATGACAAAGCAGACTGGAGTTTTTTTACCACAAAGATAAGAGCGGAGCTGCAGGAAGAAACAGTATTGAAAAGCAAGGACCCTGCTGACACTCTGACTCGGATCGTTTTAGATTGCGCCAAAGCAGCAGTCCCATCGTCTACCTCCAAGCCTCAGGTGCCAAGAACGCCCTGGTTCAACGCGGAATGTCGGGAGGCCTGTAAGTCTCGGAAGAGAGCGCAGCGACGCGTCTTTCGGAGACCGGAGACCGATAGCGTTCGAACCCATCAACAGCTGAGGGCGAAAGCCAGGTATGTTTTTAAAAAGAGCCAGAGGAAGTCATGGAGAGATTTTTGCTCTTCCTTAACCTCCAACACACCCAAGAACAAAGTGTGGAGGGTTTTAAAAAGAATTAAGGGCAAAAACGTATGCCCAACCTTTCATCATCTTAAACTTTCAGACGCTCTGGTCACAGAGAAGAAAGCAGTTGCCAACTTGCTTGCCTCCACAACTGAACAGAACTCGAGATCTGCTAACAAATCTGCTCGGTTTCTTAAAACCAAAAACTTGTCAGAAAAAACACCATGTAACTTCTTTTCCGACAACACAGAGAATTACAACCTTCCTTTCACAATGAATGAACTTAAATCTGCCCTTCAGACCTGTACGGATTCCTGTCCAGGAATGGACGAGGTCCATTATAAACTCTTAAAGCATCTTCCCCAAACCTGTCTGGACACCCTGCTTAAAGTTTATAACCACATCTTGGTCACAGGCTTTTTTCCACCCTCCTGGCGGAAAGCCCTCATAATCCCGCTGCCGAAACCGGGAAAAGACCCCTCTAACCACCGCCCAATAGCACTGACCAGCTGCATCTGCAAACTGATGGAGAAGATGGTCAACGGTAGACTGATGTGGAAACTAGAGACCGACGGCCTTCTGGCGAAAGAACAGTGCGGTTTCCGCAAGCATCACTCTACCGTTGACCATCTGGTTCATCTGAAAACCACTGTAAGAAATGCCTTTGTAAACAAACAACATGTGGTGGCCATATTTTTTGACTTGGAGAAAGCTTACGATACCACCTGGAAATTTGGTATTCTCTCGGACTTGCACAAGCTTGGCTTCCGAGGACACCTGCCTCAGTTCATCCACAATTTTTTACAAGACAGACAATTCCAGGTGAGAGTCGGCACCACCCTGTCCGACATTCACGAGCAGGAGCTGGGTGTACCGCAAGGGAGCGTCCTGTCGCCGGCTCTTTTCAGCATCAAAATTAATGACATCGTTCAATCCGTTCAGAAGGGATCGGACAGCTCGCTGTTCATGGACGATTTTGCCTTATATGCCAGCATCCAGCGATGGCTTCAGCTCTGCGTCAACAAAATCCAGTGTTGGGCAGAGGAGAATGGCTTCACATTTTCGTCCTCCAAAACTGAATGCATCCATTTTCATAATTTTCGCCAGTTCTATCCGGACCCTGAAATCCGTCTGGGAAAATCCACCATCCCGGCGGTCAAGGAAGCCAAATTTTTAGGGGTCGTCTTTGATCAGAAGCTGAACTTCCTCAGCCATATTAAACAGCTGAAAGTATCTTGCCAAAAAGCCCTGAACATCATCCGAGTTGTGGCACACACGAACTGGGGTGCTGATAAGAGAACTCTCTTGCACCTCTACAGAGCCCTGGTCCGGTCCAAACTGGATTATGGAAGTGTAGTATACGGCTCAGCCAGACCGTCCTACCTGAAACTGTTGGACCCTGTACACCACCAAGGGCTCCGTCTCAGCTTAGGTGCTTTCCGCACCACCCCTGTGCACAGCCTGTACGCAGAGGCGGGGGAACCGCCTCTCTCCAACCGCAGACTGAAGCTGACCCTAAACTATTATTTGAAATTGTTTTCTGAACCTACAAACCCTGCTTACGACGCTGAATTCAACAACCTTTTCGGTAAGAAATTTAAAGACAACCCAAACTGCATACCTCCCCTCGGACTCCGCATTCAGCCGCACTTAGAAAATGCCGATCTGGATGTCGGTGGCATCTCAGATTTCTCTAAGTTCCCTGACAGCCCCCCGTGGACCTTTAGAACACCTGAGGTCCGATTCGATCTGGCCTCATACCGTAAAGACTCCACCAGTTCTCTGGCCTACAGAACTTACTTTTCGGAACTCTGCCACAAATTCCCCACTTTTCAAAGTATCTTCACTGACGGTTCCAAGTCAGAGGACGGAGTCGCTGCATCTGCGTTCTGTCCCGCCTTTCCTGACCGGCCCTCAATGGAACACATCCTGTCTGACAGCTCTGTGTACACTGCAGAACTGACCGCACTGGTTCTGGCGGTAAAAATGGTTCTCTCTTCGAAACAAAAGAGATTCATGATCTTTTCCGACTCCTTGTCAGCCCTGGAGGCGATAGCCTGCAGGAATATCACTCATCCCAAACTGCTGGAATTTTATGAAACTTTTACTCTTGCAACAAAGAAAGGATACGAGGTTGTGTTGGCCTGGGTTCCAAGACATGTTGGCATTCGTGGTAACGAAAGGGCGGACCTGCTGGCCAAGAACGCTGTAAAGAAAGAATTATCCAGATCCTTTGTACCATATACAGACATGAAGCGGAAGGTGAACACTTACGTTAAGGATCTTTGGCAAGAGGAGTGGAACACCCAGACGGACAACAAGCTCTTCCAGATCCGTCCAGACCTAAAAGAGACCCTCCCTTCGGGGGTGAAGAACAGAAAGGAGGAGTCTGTGCTGTGCAGACTGCGTGCGGGGCACACTTTTTTTTACTCATTCTTACTTGTTGAAGGGGGAAGAGGCCCCTCGATGCATTCCCTGTGATGAGCCTCTACCGTGAAACACGTGCTCCTTGACTGTTGGGATCTGCATGACGTTAGACGCAGACATTACATGGCGGTTTCTTTGAAGACTTTGTTTCGTGATGTCCCTCCGTGGGCACTGATGGACTTCTTAAAAGAAGTGAACATTTTTAACCAGATTTGAAGGCTTTAAACTCTGGAAGTTTTTTTTTAACTTTGGAGTGGAAAGTGGTGACTCATTTTAATTGGTTGTTTTTTCATCCTTGTAGTAGTTATTGACGCGGCGATAGCCTTGAGATGGCCTTAGTGGTGGGCGAGGCTCTAAGCACCATAATTTCATTTCATTTCTTTACCCTACAACCAGCCAGCCACACTCCATGTCAGGAACACAGTGCACACCCTACAACCAACCAGCCACACTCCATGTCAGGAACACAGTGCACACCCTACAACCAGCCAGCCACACTCCATGTCAGGAACACAGTGCACACCCTACAACCAGCCACACTCAATGTTAGGAACACAGTGCACACCCTACAACCAGCCACACTCCATGTCAAGAACACAGTGCACATCCTACAACCAACCACACTCCACGTCAGGAACACAGTGCACACCCTATAACCAGCCAGCCACACTCCATGTCAGGAACACAGTCCACACCTTACAACCAGCCACACTCCATGTCAGGAACACAGTGCACACGCTACAACCAGCCACACTCCATGTCAGGAACACAGTGCACACCCTACAACCAACCAGCCACACTCCATGTCAGGAACACAGTGCACACCCTACAACCAACACACTCCATGTCAGGAACACAGTGCACACCCTACAACCAACACACTCCATGTCAGGAACACAGTGCACACCCTACAACCAGCCAGCCACACTCAATGTCAGGAACACAGTGCACACCCTACAACCAACCAGCCACACTCCATGTCAGGAACACAGTGCACACCCTACAACCAGCCAGCCACACTCCATGTCAGGAACACAGTGCACACCCTACAACCAACCAGCCACACTCCATGTCAGGAACACAGTGCACACCCTACAACCAACACACTCCATGTCAGGAACACAGTGCACACCCTACAACCAGCCAGCCACACTCAATGTCAGGAACACAGTGCACACCCTACAACCAGCCAGCCACACTCAATGTCAGGAACACAGTGCACACCCTACAACCAGCCAGCCACACTCCATGTCAGGAACACAGTGCACACCCTACAACCTGCCACACTCCATGTTAGGAACACAGTGCACACCCTACAACCTGCCACACTCCATGTTAGGAACACAGTGCACACCCTAAAACCAACCATCCACGCTCCATGTCAGGAAGACAGTGCACACCCTAAAACCAACCAGCCACACTCCATGTCAGGAACACAGTGCACACCCTACAACCAACCAGCCACACTCCATGTCAGGAACACAGTGCATACCCTACAACCAGCCACACTCAATGTTAGGAACACAGTGCACACCCTACAACCAGTCACACTCCATGTCAGGAACATAGTCCACACCTTACAACCAGCCACACTCCATGTCAGGAACACAGTGCACACCCTACAACCAGCCAGCCACACTCCATGTCAGGAACACAGTGCACACCCTACAACCAACCAGCCACACTCCATGTCAGGAACACAGTGCACACCCTACAACCAGCCAGCCACAATCCATGTCAGGAACACAGTGCACACCCTACAACCAACCAGCCACAATCCATGTCAGGAACACAGTGCATACCCTACAACCAACCAGCCACACTCAATGTCAGGAACACAGTGCACACCCTACAACCAGCCACACTCAATGTTAGGAACACATTGCACACTCTACAACCAGCCACACTCCATGTCAGGAACACAGTGCACACCCTACAACCAACCACACTCCATGTCAGGAACACAGTGCACACCCTACAACCAGCCACACTCCATGTCAGGAACACAGTGCACACCCTACAACCAGCCAGCCACACTCCATGTCAGGAACACAGTGCACACCCTACAACCAGCCACACTCCATGTTAGGAACACAGTGCACACCCTACAACCAACCAGCCACACTCCATGTCAGGAAGACAGTGCACACCCTACAACCTGCCACACTCCATGTCAGGAACACAGTGCACACCCTACAACCAACCAGCGACACTCAATGTCAGGAACACAGTGCACATCCTACAACCAGCCTGCCACACTCCATGTCAGGAACACAGTGCACACCCTACAACCAGCCAGCCACACTCAATGTCAGGAACAGAGTGCACACCCTACAACCAGCCAGCCACACTCAATGTCAGGAACACAGTGCACATCCTACAACCAGCCACACTCCATGTCAGGAACACAGTGCACACCCTACAACCAGCCAGCCACACTCAATGTCAGGAACACAGTGCACACCCTACAACCAGCCAGCCACACTCCATGTCAGGAACACAGTGCGCACCCTACAACCAGCCAGCCACACTCAATGTCAGGAACACAGTGCACACCCTACAACCAGCCAGCCACACTCAATGTCAGGAACACAGTGCACACCCTACAACCAGCCACACTCCATGTCAGGAACATAGTGCACACCCTACAACCAACCACACTCAATGTCAGGAAGACAGTGCACACCCTACAACCAACCACACTCAATGTCAGGAACACAGTGCACACCCTACAACCAGCCACACTCCATGTCAGGAACACAGTGCACACCCTACAACCTGCCAGCCACACTCCATGTCAGGAACACAGTGCACACCCTACAACCAGCCAGCCACACTCCATGTCAGGAACACAGTGCACACCCTACAACCAGCCAGCCACACTCCATGTCAGGAACACAGTGCACACCCTACAACCAGCCAGCCACACTCCATGTCAGGAACACAGTGCACACCCTACAACCAGCCAGCCACACTCCATGTCAGGAACACAGTGCACACCCTACAACCAACCAGCCACAATCCATGTCAGGAACACAGTGCATACCCTACAACCAACCAGCCACACTCAATGTCAGGAACACAGTGCACACCCTACAACCAGCCACACTCAATGTTAGGAACACATTGCACACTCTACAACCAGCCACACTCCATGTCAGGAACACATTGCACACCCTACAACCAACCACACTCCATGTCAGGAACACAGTGCACACCCTACAACCAACCACACTCCATGTCAGGAACACAGTGCACACCCTACAACCAGCCAGCCACACTCCATGTCAGGAACACAGTGCACACCCTACAACCTGCCACACTCCATGTTAGGAACACAGTGCACACCCTACAACCAACCAGCCACACTCCATGTCAGGAAGACAGTGCACACCCTACAACCTGCCACACTCCATGTCAGGAACACAGTGCACACCCTACAACCAACCAGCCACACTCAATGTCAGGAACACAGTGCACCCCCTACAACCAGCCTGCCACACTCCATGTCAGGAACACAGTGCACACCCTACAACCAGCCAGCCACACTCAATGTCAGGAACAGAGTGCACACCCTACAACCAGCCAGCCACACTCAATGTCAGGAACACAGTGCACATCCTACAACCAGCCACACTCCATGTCAGGAACACAGTGCACACCCTACAACCAGCCAGCCACACTCAATGTCAGGAACACAGTGCACACCCTACAACCAGCCAGCCACACTCCATGTCAGGAACACAGTGCGCACCCTACAACCAGCCAGCCACACTCAATGTCAGGAACACAGTGCACACCCTACAACCAGCCAGCCACACTCCATGTCAGGAACATAGTGCACACCCTACAACCAACCACACTCAATGTCAGGAACACAGTGCACACCCTACAACCAGCCACACTCCATGTCAGGAACACAGTGCACACCCTACAACCTGCCAGCCACACTCCATGTCAGGAACACAGTGCACACCCTACAACCAGCCAGCCACACTCCATGTCAGGAACACAGTGCACACCCTACAACCAGCCAGCCACACTCCATGTCAGGAACACAGTGCACACCCTACAACCAGCCAGCCACACTCCATGTCAGGAACACAGTGCACACCCTACAACCAGCCAGCCACACTCCATGTCAGGAACACAGTGCACACCCTACAACCTGCCACCCACACTCCATGTCAGGAACACAGTGCACACCCTACAACCAGCCAGCCACACTCCATGTCAGGAACACAGTGCACACCCTACAACCAACCAGCCACACTCAATGTCAGGAACACAGTGCACACCCTACAACCAGCCAGCCACACTCCATGTCAGGAACACAGTGCACACCCTACAACCAACCAGCCACACTCCATGTCAGGAACACAGTGCACACCCTAAAATCAACCACACTCCATGTCAGGAACACAGTGCACACCCTACAACCAGCCACACTCCATGTCAGGAACACAGTGCACACCCTACAACCAACCACACTCCATGTCAGGAACACAGTGCACACCCTACAACCAGCCAGCCACACTCCATGTCAGGAACACAGTGCACACCCTACAACCAGCCAGCCACACTCCATGTCAGGAACACAGTGCACACCCTACAACCAGCCAGCCACACTCCATGTCAGGAACACAGTGCACACCCTACAACCAGCCAGCCACACTCAATGTCAGGAACACAGTGCACACCCTACAACCAGCCAGCCACACTCCATGTCAGGAACACAGTGCACACCCTACAACCAGCCAGCCACACTCCATGTCAGGAACACAGTGCACACCCTACAACCAGCCAGCCACACTCCATGTCAGGAACACAGTGCACACCCTACAACCAGCCAGCCACACTCAATGTCAGGAACACAGTGCACACCCTACAACCAGCCAGCCACACTCAGGGTCAGGAACACAGTGCACACCCTACAACCAGCCACACTTCATGTCAGGAACACCGTGCACACCCTACAACCAGCCAGCCACACTCCATGTCAGGAACACAGTGCACACCCTACAACCAACCAGCCACACTCAATGTCAGGAAAACAGTGCACACCCTACAACCAGCCAGCCACACTCCATGTCAGGAACACAGTGTACACCTACAGCCACTTACCCCAGGTGCTGCTTCAGACTGGCCGCCAGATCCAGGGGCAGGTAATCACTGACAACGCCGTAAGCATACTTGAGGTAAGCCTCTGTCAGGACACAGACACACAGGGTCCATACTGGTCTGTTATAACAAAATCTTAAACTTTTTAGGCAAAAAAATAACAACTAGGATATCAGGATCCAGGAATGCCATAGTAGTGGTGTAGTTCTGGCTCACAGACTAATGGTACATTAGTGGTGTAGTTCTGGCTGACAGACTAATGGCACAGTAGTGGTGTAGTTCTGGCTGACAGACTAATGGCACAGTAGTGGTGTAGTTCTGGCTGACAGACTAATGGCACAGTAGTGGTGTAGTTCTGGCTGACAGACTAATGGCACAGCAGTGGTATAGTTCTGGCTGACAGACTAATGGTACAGTACTGATGTAGTTCTGGCTGACAGACTAATGGCACATTAGTGGTGTAGTTCTGGCTGACAGACTAATGGCACAGCAGTGGTGTAGTTCTGGCTGACAGACTAATGGTACAGTACTGATGTAGTTCTGGCTGACAGACTAATGGCACATAAGTGGTGTAGTTCTGGCTGACAGACTAATGGCACAGTAATGGTGTAGTTCTGGCTGACAGAGTAATGTCACAGTACTGATGTAGTTCTGGCTGACAGACTAATGGTACAGTAGTGGTGTAGTTCTGGCTGACAGACTAATGTCACAGTACTGATGTAGATGTCACAGTACTGATGTAGTTCTGGCTGACAGACTAATGGTACAGTAGTGGTGCAGTTCTGGCTGACAGACTAATGGCACCGTAGTGGTGTAGTTCTGGCTGACAGACTAATGGCACAGTACTGATGTAGTTCTGGCTGACAGACTAATGGCACAGTAATGGTGTAGTTCTGGCTGACAGACTAATGGCACAATAGTGGTGTAGTTCTGACTGACAGACTAATGGCACCGTAGTGGTGTAGTTATGGCTGACAGACTAATGGCACAGTAGTGGTGTAGTTCTGGCTGACAGACTTAATGGCACAGTAATGGTGTAGTTCTGGCTGACAGACTAATGGCACAGTAATGGTGTAGTTCTGGCTGACAGAGTAATGTCACAGTACTGATGTAGTTGTGGCTGACAGACTAATGGCACAGTAGTGGTGTAGTTCTGGCTGACAGACTAATGGCACAGTAGTGTAGTTGTGGCTGACAGACTAATGGCACAGTAGTGGTGTAGTTGTGGCTGACAGACTAATGGCACAGTAGTATAGTTCTGGCTGACAGACTAATGGCACAGTAGTGGTGTAGTTATGGCTGACAGACTAATGGCACAGTACTGATGTAATTCTGGCTGACAGACTAATGGCACAGTATTGGTGTAGTTCTGGCTGACAGACTAATGGCACAGTACTGATGTAGTTGTGGCTGACAGACTAATGGCACAGTAGTGGTGTAGTTCTGGCTGACAGACTAATGGTACAGTAGTGGTGTAGTTCTGGCTGACAGACTAATGGCACAGTAGTGTAGTTCTGGCTCACAGACTAATGGCACAGTAGTGGTGTAGTTTTAGCTGACGGACTAATGGCACAGCACTCGCCACCTTATGCTCCCTGCATGAACCTTCATCTGTTACATGCATGAGAAAAGCAAGTTTGGTGGGGAAAATCCTTTCCATGTTTCAGGATCAGGTCTTTTCCCAAATATCATCTTACATTTCAATCAAAATTCATATCAGACAATTTTCCACTGTGATTTTTGAGTGATAGAAATGAAATGTAATTTTTTGTTTTAGTAATATGGAGAGCCAAATTTAAAGACTGTTTCAAACCTGGGTATTTTTTAATATTCTAAACACTTCGAGACTTAAAGAAGGAATGTCATTTTTTTTATTTACAAATTCTAAAAAGTTTTTAAAATCTTTACAAACGCTCAAATAGTACTGAGCACATATGAAATAAGCACAAATTATACTCTGCTATAGGAAATAAGTACAATATTTCCAAAAATGTAGAAAAACAAACAACCAACCAAATAAAAACAAAACAAAACAAACATGGGGTTGCTTTCTCAATTCCAGCATTTACAGATGGGGCTCCACATAAAATTCTTTCATGCATCTCGTGCACACATACACACACACACACACACACTTAAGAATAAGCAGATACAAACTGTTCACTGATTTATGTCTACACTAAGACTGTAAGAGTGATATTTGCACAGTACACGCATATGACCACACATACTCTTCCCCTCTCTCTATGTCTACACTAAGACTGTAAGAGTGATATTTGCACAGTACACGCATATGACCACACATACTCTTCCCCTCTCTCTCACACACATGCACGTACACACACATACCATCACACACACAAATGCTTACATACACACAAGCAAGCACATGCACACACATACACATACATATAATGTGTGTGTGTGGGCACATGTATGTAAAACGCACACATGCATGTGCACACATACTCTTTCTCTCCTTCACACAAACACATACACAGACACACACACACAGTCACATATGCAAATGCAAACACTCAGACAAGCACACACACAAACACACACATGCACATTCGCACACACTCATACACACACACACACACACATGCACAAACACACCATAAATTTGTGCACAAAGCATATTCACTAGGGAAAGAAGCACTTAGGAACATACATGTTCGGTAATTGTATTCAGCACCTTCACGTATGTGAACTCCATTGGGCCAAATGCCTAACAAATTAAACCATTCTGACATCGACTTGTGTTAACACTCACCCTCTCCGTCCAGCTGATCATTCTTGCTGCGGATGAAGTTTGCACTGTGTGCTCCACTCTCTCCAACACTCACTTCCTTCCTCCTCAATGCCTCAGCTACATTTTCTGTCTGGAAAAAAACCCAAAAAACCCACAAATGCAGATAGTTTCAATGTCCAGGTGAACATGCAGATACCCACCATAATTTTCAACCTACTGGGATGTGCAGCGCATAAGGTGCACCCTCTGAATTTAAAGAAAAAAGTTATTTCAAACACATATACGGTGCACACATCCAAAAAGCCACATCTGCCATAAAGTTGAAGTCCTCTGTTATGGCTCTGCTCACAGCGGATGTTACTTTCTAAATAGTGACATCATCTTCAGAAAACTGGATCAGAATCCAACTTGTTTTCATGTGCTTGTTGACTGGACCCTGTGACTCTATCTGATCTGGTATCTGCTGCTTTTTTCAGCATTTTTTTTTTTTAAACAATTTCACAGGCTTCAGTCGATGTACACTATTGTAGTAGCCCCAGTTCACTGACTTGTCCAATCAGAATCCAGTCTGCTATCTGTGCTTTTTTCCCCCTTTTAACCCACTTCAGTTTTATTATTAACACTGAAATCCAAAACGATAAGAAAAAGTGCAACCACCCCTCCCCTGCCGCCTCAACCACCCTCCCCCTCTCCCAACCTCTTTCTTCAACGTTACCGGAAAACTAAAATAATCAACACCACCTCTGTACATCTGTTATAAGCGTTTTGATTTTCTTAAAAAATATATATTGAATCTTTCAAAGAAAACTATATCAAATTTCAAGAATATGTGATGACAAAACCACCATCTCTCTGAACAAAAAGGCCTCTGTTTCAATAGGAACCATGAAGTGATCTCGATCCTGATTATATAAAAGTGTTAGCTGCAAGTGTTTCTTTTTTTCTTATCTTTTGCAGAGGCAGATCTACCTGTGCTTTCAGTCCCGTCCACCATTTCGCTTTGCATTCTGCTTTCAAAGAACAAGTTCACTTCTGATTTCTCTACTTTCACACCATTAATTTATCCCAGACACAGCTTTTTTCTCCTGGCCTAAGGTTGAACTGCGATCACGTTCAGTTCAAATTAGGTTTCAGTTTGATATAATGGTGAACATGAACCATGTCAGATCAAACATTGGACAGACTGAAGTGCTGCTGTTCAGAGTAATCTTCAATGTTTACTGGGATCTTTGATGTTTCATCATGACAGATGCCACCTAGTGGCGGTCAGAATTTAGTTTTCAGACAGATTTGGCGCACACAGCCTATAAGTATAAGGCATCAGATTTGATAAAAAATGTAGCACTTTACAGGCTGAAAATTATGGTACCCAATGGTTATGACGCTCTGATAAATATGCTGGTGTATAAATAACTGCCTGAATTTTCTGATGAATATACAGATAAAAACAAAACAAATACATCATGAGGCAAAGTATTTCTGCAAACATCCATTTATTACCTTCTTCTTTTTCAAATAAATCCAGTCAATATCCAATGTGCTTAACTTCTACATTATCATCATTATTACTATTATTATTCACATTAATACATTATTATTATTAACCCTTTTGCTGCCAGGAAAATAAAACTGAACTGAAATCTATTTGCCAGGGTTTTTTCACAAAAAACGGGTATAAATTTTCCAAAAATTCTGTGCTCTTTGTTATTGGAGAAAGACCCATAAAAGTATATATTTTCTGAAAGGTAAATGAATAAAGAATACAAAACACATGCTGTTTTCCCATTTTACATATTCTTAGTGACATGCTGTTGTTTTGAAATCAGTGTTTTGTTTTTTGTCACATTTTCAACTTGCTCATTACAAACATTAGTCAGGTAATTTGCACAAAAACATCATATTTTCTGGACAAAGGGATATCTGCAAACACAAAATCATACTAGAACGACCACAAGATATATATATAAGAGATAGATACATAATACATTGTGACTTCTCCAAGTGATAAGATGGATGTGAGGCCACGCCCCCTCAGTCTTCACCCCCCCACTCCTCCTCACCCCTCTCACACGGTCACTTGATTCAGTTCTCATCAGACCGCGTTGGCTGCGTGCCAAGAATATCGCTCTGCTGCTAATTCGGTCATCTGTCGACTGCTAACATCTGTACAGCCGGCATCACTCACTGACAGTCGCATCTTGGCCACTCTCTTGATTGCTCCCTTTATTTTCTATCAGATCGTCCTATAAATGTTCATCACTATCTTCTCCTTCGAATTTACGCTTCAATTCTTTCTGAGCATCAGCTAAAGAAAGAAATCTTGGTTGATTTAGTTCGTCACGATCGCATGTCTTGAGCACGGCGTCAGTCCGACATTTTGTTAAGCGAGCGAGGAGAGAAGTCAGGCAAACACTTGGACAGTGACCCAACCAAAACGTTCAAATAAAGGACTGCTTCATGACGTAGATGGGGTTTCTAGCTATGAATAGAATCTAGAGATTCCCCAGGCTAAAGCTACCACTATTTTTGTCAACGAAGTGAATGCAAACCAGGGAAAAGTCAGAATATTTCGATGACGAGTTATCTCGTCATTGTGGCAGCAAAGCATACATGCTTGCCATGACGAGTTATCTCGTCATGCAGGCAGCCTAGGGGTTAATATTATCATTATTACTGTTGATACTTGTATAGCGCTTGTCTTCAATCAGAGACCAAACTTCACACACAGTCATTTGCATACCAGGCTGCCTTCCTGGGCAGACATGACAGCTGCATTAAGCTCTTGACTGGGCTGTTGACATACGGCATACATCATGAAATGTCGCTCACCAATGCTGTACTGACATATGCCATACGTCATGTATACAGTCTGTTAACCATTAAATTAGCTCCCCTGAGAGCTCTTTACCTCCCGAGTTCCATAAGCTGAAAATATTCACCTCATTGTCATATTTTGCAAGTTTGTACGAAGCTCAAGGCATGTTTGCAAAGCCATGGCTGAACGCAGACAAGCCCCAACACTTGCACAAGTATTGGAAGAAATCTTTCATGATGCAAATCGTAGAGATGAAGATTGTGAACTGAATGAGATAGAACTGCATGAAGTTGATGCTGAAGATGCCAATTTTGACATGGAGGGGGGTGGGAGGTGGGGTTGTTTGACGAAAATGAACAGACAAGCTCAGCTGATTCAAGATGCAGGTGGGTGTTTACGAGGTTTGTCAGTTTATTATTTGCTTTCTGTTTGTTGTTACAGTGAATATAACTGCACTGTGTGTGTTTTGAATGTGTTAGCTGTGGTAAGTAGATTCATCAGTCACTGATCAGTTTGTGTGTGAGAGAGTGAGTCACAGCACGAGGAGGCATGGCTCACTGGCTGGCTCCTTACTGATGACAACGTGTGTCGCTTGCCTAGAGCTTTCTGTGTATTCGTTCCCGAGTGTGTATTGGTTTGTTGTTGGTGTGTGTGTGTATGTGTGTGAGTGGGGCAGGGTGTATGTGTGTGAGTGGGGCAGGGGGGGGGGAGGAGATGATGTTTACAAAACTGAAATCAGAAAATTGTATGCCTAAATTACTTTGTCAATGCAACACTTGTAGAAGTGTGTGCGTGTGTGTGTGTGTGTGTGTTGTCATTTTGCAACGGAGGGAGGGGGAGCGGTAGGTGTGTGTGTTTGCATTTCAGCTTCTGAAAACAATCAAAAATAAAATGGTACCATTTCATAACCTTTTTATATGTAAAAAAAAAAACAACAACAAAAAACAAACTAACTTAGTCTTTTATACAATGTGTTTCAGGTATGCAGCATGGTGATCATGATGTTCGTCCTAGACCATCTGGAGTTGACAACTTGCCACAAACCTGCAGCTGAAGACCAGCAGCAGCAAGACCAAAGGGCAGTAAACAAGCCTCCAGCAATTGTGGATTACAACAAAAACATGGGTGCCATGGACCATCATGACCAACAGCTGCAGCCCTACGATGCCTCAAGGAAAACCCTGAAGTGGTACAAATAGCTGTGTGTGCATTTTCTACAAACTGCCATGCTGAATGCACACATCCTCTACAAAAAAGCAGGCAACAGCAGTACATTCCTGGACTTCCAGAAGGATGTAATTAGTGCCATGATTTTTGGTGACCAAGACCCAGATACTGCTAAAGATGACCACTCTCTTCATCTGTGTGGACGACACTTCATTGATGTCATCCCACCTACCCCAAAGAAGGCCCAGCTACAAAGGAGGTGCAGAGTCTGCTGGAAGAAAGGGCAAAAAAAGGATGTGAGGTTCTACTGCCCAGATTGCCCCAGCAAACCAGCACTGTGTCTTGAAGACTGTTTCCACAAGTACCACACACAGCATTTTTACTGGCGATAGATGCTGGGTGAGTACACCCTTTTCATTCTTTGCGTGGACTGTGTTGGAGTCTTATGGACCTGGACACTGTTGCTCAGCCTTGACAGTGTGTGTGGTTGATCACAACAGTTTCAAGAAAGACTGGTTGATGTTGTAGCACCTACATGATGGAATGACAGTCCCATTTTTTTTTCATTGCATTTTGTGGAATTTTTGTGTCAAATTGGCTCATTATTTGAACATGTATTAAAAACAAAATCTTGGTTCATTTTCCTTTCATTTGATGTGTACGTTTATGCACTTATCTTCAGTACTTTTTGAAATACAAGCAAATTAAAATCATTGGCGTGTTTTTCTTGTTTTTCTGAAAATTTTCTCAGCATAGGCTATAGCAAAACGTACTAGCAGTGAAGGGGTTAAGCATTCATCACTGGTTTCCTGTGTCATTCAGTCGGGCTTTCCACCACACACAGACATACGCATGTACAGCACAGCAGATTTTCTCATCAGAATTTTGCCAGGGACAACCCTTTTGTTGCCATGTGTTCACGAACTTGTGCTTAATGCATGCTTCATATATAGTAGCTCAGTTTATTGTCTCACCTGATTGATTAAAAAGGAAACTGAGCTGGTTCAATATGACTTTTTTTCTATCTTTCATGCTGTTTTATGAAGGTTTTAGTGGTATTCTAAAGACACTGCTGATCTTGAACAATTTAATTTATCTCAGAGCTCAGCCGGCCACACAGAGCCATAGCAGGGCTGAAAACAAATTGTCAACAGACCACCATCTACCTACCCCCCTCCCCTCCCCAACACCCCCCTAAAAAAAAGAGCAAAACCCTGTTTAACCATGAAAAAAAAGCAACTAAACCAGAATATCCATCTGATGTGGTCACTTCTGACATATTTCTCACAAGCAGATAAAAAAGAAAAATCTCCTGGAAAAAAAAACCCTAAAAAAAATGCACATAATAATTTGGAAGATCAGGAGAAAAAAAGACAAGAGAGGCAAGGCCTTCAAGACTCACTTGTGATACACTTTTAAAAAAATCCAAGCTTTTTATGTATTGAGTATAATGCATTTACTGTTATATTTATATTTTTTGTATTCTCTAAACTTGGCAGTTTGATCTGATATTCGACCCAACAAAAGATCTGTCATTATTGTCATTTTTTGTTCAAACAGGAACTTCTTTTGCTAAGCGTGGAAGTTTTATTTATTGCAAACGTTTTGGTGTCGGCAGTAAAACAAGGGAAATTACTCTGCTGGGGAACTTAGTTTGCTTTAAACTGATCTTTCTCATCTTAAACATTACATTTTGAAATTATACTCAATACATAAAAGCTTGCATTTTTTTTAAAAAGTGCATCACAAGTGAGTCTTGAAGGCCTTGCCTCTCTTGTTTCAAAATGTAATGTTTAAGATGAGAAAGATCAGTTTAAAGCAAATTAACTCCACTAGCATTACATAGTAATTTCCCTTTTTTTCTATCTGAACCAAAACGTTTGCAAAATAAATAAAGCTTCCATGCTTAGCAAAAGAAGTTCCTGTTTGAGCCAAAAATGATAATAATGACTGCTCTAGCTGTTGGGTCAGAATATCAGATCAAAGTGCCAAGTTTAGAGAATACAAAAAATATAAATATAACAGTAAATGCAGTTTGCATATAATTAGGCTTCATTCTTTATTTTTTTGTGCCCATCCCAGAAGCGCAATATTGTTTTAAACAAGATGAATGGAAAGAACTGAATTTTTCCTATTTTTATGCCAAATTTGGTGTCAACTGACAAAGTAGTTGCAGAGAAAATGTCAATGTTAAAGTTTACCACTGACACACAGACACACACACACACACAGACAACCGAACACCGGGTTAAAACATAGACTCACTTTGTTTACAAAAGTGAGTCAAAAAGTAAAAAAGACTCTCTTCATTCTTAACCAAAGATGGTGCTGTTACAAGGATTGGAACTGTGGCTCGTGACACTGAAAAGACCAACACTTTTAACCACTCAGGCACTGCATCTGTCAGCCTACCTTCATTGCCAACCAGGCCAGAGTCTTCTCCTTGTTGTATCGGTATGCTCTGATGTCATCTGCTCCTGTAACACCATTGTTGTTACACTTGTTATCTGTTCTATCATGCTGTTCAGGCAGAAACGCAGGGAAAAACACAAAGGGGAAGTTTTGATGGGGTAGAAACAGTAAAAGACAGGAGGATCAACAGAAGGAATGAGCAAGAGAAAGAAAAAGGCAGAAAAAAGTAGACAGCAAAAATTTTTTTTTTTTAATCTAAGCATTTCCACAAATGAAACACAGAGAGCAGGGTAAGCACTGATTTAATGCAAATTATTATTATCACTACTATCGTTTTTATCATTATTTAAAGTTCATTTCACAGACTGAAAGCAGGGAATACTGTGGAACAGTGGTATTGCTGATAACACACCTGTCAAGCTAAAAGCCAGAAATATCACACACCACCTGTGGCTCCAAGCAAGCAGATGCCTGATCACCCTGATATTATAATAATTTTGTCTTTTTAAGTTAATCATTTTTTGACAGGCATGGGAGGTGTTTGAAAGAAAAAAACAACTGAAAATTAGGAGCAGGTGGTGGCAGTGAAAATTTAAATATTCACTACAATGACTGAAATGTGATTTTTGGCAAACACCATGACAATATATGAAAAACAACAACAAAAAGTAATCGAATATGTTGACTGGTTCTGAAGATATTCCATTTTAAAGATGTGATGATGCGTACATGCTAATAGTACTTAATATTTTCACATTTTCAGTCATACTGTACTGTCCATGAGGGTACTGTAATGAAAACTCATATACGTTTAAAAACCATATAATGGCATATTGCACAAGAAAACAATAACACTTCAGCAGCAAAGAAATTGGAAAATATGCCTGTCAAAGTAAGGGGAAATAGAAAATCAAGATATATCAATCTGCACAGAATAGCAACTTTGAAGGTCTACAGCACTGAAAAGAATAGACAGTTGCATTTCATAAATAAAATATCTTGCATAGATATCATCACAGAAAGTGCACTGAATACATCACAGAAAGTGCACTGAATATCACAGAAAGTGCACTGAATACATCACAGAAAGTGCACTGAATTTTTTTCAGGCAGAATAGTTAACTGAATTTTAAGTATTAGAGTCTCAAACTGAAAAATCTTCAATTTGACCAGCGGAAAAAAAGACTGTTTATTGGGGTAGCATGCTGCAAAGATGAATATTTCAGTAACTGTCACAAGTAGGACCAGGAAATTTTGTGTGTGCATTAAGTGAACCTTGAACTTTTGGGCGTTGAAGCCTTCTTCAGGCTAGGTCGCCTCTCCTTGGTGGCTACAGCACTGGTTTGTGGCATGCGTGGCAAGCAGCACTATAGCTGAGTTACTGCAGGCAGGTTGGTTCGTACACACTAGGCAACTGTTGCCAGTGCGCGTCCAGCCTGGATTTGAAGCAGTTTAGGGTAGGGGCGGTCACAACACTGTCCGGCAGGTTATTCCATGAGTTCATGACTCTTTGTGAAAAGGAGCTGCTGCGGACATTCAACCTGCAGTGTCTTTTCTTTATCCTGAGGCTGTGGCCCCGGGTGTTGTGGCTGGTGGCTGGTTCTAACCTTGGCCTATCCATGTCGTAGAGCCCGTGCATGTACTTATAAGTGTCAATCATGTCTCCTCTGTTGCGACGGTGCTCTAGGCTTGGTAGGCGGAGGTGACGCAGACATTCAGGGTAGGGCAGGTCTCGGACGGTTGGCAGCAGCTTGGTGGCGCGACGCTGGACATCCTCTATGTCACTGCAGAGGGTCTTGTGATATGGTTGATATATGGAGTGACCGTATTCCAGAATCGGGCGAACAAGGCTTTTGTACAGGTTCAGGAAGAGGTTATCATCGAGGAAGTCGAAAGTTCGGCATATTATTCCGACAAGTGTATTGGCTTTGGCGGTTGTTTTTGCCACATGTTCTTTGAAAGTCAGTTTACTGTCGACAAATACGCCCAAATCTTTCTCCACTTCATGTTCCTCTAATTTAATGATGCAGTCTTCGCCGTTTCTCTTTCCTCTCATGGAGTACCTTGCAGTGGATTTCTTGTTTCCCAGTTTGAGAACGCTGCACTTATCAGGGTGGAAGTGGAGCATCCAGTCGTCTGACCACTGTTGGAGCCGGTTCAAGTCTTCCTGCAGGACAGAAGCTGCATTTGGTTGGTCACTGTGGTTAAAGATCTTCGTGTCATCTGCGAAGAGGTGAACCTCGCTGGAGCATACTGATGGCAGGTCGTTAATATAGATGACAAAAAGCATTGGGCCTATCACAGGGCCCTGAGAGATGCCACCTGTCACTGCTGCTTCCTTGGATTGTGCCCCGCTGACCACCACCCACTGCTGTCTTCCCGCAAGGAACCCCTGGATCCACCCCAAGACCTTTCCCTGGACTCCATGCGCTTCTAGTTTGGTCAGAAGACGACGATGAAGCACAGTGTCAAAGGCCTTCATGAAATCCATATAAATGGCATCCACGCTTCCTCCATCGTCAATGATTTCTGTCCAGAGGTCAAGCACATCCAACAGCTGGGTGGTACAGGAGCGGCCTTTAACAAATCCATGCTGCTGTCTGCTGATGAGTGCATTTCTCTGGAGGTGACTAATCACTTGATCACGGATCAGAGTTTCCATGGCCTTGCATATCACGCAGGTGAGGCTCACAGGTCGGTAGTTCGGCGCCAGCAGTCTGCTACCTTTCTTAAAGATGGGGGTAACCTGGGCTGACTTCCAGTCTTGGGGTACTTGGCCGGATTTGAGTGATCGCCTGAAGAGGATGGAGACGGGGACTGCAAGGATATCAGCTGTCTTGGCAAGAATCCTGGGGCTTATGTTGTCAGGTCCTGCTGCCTTATTGGGGTTCAGGTTTTCCAGTATCTTCTTGACGCTGTCTGCCGTGATGTAGAAGTCTTCAATAGGCTCACTGAAGTGGGAGTGTGGTGGCTGCGGCAGAGGGCCATCATCCTCTCGGGTGAAGACACTCTGAAAGTAGTTATTCAGAACCTCAGCTTTCTCTTGGTCCGTCTTTGTCTTTCCTCCATCTTCTTTCTTCAGATCCCCCACCCCTGTCTTTGAGGAAGTTTTTGCTTTGACATAAGACCAGAAGGCCTTTGGATTGCGCTTGGCGTCGGCAGCGACATTCATCTCCAATCTCTTCTTTGCCTTCCTGCAGTCGTGTTGCGCCTTATTGCGTGTCCTCGTGTAAGCAACATAGTCTAGGCCGTTTTTTGTTTGTAATCAACGACGAAACAGCTGGTGCTTCCTTCGTACTGTGGTGAGAGTGCCTTTGTCCATCCATTTTTTGCATTGTTGATTGCCTGACATAGTCTGGGGCACTGCCAGCTCCACAGCAGAATTGATGTTGGCCTTGATTTTCTCCTAAGTTTCATCTACATCTAGGTCCTCCAGTTCCTTTTCCCAGTCATGTGCTTGAAGTGTTGTTCGTAGCAGGTCATGGTCTGTCCTGTGGTAGTTGAGACGTGGTTTGTTTAGCGGTGGTCTGTACTCCATGTCTAAGGCAGCGATCAGAGTTACATGGTCGCTTTTGCCTAGGCTTGGTGCTACTGTGATGTCTTCAATTAGATTGTCTCTATTTGTCAGGATAAAGTCCAAAATATTGGCCTTCTGACCCTCTCTATAGCGCATGGGATCCTTCTGATGTTGGATGAGAAAGGCGTCACATGTCGCTTTCAAGAAATGTGTTGCCACATGATTTGTGCTTGCAGTGCTGATTTCTCGTGACCAGTCAATTTCTGGGAAGTTGAGATCTCCCATTATGAGTAGATCTCCCTGAGCAGCAGCCTCTGAAGCCATTTGCATTAGAGTGTTCAGCTTTTCTGTGCTCTCTGGACTGCTGTGCGGGTTTCTGTACACTAGGCCCACAAGTAGATTCTTTCCTTCTGATAATTTGCATTCAGCAAATACTGATTCTTCGAAGTCGTTGTCCGCATAGAAAACTGATGGATTCAGATCTTTGAGAACATACAGGCAGATGCCTCTCCCATCCTCATCCTTGTCTAGGTTATGAAACATTTCATATCCTTCCAGTTTCAATTCACACTCTTGAACCTTAAATCTTGAGTGTTTCGGTTTCAACTCTACAATGCCGATTATGCCAGGTTTGTGTAGCCTCACGAGTGCTTCTAGTTCAGGCTTCTTTGTTTTCAAAGTGTCTACATTGCTGTATAAACACTTGCAGCTTTGGTTAAAACCAGAAAAAGATGAAGATTCTAGTTCAGAAACTGAAGAAACTTTTTTTAAAACTATGTACATCTTTTCTGTTTGTCTTCTTTAACTGCCTCGCCCCTTGCCCTCTTGGGCCTTGGGATATTTCCCCACGTTGACCACTTGGCCTTTGCGTCAAATCCAGTGGGCTATTTGATCCCCTTCCTTTTTTAACTCCTCCTTTTTTGTCTCATCATCTGGTAGAGGGCCTCCTCTTCCGTTCTCTCTTGTGGTGTCAAATCTTTCCTGAGATTTTTGCTACCAGTTTTTCACTGTTGTTCTTCTGTTCTGCTTGCTTTCTGGCCTGATGAAAAGCTTTCAGTGTCTCATCTCTTGCTGCTTCTGAGACAAAGGTCAGACGGAGTGGCCTTGTTTTCTTTGGTTCATCTTCTCCCACTTTGTCCTGTACGCAGACTGCCAAGACGCCTAATGTCATTCAGCTGGTGGGTCACCTTTATTTCCCCAAGCAGTGTCTGCACTGTCTCATCATCTTTTTTGCATCCAGTGTTCTTGTCTGTAGTGTCCTCTTCTAATTTGAAAATAAGAAGGTTTGTCTTTCTTCTCGCCCGGTCTTCCATCTCTACTATCCGCTCCTTGGTCTTGGTTGCAACAAGGTCCTGCAAGCTTGCTCCTCCCACAGCTCCTTCAGCTTCCTCACCAGAGAGCGGCTGCACGATCTGCTTTACTGCATCAACCATCTTGGGTGGCAGTTGGCCTTCTTCCAGCTTGGTCATGTTAGTGTTAATGCTGTCAACTTCATCCGAAAGCTTATCAACTCTATTTTCAAGCTTAGCCATGCTGAGGAGGAATTTATTTGCTAGGTCATTGCAAGGAGTTGGGCAGTAAAAGTGGATCATCTGGGTTTGTCTGTTGCTATCCTTCTTGATTGCTTCGTACAGTGTGTCATCAATGTCCACACAGTGTGTGTGATACCAGGTTTCGCAGAGGTTGCAGCTTACTGCTTTGTCTTTCTTTGCACAGTATTTGTTGCATTTTCCACAGATTTCTTTTCTTCTTCCTCCTCCTTCACTTTTTTCACTAGAGGCTGACCCTCTCCTGTCCTGTGTGTCTGCCATTCCTGAGAATGGGATAATTTTGGTCCAGATGTCACAAGATATGAGTCACAGAGGTATGAGTTGCATATGTCTGTCTTATGCCACAAGGTCACTCTGTTGCTAACTATGCTTGAAAGTAAAAGGAGGAGTTTGTATTATACTCCATGTTTGGTGTTACATATACTTACCATGTCAAACTGATGCAAACTAGGCCTATTGGTTTGCTCTGCTTGGCCAAATTTTGCGCGGCTAACAGTGACAAGATGGGCCCGCCCGCTCTCAGCCAATCAAACGCCTCTAAAAGCTATAAGCGCTGAATCATTCTGTGGCCATGAACCAAAATGCCCCATGAGAACCACGGTGGAGACGCGGGGACGGACGGGCGGGCATTCGAGTTTGACATGGTAAGTATATGTAACACCAAACATGGAGTATAATACAAACTCCTCCTTTTGGTGTCATATACTGTACCATGTCAAACTGATGCAGAATTTAAAGCAAATGGAGGAGGGCAACGCCTACTGGTTCGTATGGGGAGCCCTTGTAACTGAGACGGCAGTGTTAGCCGCGACAAAGGAAATCCCCTTGGAACCGTCAGCCCTGGTCATACGGAAATTCCTGAGGTAGAAGTTGATGAAGGGATTCTCAGACCGCCAGAAGGCTGCCTCCAAGACATGCTGCGTTGGTACTCAGTGCTGGAAAGCAGCCGAAGTAGCTATGGTCAGCACTTCGTGTGCTCTGGGATGAAGACAGCTGATATCCCTGTGTGCATGAGAGTAAGCTCTACGAATGACTTGGGAAACCCAGCGGGAAATGGTGCCTGCAGCGATGTCTTTCTTGTAATTCTCATTGAGGGAGATGAGCAGACGCCTCTGAGAAGAACGCCTATGGCGAGACCTATCCCAATAATATTTGAGACACCGAACAGGGCAGAGGTGCCTATCCGCATCATCTTGGGCAAGAATATCAGACAAAGGTCTGACCCTCAGAGAGGGGAAAGGAACCTCAGGGTCTTGGTTCTTAGCCAGAAACTCTGGAAGGAAACAAATAGTGATGGAACCATCTCTGTGGAAGGCCAGATCTTGTGGCATTCCACTAAGACCATGCAGCTCACTTCTACGACTGCCTGTGGCCAGCCACAGAAGGAAAGTGGTCTTGAGGGTGGGGATGTCAAAAGGAATAGTCCCCAATGGTTGGAAGGGCTGTTTTCGAATGAAATCCAGCACCAGGAACAAGTCCCAGAGGGGCACTCTTCTGGGGTCTCTAGCTTCCTTCCGAGGGGCACCCCTAGCCACCTCTCTGAGCAGGAAATCCGCTTCAAAGGCGGGACCACCTAGCTGTTTGCATTGTGGTACAGATGGCAGACCTGTACCCTCACACAGAACTAGCAGACAGGATGAGAACCGAGGAGCAGAGAGCCAGAAAGTTGGCCAGCTGCATGCTCGTAGGGTTCGTAGGGGGAATGCCCTGAGCTGTACACCACCGCAACCATTTCTTCCAGCGAAAGTCATACAAAGTCTCCGTTCCCTGCCTCCTTGCTCTGGGGACTATGGAGAGGAGGTGAGAGGAGGCACACCCCTGGGTCAGCGCAGCCGACACAGAGGCCGACCGAGGGGTCGAGGACTTCAATGGTGATGTTGACAGTTCCGACCGCACAGCAGCCATGCGTGCTGGTGGAGCAGTTGAGGATTGGAATGAGGAGTGCCCGAGCGAGGCTGCCTCAGCAGATGAGATTTGGTTTCAAGTTCCAGGGGTGGAAACATGTGTCAGGGACTAAAGGTCCGGAAACCAGGTCTGGGCTGGCCATTTCGGCGCAATGATCAGCTGCGGGTGTTCCAATCTGTCTTTCCGTATCACCTTGGACAGAATTGGAAAGGGAGGAAACGCGGAGGCAATCAGACTGCTCCAGTCTAGAGAGAGAGCATCCACTGCCCACGCTTCTGGGTCGGCAACCGAAGAGACTAAGTGGGAAGTCTCTTGTTGAACAAGGTCCACCATCGGCCGAAACCACTGTTCCCACACCCACTGAAGGCTGTCCTTGTCCAGGGTGCACTCTGTGCATATGACACTCTTGGACCTGCTGAGAGCATCTGCCAAGATGTTGGTTTTTCCCGCTAAGTGTCTCGCTGAAAGTGGAATGCCCTTGCTGTGGCACCAACGGAGGAGAGCCTCAGTCCGCAGGGAGAGGTCTGTCGAGTGCGCTCCCCCCCATTTGTTCACATAACATGCGACCGTCGTCTTGTCCGTGAACAAGCGGATGGTCTTGCCAGTGGCCTCCCCCATGAAGTGCAGGAGAGCCCTGCGAACTGCCTCCAGTTCCAGAACATTGATGTGGCATACGCGCTCCTCCGGGGACCAAGTCCCTGCTGCATGGAGTGAGTCCATGTGGGCTCCCCAGCCCAGGGAGGAGGCGTCTATGAAGAGTGCCACCTGAAGAGTAGGTGGGGCTATGGGCACTCCCTGTGTCCGAAGGGGGCTGATTAACCACTCTGATATCACCTCGAGGAACCACTCGCCCAGACATAACTGGGTATCCCATGGCTGAGTGCTCTGGGACCAGCGTAACCTCAGTGCCCTCTGGAGAGGGCGCTTGAGAACCCTGTCCAGGGGAATGAGAGGTGCTGTGGACTCCATCATGCCCAAGAGGGAAGAAAGTGTCCACGCTGTATCTTGGGAGGAGTGGCGCCAGTGACTGAGGAAACCTGCCAGACGGTCCGGTCCCAGTGATTTGTGTGTGTGTGTGCGTGCCGTGGAAGCTGCGATATGTAGACTAGAAATGAGTGTGTGGAGGAGGGGGTAGAGGAGGTGCAAGGTAATGTGTGTGTGTGTGTGTGTGTGTGTGTGTTGGAGCTCATGTACGTTTATATGTATTTGACTGTGCTTTCATATGTGCTTGTACAAGTAAGTGTTCGTCTCTGTGAGTGTGTGTTTGTGTGTGTGTGTGTGCCGTGGAAGCTGCGATACTTAGACTAGAAATGAGTGTGTGGAGGAGGGGGGTAGAGGAGGTGCACGGTAATGCGTGTGTGTGTGTGTGTGTGTGTTGGAGCTCATGTACGTTTATATGTATTTGACTGTGCTTTCATATATGTGAAACTGCATGTTTGGTGCATTTCTGTTATGCATGTGTGGGTGTATGTGTGAATGTGTGTCTTCATATTTTACATTTATTCGCTTATTTATCACCATTGTTGTCTTATTTATTTATTTATTTATGTTTTATTATTATCATTTTATTAGTATTACTAATATTATTACTACTACCTTTTTCTATATTATAATTATTATTTATTTATTTATTTATGCAAGCTTATCTATTATTTATTCCCCCGTTTGTTTGTTTTTTTGTTTGGTTTTTTTTGTTGTTTTTTTTTGTTTTGTTTTGTTTTGTTTTTGTTTTGTTTTTTTTGTTGTTTTTTTGGGGTGTTTTTTTTTTTTTGTTTTTGTTTTTGTTTTTTTCTCAAGGCCTGACTAAGCGCGTTGGGTTACGCTGCTGGTCAGGCATCTGCTTGGCAGATGTGGTGTAGCGTATATGGTTTTGACCGAACGCAGTGACGCCTACTTGAGCTACTGAAACTGAAACTGATCTGGCGCCAGAGAGACTATCATGGACCGCGTGTCGAATCTCATCCCTAAGAAGTCGAAGGACTGACGTGGGGACAGATCGCATCTCTGCTGGTCCCTGAGGAAGCCCAGTTGGGAGCAAAGGTCTAGAAGTCTGGCCGTATGACTCAGGCACAGGGCCTGCGACTGGGCCAGGATAAGCCAGTCGTCCAGGTACACACAGAGACAAAAGGATTCCGAGTGGACGATGGACACCAATTCCCGCACCACCTTGGTAAACAGGAAAGGGGCAAGGGACAGACCAAATGGGAGGGCCGGGAACTGGAACCCCTTGTCCCTCCACACGAACCTCAGGTACCGATGGGATGCCGAATGGATGAGTATATGAAAATAAACATCTTCCAGATCGATAGAGGTAGGCCAATCACCTTGTTGGATGGTCTCCCGAATCTGTGCCTGTGTGTCCATCTTGAATTTGATTTTGGGGAGGAATTTGTTGAGGGGGGACAAGTCCAAAACTGGTCTCCACCCTCCCAAGACCTTTGAAATCACCAACAACCAGCCGTAAAAACCGGGGCCCGGGTCCGAGAGTTGAGATATAGCCCCATGAGGAGTGGGTGCGATATCTCTTTTTCTAGGACGCTCTCCTGCTCCGTCGAGCTGGGCACCTAAGGAGGAGGAGTGGATCTTAGAGGGGGGCAGTCCTCCACCCAAGACAGCATGTACCCCGACTCTAGCACCGACATAATCCCGTCGTTGAATCCCAGAGCACACCACTGATGTGCATGCCAAGACAAGTTTCCTACTTGGAGGGGCTGAACGACTGGCGGTGCTGAATCGGGGCCCAGTCATTGGGGGTGCTGCCTTCTGGCCTTGGGCATGGCCGGTCGGCTTGGACGGACATAAGGTGGTTTAGTCCTCTGCCACTGATTCTGCACACGCTGCTTTGACTTAGGCGGCGTGGTATATGGAGGGGCCCTGGTGGCCGGTCTCTTCAATGGCATAGAACCCTGGAGCCCATGAGAGGTGTGGGCCAAATATGAGGCCACCTCCCTGTTTGTCTCTGCCCTGTGGCTGACAAAATGGGGCGGGAACTGGCCGAAGAGGGAGTGCTGCTGTGCTGGGATGGACCGCATGAGACCAGATGCTACCCTATTGCCAAAAGCGTGTAACCTCTGGTCGGTGAAGAGGCCAGGCAGGACAGAGGAAGGAGACCCCGTGTCCTGATTAACTGGACACTGTTCCCACAGCTCATTGGCCCTGTGGAGGAACGTGTCGAAGGTGTACGCCATGGAAACCTCGAGGAGGCAGCGGCGGGCCAATTTGTCCCACGTTTTAAAGGACAGGGTAGCTGAAGTGGGGAAGGTGATGTGTACCAGGACCACACCCCTCCCTTGGAGGAATCTTTAAGGAACTTTCCCGGGGAAAAGGCGCCTGGGGCAGAGAGGGACTCCCTGCCTGGAGGAGGGATGGAAGCAGCACCCCTGACAGTGCGGGTTGGCTTATTAAGCCATTCCTGCACCATTTCTGGTACTCTGAGTTGCCTTGTGGTTCTGGAGTTAGAGTCACATGGCGTAAGGAGGGTCAAGGGTAACAAAGTAGCCTGAGGGACTGATTCGGCATACATGACCCTATTGGGGAGGGTCAGTTCGAGCTCTGCAAAGTCCGAGTTTGGTTCAGGCTGGTCCCTAGGGAGCCGCGGGCTCAATCTGTCCCCCCTGGGATGTGGGCGAAGAGTGCTCATCTGCTTGTTCGTCCTCATCCGAAGACAGGGGCTCCCACTCTTGTTCGCAGTCCATCCCCTGCTGGGTGCCATCCCAAGTGGATGTACCCACTGGGGCGTCCTGTGAGCTGTGGTCAGCCCAGCGGGATGAGCTGGGACGATCCCGAGCCGGGACCATGGCCACCGCTGTTATGTCCTTGACACCTGAAGCGGGTGGGGAGCGTGTGGACCGTAGGTCCAACCATGCTTGGGATGGTGGGTGCCACCTCTTGAGAGGGCGTCCCTGGATGCAAGAGGGACCCACGGGTGCTGTGAGGGGACAAACACCCACTCATCTCACTGTAGGACCGAGGGCTGGGCAGGTGGGAACCGCAGGCTCCCCTGGCCGAGTAGGGCCCCTCAGCCGCCGTCGGTCCTGACAAGAAGGCCGTTGTGACCGTGGAGGTCACCTGTGGGTTGACAGAGACCCGATTTGTGGACAGAGTGGCAATATTGGTCGAGGAGCTCGACCTGACCGACAAGAAGTCGATCCCACTTGTCGGGGCTGTGTGTGTCACCCTGTGAGATGTGCTGGGTTGGGTCAGGTGGGGAGCGGACAAGGGGCTGGCCCTTGGTACTCCCGGCAACCCAGCATGCACCATAGGTGCACCCCAGTACGGGTAGAATGGGGGTAACTACCCGTGGGCACCAGCCATACTGTGACCCAAACCCCAAGGGTCACTGGTGCGTTGACCTCCATGAAGGGAAAAAACCTGGCCAAGTCGGAGGGAGGTCAGGTCCGACTTGGGTGTCAGTCCCGCTCGCAGACGAGCGGGCTGACTGCCCGGAACCGCCTGATACGCGCGGGCCTCCCCCAGCAGGGGAGACCGGCCGGATAGCGGGAAGACCTGCAGAGCAGGTTGCCATGCGCCCCGAATCCCCTCCCGTGGGGAGACTGAGGTGGCTTGGCCCGGGGTGGGCAAAGTAGAGATCCCCCCCCGGAACCAACTTTTTCTCCCCCACCAAAAGGAGGTGGGGGAGGGGGGTCGACAGAGAAGGGAGGAGGGGGAACAACAATGGGGCCCGTGAGGGCCGTCTCCGAGTGGGGACCCGGGTAATGGCCGGGCGCGGGCTCCCCTTGGGAGTTCGCGCCTAGCTGCGAGTCCCCACAGCCAGGAGAGGACTTGCCATTCCCCCCTCTCCCTGCCTTGCGCTGGGACACCTCGGGAGGCGACGCTCGCACCTCTTTCCCCACGGTCCCCTTCATGACCGTTTTACTGGTACGAAAGTCGCCTCCGCGATCAGCGTCTAACGACGCATCGCCGCGGTCCGTATCGGGAGGAATCATGAGCTCCGGGCCTGGGAGAGTCTCTTGCCGAGTCTCAATCCCAGCAACATGATCCCTGCCTTCGTGGTATGGCACACGAGGCATGGAACCCGCGCTTAGGCACCCAGCGAAAATCCGACCCCCAACAGAGAAAGGAAAGACAGGATCGACTTAGAGGCAGAAAAAAACGAACGAATCGAGGGTGCCGAGTCGAATCGAGTACACAGAATGTAAGAATACAATAAACACAAGCCGCATGTAACAAAATAAGGCCAAAAGGATACGCTTAATAGCCGAAAAAAGCGTAAGACGAGACAGAGCGTAAACCTGACAAGATGGCGTGGAGAGCCTTGGCCAAAGGAATGATTCAGCGCTTATAGCTTTTAGAGGCGTTTGATTGGCTGAGAGCGGGCGGGCCCGTCTTGTCACTGTTAGCCGCGCGAAATTTGGCCAAGCAGAGCAAACCAATAGGCCTAGTTTGCATCAGTTTGACATGGTACAGTATATGACACCAAACACAGTTTATATTAATAACTGAACAACACAGGGACTAGGCCTAGTTATCTCTTGAACCTGAGTGATAAACACAGTTTGCACTTTCACACTGTTCATGCCTGTCTTATGCCACAAGGTCACTCTGCTGCTAACAATGAAATGTCAGCTTTCAAAATAAATTAAAATCAACCTTAAAACTTCCCTCTAAAGTTAGCAGAAAAGGAATGATACCTGATTTTCTCATAAAAAAAAAGGGGTGCACGTTGTGGATTAGACTTCTTCAAAATTTTTGTTTTTTAAAAAATATTGAAGTTACAGCCACAGTAAGTTACCAGTGGTCTTGGTTGATCAGCTTCTGCAAAATTACTGCAAATTTTTAAACAAATGCAACTTGAGAGCATTACACAGAATGGGTAGGTTGATGGGGCATTCCATGACAAAGGTTCCCAGGATGGAGCAAATATTACTTAAGTTGCTAGCAAAAATGACAGATATATGAATCTATTTTATTTCAGCTCTCTAGCTTTTTCTTCCATCCATGAACTCAGTCATGCATTTCATTATAGAAGAAACACAATAAATAAGAAATAAAAGGTGGATGATGCATCTTTATTTCTTCACAAAATGTGCAAGAGAGAAAATGCACACCAAAAAATCTCTCTTTTTTGGCACTCACAGGTTTCCTGGCATCAGCAATAACATGCTGCTCGCTACCTGAGATGTTTATACTGGCCTTTTTGGATCATTGAATAGGTCTTGCATGCCCTGCCATGAGCAGCCCTTTCTGCAACATGTTAGATACACAGATCAGCTCATAAGAAAGAAGAAATGTTATATTCAATTTAAAACATAAAACCAAAAACAGAGCTTTCAGTTTAACTCTTTCCGGACGAAGGAATGCTCATGCATTCCTACACAAAACGTATTTGGTTTCGGACGAAGGAATGGAATAGCATTCTCCGAAAGTAAAATTCCATCATGCGCTGTACACGTGATTTTGTGATTAGCCAAGCAGAGAGCGCTATTCTGGGTCACTCCACAATCGAATGGTATGATTGGTCAGCCTGGGATGTGTGGCCCATCTCGCACACACGCTGACAAAGTCACTGACCGGTCGTCCTCTCACGTGCCAGCCTGTTAGCAAAACGGGCTCTTCTCAGAATGTTGTGAAGCGAACAAGGCAGTGACGGCAATGTTTTAGGGTTGCCGAAGTACTTGAAATGCTACAAACTGAAGGGTCGGACATTGAAGAGGTGGATGATGACGAAGAAGAAAGTGAATTTAATGCAGAAAGCGAGCATGGGTATGGTGATTCGGGGTGAAAAATTGGCAGTATTTTCTACATATGGCAAAACTGTAAAAATAAGTTGAGAAATTTGATTTTTTTTATATGTAATAGCTCAACGCGTAATAAACCAGTTCTGAAAGTTTTATTTTCTTACACAGTATTTTGTATTTTTTGTAATTTTTTTCCAAACCCTTACAAATGGGCCGTCTGTGGGGAAAAGCAAGGGAGAAAACTTGTCGTCCCGAGTGAGTTAATATATGTTTAGGATTTTGTCAATTTCGGTGTGTTCTGAGTGGGAGGAAAACACTGTAATAACAGAATTATAAAATGACATATTAACAGGTAAGTATTCATTCAACAGCAACACAAAATTCACTGCACTGAACTATTTGGCTGCATTTACCTTTCACACAATAACTCAAATTGCAGCAACAACTTATGCTTTGACAACTGAGGCTGAAGTTTTGGGGGTCTGTCCTTTCCAATTGCTGACAAGAGCTTTGCCATCTACATGTACTGTTCATCTTATGTGTCTTTGTTGCATGCGATTATTTACTCAAATATTTCCACTTCAGGGTACTACATTTCATGACTGAGATAAATGTATTATTAAATGTCTTAGGTATATATGATTACTAAATATTGAATATCTTATTGTTAATATGCACATCATACTTAGTATCTTATTCTTTGATATATATTTTGTGTACTCACCTTTACTTGTGTGTGTATGTGAGAATGCATGTCTTAGATATATATCAAAGTGAATATTTCATTCACAATATGTGCATGGTATTTTGCATTTTATCATTTCATGAATTATCCCTTTGTTTTCTGTTTAATGCAGTCAAGGTGCACAGCATATCATGGGTTACATGAGCACACACACACACACACACACACACACACATTATACTTTTAATTGCTGGATCCCTGATAGTGTTTGACTGAACCTGATGTGCAACTTAGGCTATGGGTATTATTGTACTGATTTTCTTTTTACTAATTTTAGTTTGTTAAAAATTGGTGTTAATTTTTTTAAGAAACAGGATGTTGACTGCACTGTTCAAATTAATCATATATCTCTTCACATTACACTTTTTTCATACTCAGACATACACATACTCACAAGCATACATGTGCAAATGCAAACTTGCTCTCTCTCTCTCTCTCTCTCTCTCTCTCACACACACACACACACCCCTACTCCACTGACAGGAAAGAAATGGGGAAGGGGGATGACTGGAGGGAGGAGGTGGTGGATTATATCACTGTCAGCAGTCAGGGATTCTCAGCTGGAGCAAGTGGTCAGTGATTTGGCTCAATGCCAAGTTTGCCACAACCATTGACAACCCCCTCTCCTCTCCTTACCATTGGTGGGAGATAATCTGAGACAAGGGAGGGGAATGACTATACAACTCTCAGCAAATTATTAACTCACTCAGTATGGCCAGTCCTCTCTTCTCCTCTACACAGACTCCTCGGATGTCCAGTGGGTGTCTGAATGACCCAACCTTTGTCCAGTGGGTGTCTGAATGACCCAACCTTTCGATTCCGTGGTCAGAATTGTGGTATTCTTTGTCAACATTCACCTCTTCAGTATAAGAGCCTTCCACTTGCAATATTTTGATGGTGGTAATTGGGGTGAAACGCTGTTAACGTCGTCTCTTTCGCCGTTCATATGGAGAGAGTTAAAGTGAAGTTTGCAGAGGGGTTAGTATGAATTGGTGTTCTTGTTCTTTTTGGAACGGGAGAGCATAGTATCTATCTGTCTGTATATATTGTAGTATGATGCATGCGTTTGTAGTGCTTTGTGTATTGAGACGAGCTAAGGGAAATAACTCCGGTTAATCGGACTTGGCGGAATAAACGTGGCTTACACAGAAGCACCCTGTCTGGACTCCATTTGTCCCTCTGCATAATATTACATGGTGGCAGCGGTCTCATCGACCCCAAAAACATGGCAGAAAATCAGCAGGCAAGTGACAACAACGGTCATCGACCCCTCAATCTCCCCACTCCCAAACCGTTTGACAGCACGCCAGCGAACTGGCTGAAATGGCGCCAGCGTTTCGAAAGATACTGGACGGCGTCCGGACTGATGAACAGATCACGACGTGAACAGGTGAGCACCTTTCTGTACACCATGGGAGAAAGTGCTGACGACATTCTTGCCACCCTACGTGTAAACGAGGACACAACTGACTTTAAAGACTTGCTGCAGGCTTTCAATGGTTACTTCAACGTGAGAAAAAATATTATTGTAGAAAGAGCAAAATTCAACAAACGCTCACAGGCAGTCGGAGAAACCATTGATGCATTTATTCAAGACCTCCACAAATTGGCCGACGAATGCAATTTTGGTGACTTGAAAGAAGAGTTAATAAGAGACAGAATCGTGGTTGGCGTTATCGATGACACTCTATCAACCGAGCTACAGTCGAAAGCAGAACTGACACTGGCCCAAGCTGTCCAACTCAGCAGGCAGGCAGAGGCCAGGAAAGAAAGCCAGCAGCTAATCAGAGGCAGTCCTTCAGTCAACCTGGTAGACAGGAAACCACCTGCCACTTACAACCAACGCTTCAACTCCAGGAGTCAGTACCAGCACCACAAGGCCAGCAGTGCTGCTGGCAACATTTGTGGTTACTGCGGCAAAGAGCCACACAGTCGAGACAAATGCCCAGCTAAGAACGCAACATGCAGCAAGTGTCACAAACATGGACACTTCCAAACAGTATGCCGCAGTAGCCAAGCTCCTCGACACGCCCGTCGCCCAAGGGCAGTCCATGAGCTGTTTGAAGACGAGGAAGAAAACAGGGACAATGACCATGACAGCCATTTCCTAGGTCATGTCTACCATCTGCAGGATGAAGACTGCTGGTCAGCTGAAGTCCTTGTCAATGGCTGTCCTCACACCTTCAAGCTGGACACGGGGGCATCAGTGACAGTGGTTGGAGAAAAATGGGCAGCCTCACATACTTTGACCAAGCCCACCAAAACCCTGAAGGGACCAGGAAATACCAAACTGAACATACTCGGCACCTTTCAAGCACAGCTGCAGCACAAAGAAAAGACAACAACAGAAACGCTATATGTCATCAATGGACAGACATGCTCCCTCCTCAGCAGATCAGCCTGCACCAAGCTTGGCTTAGTTGCACGCATCCACAATGTGACACAGACAACGGATTTCAAGCAAGAATTCCCTCAACTTTTCACTGGTCTCGGGCTGCTGCAAACCCCTTACTCCATTTCCCTCAAGCCAGAAGCCCGTCCAACATGCCTGTATGCCCCACGCAAAATTCCCCATCCACTCGTCCCAAAAGTCAAGCGTGAGATCAACAGAATGATGGAAGAAGGAGTCATTTCCCCTGTTACGGAACCCACCAGCTGGTGTTCGGGAATCGTCATCGTTCCAAAACCAAACGGGGCAGTCCGCATCTGTGTGGACTTGACACAGCTGAACAAAGCTGTGCAGCGGGAAGTTCACCCCATGGCATCAGTAGACGAGAGCTTGGCTAAGCTGTCAAAGTCCAAAGTCTTCACCAAGCTTGATGCTAAAAGTGGATTTTGGCAAGTACCTCTAGACCCTGGCTCAAGGCTCTACACCACTTTCGTCACGCCTTTTGGGCGATTTTGCTTCAATCGCCTCCCCTTTGGCATTAGCTCAGCCAGTGAAGTGTTCCAGCGCCTTATGTCTCAGATCCTGGAGAATATCGAGGGCGTCATCTGTCACATGGACGACATCCTCGTCCATGCAGAGGACCAACAAGAGGCAGCCTTTCAAGAAACAAAACGCCTCCTCACCTCTACACCAGTCCTTGCTCACTACAGCCCTGACCGAGAGACAACCATTGCAGCTGATGCTTCCAACGCAGGGATCGGGGCAGTGCTCTACCAAACACAAGACAATGGCACACGACGACCCATCTGCTTTATTTCAAGGTCACTCACAGACGCAGAGAAGAATTACGCAGTCATCGAAAAGGAAGCCCTGGCAGCTACTTGGGCCTGCGAGAGACTGAGGGAATATGTCTTGGGACTTAAGTTCACCCTGGAAACAGACCACATGCCATTGATCCCCTTGCTCAACACAACACAACTGCACAAGATGCCACCACGGATCCAACGTTTTCGCCTCCATCTCATGCGATATGACACCAAAGTCACCCATGTGGCAGGAAAAAATCAGATCACAGCAGATGCGCTGTCACGCGCACCAGTCTCGCTACCCGACAAAAATGACGTCAACCTTATTGATGATACAACTGCACATGCCCAACAGTGCATCAACATCCTCCCAGCATCAGCCGAAAAGCTACATCGAATACAACAGTCACAAACAGCTGACCCAGAAATCACCGAAATTCGCAAATACTGCACCAATGGCTGGCCCGTCTACTTACCTCATTCTCCACTCCTCCAGCAATACTGGACCAACAGACAGCACTTCACAGTCGTCGATGACCTGCTACTCTTTGACGATCGCATCGTCATTCCCCGTGACATGAGAATGGACATCCTAAACCACCTACATGAAGGACACCAGGGTATCACTAAAACCCGTGCCTTGGCCTCATCTTCAGTTTGGTGGCCTTCCATCTCCTCCCAGACAGAAGAAATGGTCAGCAAATGCCGCACCTGCGCAATACACAGGCCAGCCCAAAAAGAGCCATTACTTCCCTCTTCCTTCCCAGAACGCCCATGGTCCAGAGTCGGGATGGACCTCTTTGAACATGATGGCAAAATGTACATCATCATCATTGACTACTATTCTCGATGGATTGAGATTCGACCCTTAGAAAAAACATCAAGCGCTCACACCATCGTCAGGATCAAGAGTGTTTTTGCAGCCCATGGCATACCAGATGTTGTTATTTCTGACAACGGTCCACAATTCGCCAGCACAGAATTCAGGGCGTTTGCAGCAGATTACGGCTTCACCCACACCACGAGCTCACCACGGTACCCCCAGAGCAATGGTGAAGCAGAGCGTGCAGTCCAAACGGTGAAACAGATGCTCAAAAAATCCAAAGACCCCTATGCAGCCCTACTCCTCTACAGAGCCACTCCATTGCGCAATGGTCTCTCCCCCAGCGAACTTCTGATGGGGAGGAAACTTAAAACCAAACTTCCCATCCTACCCTCCTCCCTCCGCCCATCAACTCCTGATCACTCTCTCATCCAAGAAAAAGAGAATGACATGAAATCAAAACAACGAACACTCTTCAACAAACGCCATGCTGCACGAGAGGCACCTCCGCTCAAAACAGGAGAATCTGTGTTCATTAAAGACATGAACAAAACCGGACAGGTTGTAGCAGAACACCACAATCCACGCTCCTTCATCGTGGCAACAACACAGGGCACGATCCGCCGTAACAGGTCACACCTAGTGGCTATGCCTGGTGAAGCCCATCCAACACTGCAGACAAACACTTCCGCAGGGAATGCCACCCTGTCTGGGAATGCCACGTCTTCGGGTTCTCTTCCACCACCATCACCACCTCAACAGATCCCCTCACCGCCCAGACAGCAGCCACCCATACAGATGGCCACGCCCAGAGCAACACCCACGGCCCCAGGACCAGCTGTCAACAACACACCAGGCCAACACCGTACCAGATCAGGCAGACCAGTCAACAAACCGGCGAAGCTGAATCTGTGAAAGTGTACCCAGCAGATCTGAGAAAGGCCCTTATGGCTTATCTGTACTGGGAAAACAAAGTGTAGGAAGTGCAAATGTGCTCCCATACAGGTCTGAGAAAGGCCCCTATGGCTCACCTGTCTTGGGGAAAACAAAATATTAGGTTGAAAACTTCACCAGCACAACAAACTTACTTCACCCCATAATCATACCAATGTGTGGAACACAGTGCAACATTGACATATATATTCTTGTGTGTGTACATGTACATTGCTTCTAAACACTTACCAGTAACCGCTGATCTAGTCATATGTCATCATCAAACGTACACTGGTACCAAACCCAAAACCCACACAAATATGTTTAACGTATTGTGTTTGTTTTTCACGACATTTTTTTTTTCTTTTCTCCTTTTCACAACAAAATTCTCTTGTCACTAAAAGTTTCAAAGCATATCCCATGACATGTATCCGCCCACAAGCCATAATTTCCTTATTTCTTTGGAAGGAAACTATACTGAATTGACTGACATTGTTACGAATCAGTAGAAGGGGGAAGAGGAGAGAAGTGAACAGACTCTCACAAAAGAAGCTCAGTGAGACTCGTAGTGCATACTGCATGATCTGCTTTAAATTCATTTTTAGTTCTTTGTGTATCTAGATGGAACTGAACAGTACCCCACATAAAAAAGGGGAGTTGTAGTATGATGCATGCGTTTGTAGTGCTTTGTGTATTGAGACGAGCTAAGGGAAATAACTCCGGTTAATCGGACTTGGCGGAATAAACGTGGCTTACACAGAAGCACCCTGTCTGGACTCCATTTGTCCCTCTGCATAATATTACATATATTAATATAAAGTTTTACAGCTATTGAAGCAAAATGCAACTAGAATATCAGACTTTTGTGTGATGTTGAATGAAACGCTCATTTTATGAAAAAAGAAACCACATTACAATTTTTTACTCACTTATTTAACACTCACCGAATTTGTAGCAGACGACGCTAATGCTGTCCTGAGCACTTCCGGTTTTAGACCCAGGTAATATTTTGCTTACTAAAGCAAAAATCAATCAAATATTAGTAATGGGAATTCATGGGCTCTGTTTTAACATGTCCATTTTTCATTCTGTATCAATAGTTTTTGTGTGTTTTACTCAGAAAAAAATAAATCGTGTTCTGATTGAAACACAGTGTCACGTTACGAAAACACTGGTGAAATAGATCCAAGCTGCTCAGTTACTGACATCGATCAAAATCCTGATTCAAAGAATTTCAGCTCAATATTGTGCATGAAAGTGCTAAAGACATTCGTTTTCAAAAATAATATAAAACTTACCGATGAAACAAGATTTTCTGGAGAAACAAAAGCCATTTTTGTGTTTGACGAAGTGCCGCTCTCCTGTATCGCTCTCCTGTGTCGAATGTTGATTGGGCCGACGCAACTAACGAAGAGGGGTACCTGCTTTTGAATCGCTGGAGCAAATTGCTCATGGATCAAAAATCTTAGTTTCAGATACCATTGAAATCAGCAGAAAATGCACTTTACCACTCATGCAGTATCACGCAGGATCGGATTTCATTTTCGAACTGCACGATGCATTGAAAGATAGCCGAAAAATTCCCCTAACGTTGCGCTCAGATCTAACTACCCTACTTCGCCCAAGGCTTGGAAAAAAACACACGAAAGTTCTCCTTGAACTTTTGCCTTTCATGGCTCCCAGTTTTTTGAACAGTAACCAATGAATGGAGCGCAATGGATGCGATTTTTTTCACTATGTGGTTGAAACTAACTGTGTCGTGCTCAGAAAGACGCCGGCCGCCATTGAACAAGGATTGCTGTTTCGCGTTACAGTACACTTCTTTTTCTTCTATCCGCGAACTCATTCACGCATTACATAAAGCAAACACAATAAAAATTAAAAATATGGATGATAAATAATTATTTCAGTTGGATAGTTTTTCACAAAATGAAATCAAATTTGAGAAAATGCACTTCAAAATTAGTCAATTTTTTAGACGTTCATAGGTTTCCCGGCATCGGCCATGGGGGCTGTCGCTACCTATTAGGAGGGTCAGGGTCATGCCCAAAGTTATGGAAATATGTGCAATCTAGGGGTGTCCAAATGGTGTTTTCTAGTTTTAAACGATCACTAACACATTTCATTTGCATTCAGAATGTTATCAAAATTATCACACTTTATAATATACATGATGGATGCAGTGAGTGAGTGTCAGTGAGTGAGTCATGCATGTGCGTGCATGTTGTGTGTGTTTCCTGTGGACACTTTTTATGCTGGGCAGAAAATCACTCAGTCATGTTCACATCAGCAGAAGGAACCCACACATATTTCAAAGAAAGACATCACTATGTCTGACAGGGCCTCAGTCTGACCTCTCTGGTCAGCCACAACATCCAGTCCCTGCAGACCATCACAGTGCAGGAGGCAGGAGATGTCAGGGAAGTCTGCATCAAGAACCATCTGGTCTAGGGTCATGAACTTGCCATTCTACATCAAAAAGAAATACAAACAGTATATAATACGGTGCAAACTTCAGTAATAATGGGCTCTAAGTGCCTCACATGCAAAGATACATAACAATAGTGCACAAAAGCATACAACAGCACATGACGACACAGAAGAGTAAAAAATTGATGACTATGCACACCAGATGACCATCACACACACACACACACAGACAGGAGTCTACCCCAACCCTATCCTACACACACTGACAGGAGTCTACCCCAACCCTATCCTACACACACTGACAGGAGTCTACCCCAACCCTATCCTACACACACTGACAAGAGTCCACCCCAACCCCATCCTACACACACACACTTACAGGAGTCCATCCCAAGCCCATCCTACACATACTAACAGTAGTCCACCACAGCACCATCCTACATACACACACTGACAGGAGTCCACCCCAGCCCCATCATACACACACACACACATACACACTGACAGGAGTCAACCCCAACCCCATCCTACACACACCGACAGGAGTCAACCCCAGCACCATCCTAAACACACTGACAGGAGTCCACCCCAACCCTATCCTACACACACTGACAGAAGTACACCACTGCCCCATCCTACACACACACACTGACAGGAGTCCACCCCAACCCTATCCTACACACACTGACAGGAGTCCACCCCAGCCCCATCCTACACACACACACACTGACAGGAGTCCACCCCAGCCCCATCCTACACACACACACACTGTCAGGAGTCCACCCCAGCCCCATCCTACACACACACACGGACAGGGGTCCAACCCAGCCCCATCCTACACACACTGACAGGAGGCCACCCCAGCCCCATCCTACACATACACTGACTGGAGTCTACCCCATCCCCATCATACACACACACTGACAGGAGTCCACCCCAGCCCCATCCTACACACACACACTGACAGGAGTCCACCCTAGCCCCATCCTACACACACACACACTGACAGGAGTCCACCCCAACTCCATCCTACACACACTGACAGGAGTCCACCACAGCCCCATCCTACACACACACTGACAGGAGTCCACCCCACCCCATCCCACACACACACACTGACAGGAGTCCACCCCAGCCACATCCTACACACACACACTGACAGGAGTCCACACAATCCCCATCCTACACACACACTGACAGGAGTCCACCCCAGCCCCATCCTACACACACACACACACACACTGACAGCAGTCCACCCTAGCCCTATCCTACACACACACACTGACAGGAGTCCACCCCAGCCCCATCCTACACACACACACTGACAGGAGTCCACCCCAGCCCTATCCTACACACACACACACTGACAGGAGTCCACCCCAACCCCAGCCTACACACACACACACTGACAGGAGTCCACCCCAGCCCCATCCTACACACACACACTGACAGGAGTCCACCCCAGGCCCATCTTATACACACACACTGACAGGAGTCCACCCCAACCCCATCCTACACACACACACTGACAGGAGTCCACCCCAGCCCCATCCTACACACACACACTGACAGGAGTCCAACCCAGACCCATCCTACACACACACACTGACAGGAATCCACCCCAGCCCCATCCTACACACACTGACAGGAGTCCACACCAGCCCCATCCTCCAGACAAACTGACAGGAGCCCACCCCAATCCCCATCCTACACACACTGACAGGAGTCCACCCCAGCCCCATCCTACACACACTGACACTCAGAGTGACCGAATTCCACCCCAACCCAACCCTACACACACTGACAGGAGTCCACCCCAGCCCTATCCTACACACACACACTGACAGGAAACCACCCCAGCCCCATCCTTCCCACACACATTGACAGGAGTCCACCCCAACCGCACCCTACACACACACTGACAGGAGTCCACCCCAGCCCTATCCTACACACACAACGACAGGAGTCCACCCCCGCCCCACCCTACACACACTGACACTCAGAGTGACCGAAGTCCACCCCAACCCCACCCTACACACACTGACAGGAGTCCACCCCAGCCCTATCCTACACACACACACTGACAGGAGTCCACCCCAGCCCTATCCTACACACACACACTGACAGGAAACCACCCCAGCCCCATCCTTCCCACACACAATGACAGGAGTCCACCCCAACCGCATCCTACACACACACTGACAGGAGTCCACCCCAACACCATCCTACACACACACACTGACAGGAGTCCACCCCAGCGCTATGCTACACACACACATTGACAAGAGTCCAGCCCAACCCCATCCCACACACACACAAACACACTGACAGCAGTCCACCCCAGCACCATCCTAAACACACACACACACACACTGACAGGAGTCCACCCCAGCCCTATCCTACACACACACACACTGACAGGAGTCCACCCCAGCCCTATCCTACACACACACACTGACAGGAGTCCACCCCAGACCTATCCTACACACACACACACACTGACAGGAGTCCACCCCAACACCAGCCTACACACACACACACTGACAGGAGTCCACCCCAACCCTATCTTCCACACACACACTCACACTGACAGGAGACCCTGGCCCCTATCCTACACACACACACACTGACAAGAGTCAACCCCAGCCCTATCCTACACACACACACTGACAGGAGTCAACCCCAGCCACATCCTACACACACACACACACTGACAGGAGTCCACCCCAGCCCCATCCTACACACACACACTGACAGGAGTCAACCCCAGCCCCATCCTACACACACACACTGACAGGAGTCCACCCCAACCCCATCCTACACACACACTGACAGGAGTCCATCCCAGCCCCATCCTACACACACACACTGACAGAAGTCCACCCTAGCCCCATCCTACAGACACACACACTGACAGGAGTCCAACCCAGCCCCATACTACACACACACACACACACTGACAGGAGTCCACCCCAACTCCATCCTACACACACTGACAGGAGTCCACCCCAACCCCATCCTACACTCACACTGACAGGAGTCCACCCCAGCCCCATCCCACACACACACTGACAGGAGTCCACCCCAGCCACATCCTACACACACACACTGACAGGAGTCCACCAAATCCCCATCCTACACACACACTGACAGGAGTCCACCCCAGCCCCATCCTACACACACACACACACACACAGACAGGAGTCCACCCTAACCCTATCCTACACACACACACACACTGACAGGAGTCCACCCCAGCCCTATCCTACACACACACACTGACAGGAGTCCACCCCAACCCCAGCCTACACACACACACACTGACAGGAGTCTACCCCAACCCTATCTTCCACACACACACACACACTGACAGGAGTCCCTGGCCCCTATCCTACACACACACACACTGACAGGAGTCCACCCCAGCCCTATCCTACACACACACACACACTGACAGGAGTCCACCCCAGCCACATCCTATACACACACACACTGACAGGAGTCCAACCCAGCCCCATCCTACACACACACACTGACAGGAGTCCACCCCAACCCCATCCTACACACACTGACAGGAGTCCACCCCAGCCCAAGTCTACACACACACTGACAGGAGTCCACCCCAACCCTATGCTACACACACACACTGACAGGAGTCCACCCCAACCCCATCCTACACACACACACACACACACTGACAGGAGTTAACCCCAGCCCTATCCTACAAACACACTGACAAGGGTCCACCCAGCCCGATCCTACACACACTGACAGGAGTCCACCCCACCTTTATCCTACACAGACTCGCTGACAGGAGTCCACCCCAGCCCCATCCTACACACACACGCTGACAGGAGTCCACCCCAACCCTATCCTACACACACACACTGACAGGAGTCCACCCAGCCCCATCCTACACACACACACTGACAGGAGTCCACCCAGCCCCATCCTACACACACACTGACAGGAGTCCACCCCAGCCACATCCTACACACACACACTGACAGGAGTCCACCCAATCCCCATCCTACACACACACTGACAGGAGTCCACCCCAGCCCCATCCTACACACACACACACACACACTGACAGCAGTCCACCCTAGCCCTATCCTACACACACACACTGACAGGAGTCCACCCCAGCCCCATCCTACACACACACACTGACAGGAGTCCACCCCAGCCCTATCCTACACACACACACTGACAGGAGTCCCCCCAACCCCAGCCTACACACACACACACTGACAGGAGTCCACCCCAGCCCTATCCTACACACACACACTGACAGGAGTCCACCCCAGGCCCATCCTATACACACACACTGACAGGAGTCCACCCCAACCCCATCCTACACACACACACTGACAGGAGTCCACCCCAGCCCCATCCTACACACACACACTGACAGGAGTCCAACCCAGACCCATCCTACACACACACACTGACAGGAATCCACCCCAGCCCTATCCTACACACACTGACAGGAGTCCACACCAGCCCCATCCTCCAGACAAACTGACAGGAGCCCACCCCAACCCCATCCTACACACACTGACAGGAGTCCACCCCAGCCCCATCCTACACACACTGACACTCAGAGTGACCGAAGTCCACCCCAACCCAACCCTACACACACTGACAGGAGTCCACCCCAGCCCTATCCTACACACACACACTGACAGGAAACCACCCCAGCCCCATCCTTCCCACACACATTGACAGGAGTCCACCCCAACCGCATCCTACACACACACTGACAGGAGTCCACCCCAGCCCTATCCTACACACACAATGACAGGAGTCCACCCCCGCCCCACCCTACACACACTGACACTCAGAGTGACCGAAGTCCACCCCAACCGCATCCTACACACACACTGACAGGAGTCCACCCCAACACCATCCTACACACACACACTGACAGGAGTCCACCCCAGCGCTATGCTACACACACACATTGACAAGAGTCCAGCCCAACCCCATCCTACACACACACAAACACACTGACAGCAGTCCACCCCAGCACCATCCTAAACACACACACACACACACTGACAGGAGTCCACCCCAGCCCTATCCTACACACACACACACTGACAGGAGTCCACCCCAGCCCTATCCTACACACACACATTGACAGGAGTCCACCCCAGACCTATCCTACACACACACACACACTGACAGGAGTCCACCCCAACACCAGCCTACACACACACACACTGACAGGAGTCCACCCCAACCCTATCTTCCACACACACACTCACACTGACAGGAGTCCCTGGCCCCTATCCTACACACACACACACTGACAAGAGTCAACCCCAGCCCTATCCTACACACACACACTGAGAGGAGTCAACCCCAGCCACATCCTACACACACACACACTGACAGGAGTCCACCCCAGCCCCATCCTACACACACACACTGACAGGAGTCCACCCCAACCCCATCCTAAACACACTGACAGGAGTCCACCCCAACCCTATCCTACACACACTGACAGAAGTACACCACTGCCCCATCCTACACACACACACTGACAGGAGTCCACCCCAAACCTATCCTACACACACTGACAGGAGTCCACCCCAGCCCCATCCTACACACACACACACTGACAGGAGTCCACCCCAGCCCCATCCTACACACACACACACTGTCAGGAGTCCACCCCAGCCCCATCCTACACACACACACGGACAGGGGTCCAACCCAGCCCCATCCTACACACACTGACAGGAGGCCACCCCAGCCCCATCCTACACATACACTGACTGGAGTCTACCCCATCCCCATCATACACACACACTGACAGGAGTCCACCCCAGCCCCATCCTACACATACACACTGACAGGAGTCCACCCAATCCCCATCCTACACACACACACACTGACAGGAGTCCACCCCAACTCCATCCTACACACACTGACAGGAGTCCACCACAGCCCCATCCTACACACACACTGACAGGAGTCCACCCCACCCCATCCCACACACACACACTGACAGGAGTCCACCCCAGCCACATCCTACACACACACACTGACAGGAGTCCACCCAATCCCCATCCTACACACACACTGACAGGAGTCCACCCCAGCCCCATCCTACACACACACACACACACACTGACAGCAGTCCACCCTAGCCCTATCCTACACACACACACTGACAGGAGTCCACCCCAGCCCCATCCTACACACACACACTGACAGGAGTCCACCCCAGCCCTATCCTACACACACACACACTGACAGGAGTCCACCCCAACCCCAGCCTACACACACACACACTGACAGGAGTCCACCCCAGCCCCATCCTACACACACACACTGACAGGAGTCCACCCCAGGCCCATCCTATACACACACACTGACAGGAGTCCACCCCAACCCCATCCTACACACACACACTGACAGGAGTCCACCCCAGCCCCATCCTACACACACACACTGACAGGAGTCCAACCCAGACCCATCCTACACACACACACTGACAGGAATCCACCCCAGCCCCATCCTACACACACTGACAGGAGTCCACACCAGCCCCATCCTCCAGACAAACTGACAGGAGCCCACCCCAACCCCATCCTACACACACTGACAGGAGTCCACCCCAGCCCCATCCTACACACACTGACACTCAGAGTGACCGAAGTCCACCCCAACCCAACCCTACACACACTGACAGGAGTCCACCCCAGCCCTATCCTACACACACACACTGACAGGAAACCACCCCAGCCCCATCCTTCCCACACACATTGACAGGAGTCCACCCCAACCGCATCCTACACACACACTGACAGGAGTCCACCCCAGCCCTATCCTACACACACAATGACAGGAGTCCACCCCCGCCCCACCCTACACACACTGACACTCAGAGTGACCGAAGTCCACCCCAACCGCATCCTACACACACACTGACAGGAGTCCACCCCAACACCATCCTACACACACACACTGACAGGAGTCCACCCCAGCGCTATGCTACACACACACATTGACAAGAGTCCAGCCCAACCCCATCCTACACACACACAAACACACTGACAGCAGTCCACCCCAGCACCATCCTAAACACACACACACACACTGACAGGAGTCCACCCCAGCCCTATCCTACACACACACACACTGACAGGAGTCCACCCCAGCCCTATCCTACACACACACACTGACAGGAGTCCACCCCAGACCTATCCTACACACACACACACTGACAGGAGTCCACCCCAACACCAGCCTACACACACACACACTGACAGGAGTCCACCCCAACCCTATCTTCCACACACACACTCACACTGACAGGAGTCCCTGGCCCCTATCCTACACACACACACACTGACAAGAGTCAACCCCAGCCCTATCCTACACACACACACTGAAAGGAGTCAACCCCAGCCACATCCTACACACACACACACTGACAGGAGTCCACCCCAGCCCCATCCTACACACACACACTGACAGGAGTCAACCCCAGCCCCATCCTACACACACACTGACAGGAGTCCACCCCAACCCCATCCTACACACACACTGACAGGAGTCCATCCCAGCCCCATCCTACACACACACACTGACAGAAGTCCACCCTAGCCCCATCCTACACACACACACACTGACAGGAGTCCAACCCAGCCCCATACTACACACACACACACACTGACAGGAGTCCACCCCAACTCCATCCTACACACACTGACAGGAGTCCACCCCAACCCCATCCTACACTCACACTGACAGGAGTCCACCCCAGCCCCATCCCACACACACACTGACAGGAGTCCACCCCAGCCACATCCTACACACACACACAGACAGGAGTCCACCCTAACGCTATCCTACACACACACACACACTGACAGGAGTCCACCCCAGCCCTATCCTACACACACACACTGACAGGAGTCCACCCCAACCCCAGCCTACACACACACACACTGACAGGAGTCTACCCCAACCCTATCTTCCACACACACACACACACTGACAGGAGTCCCTGGCCCCTATCCTACACACACACACACTGACAGGAGTCCACCCCAGCCCTATCCTACACACACACACACTGACAGGAGTCCACCCCAGCCACATCCTATACACACACACACTGACAGGAGTCCACCCCAGCCCTATCCTACACACACACACTCTGACAGGAGTCCACCCCAGCCCTATCCTACACACACACACTGACAGGAGTCCACCCCAGACCTATCCTACACACACACACACACTGACAGGAGTCCACCCCAACACCAGCCTACACACACACACACACTGACAGGAATCCACCCCAACCCTATCTTCCACACACACTGACAGGAGTCCATCCCAGCCCCATCCTAGATTCCACCCCAACCCCATCCTACACACACACACTGACAGGAGTCCACCCCAAACCCATCCTACCGACACACAGTGACAGGAGTCGACCCCAACCCTATCCTACACACACTAACAGGAGTCCACCACAACCCCACCCTACACACACTGATGGGAGTCCACCCCAGCCTCATCCTACACACATACACTGACAGGAGTCCACCCCAGCCCTATTCTACACACACACTGGCATGAGTCCACCCCAGCCCTATCCTACACACACACACTGACAGGAAACTCCCAGGCCCCATCTTAAACACACACACTGACAGGAGTCCACCCCAACCTACACACACACTGACAGGAGTCCACCCCAACCCCATCCTACACACACACACTGACAGGAGTCCACCCCAGCCATATCCTACACACACACACACACACACGGACAGGAGTCCACCCCAACCCCATCCTACACACACAGACAATGACAGGAGTCCACCCCAACCCTATGCTACACACACACTGACAGGAGTCCACCCCAACCCCATCCTACACACACAAACACACTGACAGCAGTTCACCCCAGCCCCATCCTACACACACACACTGACAGGAGTCCACCCCAGCCCTATCCTACACACACACACACTGACAGGAGTCCACTCAAGCCCCATCCTACACACACGGACAGGAGTCCACCCCAGCCCCATCCTACATGCACACACACTGACAGGAGTCCACCACAGACCCATCCTACACACACACACTGACAGGAGTCCACCCCAGCCCTATCCCACTCACACTGACAGGAGTCCACACCAGCCCTATCCTACACATGCACACTGACAGGGGTCCACCCAGCCCTATCCTACACACACACACACACTGACAGGAGTCCACCCCAGCCTACCCACACACTGACAGGAGTCCATCCCAACCCCATCCTACACACACACACTGACAGGAGTCCACCCCAACCCTATCCTACACACACACACACTGACAGGAGTCCACCCCAGCCCTATCCTACACACACACACACTGACAGGAGTCCACCCCAGCCCCATCCTACACACACACACTGACAGGAGTCCACCCCAGGCCCATCCTATACACACACACTGACAGGAGTCCACCCCAACCCCATCCTACACACACACACTGACAGGAGTCCACCCCAGCCCCATCCTACACACACACAGTGACAGGAGTCCAACCCAGACCCATCCTACACACACACACTGACAGGAATCCACCCCAGCCCCATCCTACACACACTGACAGGAGTCCACACCAGCCCCATCCTCCAGACAAACTGACAGGAGCCCACCCCAACCCCATCCTACACACACTGACAGGAGTCCACCCCAGCCCCATCCTACACACACTGACACTCAGAGTGACCGAAGTCCACCCCAACCCAACCCTACACACACTGACAGGAGTCCACCCCAGCCCTATCCTACACACACACACTGACAGGAAACCACTCCAGCCCCATCCTTCCCACACACATTGACAGGAGTCCACCCCAACCGCATCCTACACACACACTGACAGGAGTCCACCCCAGCCCTATCCTACACACACAATGACAGGAGTCCACCCCCGCCCCACCCTACACACACTGACACTCAGAGTGACCGAAGTCCACCCCAACCGCATCCTACACACACACTGACAGGAGTCCACCCCAACACCATCCTACACACACACACTGACAGGAGTCCACCCCAGCGCTATGCTACACACACACATTGACAAGAGTCCAGCCCAACCCCATCCTACACACACACAAACACACTGACAGCAGTCCACCCCAGCACCATCCTAAACACACACACACACACTGACAGGAGTCCACCCCAGCCCTATCCTACACACACACACACTGACAGGAGTCCACCCCAGCCCTATCCTACACACACACACTGACAGGAGTCCACCCCAGACCTATCCTACACACACACACACACTGACAGGAGTCCACCCCAACACCAGCCTACACACACACACACTGACAGGAGTCCACCCCAACCCTATCTTCCACACACACACTCACACTGACAGGAGTCCCTGGCCCCTATCCTACACACACACACACTGACAAGAGTCAACCCCAGCCCTATCCTACACACACACACTGAAAGGAGTCAACCCCAGCCACATCCTACACACACACACACTGACAGGAGTCCACCCCAGCCCCATCCTACACACACACACTGACAGGAGTCAACCCCAGCCCCATCCTACACACACACTGACAGGAGTCCACCCCAACCCCATCCTACACACACACTGACAGGAGTCCATCCCAGCCCCATCCTACACACACACACTGACAGAAGTCCACCCTAGCCCCATCCTACACACACACACACTGACAGGAGTCCAACCCAGCCCCATACTACACACACACACACACTGACAGGAGTCCACCCCAACTCCATCCTACACACACTGACAGGAGTCCACCCCAACCCCATCCTACACTCACACTGACAGGAGTCCACCCCAGCCCCATCCCACACACACACTGACAGGAGTCCACCCCAGCCACATCCTACACACACACACAGACAGGAGTCCACCCTAACGCTATCCTACACACACACACACACTGACAGGAGTCCACCCCAGCCCTATCCTACACACACACACTGACAGGAGTCCACCCCAACCCCAGCCTACACACACACACACTGACAGGAGTCTACCCCAACCCTATCTTCCACACACACACACACACTGACAGGAGTCCCTGGCCCCTATCCTACACACACACACACTGACAGGAGTCCACCCCAGCCCTATCCTACACACACACACACTGACAGGAGTCCACCCCAGCCCCATCCTATACACACACACACTGACAGGAGTCCACCCCAGCCCTATCCTACACACACACACACTGACAGGAGTCCACCCCAGCCCTATCCTACACACACACACTGACAGGAGTCCACCCCAGACCTATCCTACACACACACACACACTGACAGGAGTCCACCCCAACACCAGCCTACACACACACACACTGACAGGAGTCCACCCCAACCCTATCTTCCACACACACTGACAGGAGTCCATCCCAGCCCCATCCTAGATTCCACCCCAACCCCATCCTACACACACACACTGACAGGAGTCCACCCCAAACCCATCCTACCGACACACAGTGACAGGAGTCGACCCCAACCCTATCCTACACACACTAACATGAGTCCACCACAACCCCACCCTACACACACTGATGGGAGTCCACCCCAGCCTCATCCTACACACATACACTGACAGGAGTCCACCCCAGCCCTATTCTACACACACACTGGCATGAGTCCACCCCAGCCCTATCCTACACACACACACTGACAGGAAACTCCCAGGCCCCATCTTAAACACACACACTGACAGGAGTCCACCCCAACCTACACACACACTGACAGGAGTCCACCCCAACCCCATCCTACACACACACACTGACAGGAGTCCACCCCAGCCATATCCTACACACACACACACACACACGGACAGGAGTCCACCCCAACCCCATCCTACACACACAGACAATGACAGGAGTCCACCCCAACCCTATGCTACACACACACTGACAGGAGTCCACCCCAACCCCATCCTACACACACAAACACACTGACAGCAGTTCACCCCAGCCCCATCCTACACACACACACTGACAGGAGTCCACCCCAGCCCTATCCTACACACACACACACTGACAGGAGTCCACTCAAGCCCCATCCTACACACACGGACAGGAGTCCACCCCAGCCCCATCCTACATGCACACACACTGACAGGAGTCCACCACAGACCCATCCTACACACACACACTGACAGGAGTCCACCCCAGCCCTATCCCACTCACACTGACAGGAGTCCACACCAGCCCTATCCTACACATGCACACTGACAGGGGTCCACCCAGCCCTATCCTACACACACACACACACTGACAGGAGTCCACCCCAGCCTACCCACACACTGACAGGAGTCCATCCCAACCCCATCCTACACACACACACTGACAGGAGTCCACCCCAACCCTATCCTACACACACACACACTGACAGGAGTCCACCCCAGCCCTATCCTACACACACACACACACTGACAGGAGTCCACCCCAACCCCAGCCTACACACACACACACACACTGACAGGAGTCCACCCCAACCCTATCTTCCACACACACACACACACACACACACTGACAGTCCCCAGCCCTATCCTACACACACACACTGACAGGAGTCCCCAGCCCTATCCTATACACACACACTGACAGGAGTCCCCAGCCCTATCCTACACACACACACTGACAGGAGTCCACCCCAGCCCCATCATACACACACACACTGACAGGAGTCCACCCCAGCCCCATCCTATACACACACACTGACAGGAGTCCACCCCAACCCCATCCTACACGCACACACTGACAGGAGTCCACCCCAGCCCCATCCTACACACACACACTGACAGGAGTCCACCCCAGCCCCATCCTACACACACACACTGACAGGAGTCCACCCCAGCCCTATCCTACACACACACACACACTGACAGGAGTCCACCCCAGCCCCATCCTACACACATGGACAGGAGTCCACCCCAGCCCCATCCTACATGCACACAGACTGCCATGAGTCCACCCCAGCCCCATCCTACATGGACACACACTGACAGGAGTCCACCCCAGCCCTATCCTACACACACACACACTGACAGGAGTCCACCCCAGCCCCATCCTACACACACACACACTGACAGAAGTCCACCACAGACCCATCCTACACACACACACTGACAGGAGTCCACCCCAGCCCCATCCTACACACATACACTGACAGGAGTCCAATAGACAAACACTCACCTTTCCAGCAGTAATTAAGTAAGGCAGCACCAGGAAGACTGGATCCACAGGTGTAGTGATCAGCATGCTACCATCTGGAACAGATGAGCTGTATTACAAATATGTTGCTTTTTTTCAATCATTAAGAATAAGAAAAAACAATATATAAACACAGACATACAAAAAGGAAACAAAAAAGGTACAGTTCACAGACAAAAACATCCCAAGATTACCTAACTGGAAAAGTACCAGACACAGAAATAGGGAGTGAGTACCAGGCGATAATGATCCACAGGCTGAAAAACTGTAAATATCAATCTTGTAGAAGCTGAAAAAAAGGGAAAGAAAATTAGGCATAAGCCCTCACATACATGTACATGCTTCTGACATTTACTATTTTGTCAATTTTCCACATGAGGATTAAAAAAAACTTAACCTGGACATAAACATAACTAAACATAATATTACTAAACAAAAAGCACACACACACACACACACACACACACATACATATTTACATATATTAAATTTACACTTAAGGTGACAAAATGTTGCCCTACTAGTAATACCCTCTGGCACAGTATTTCAACCTTCGGCCAACTGAAGGTCAGTCGCTTCAATGATTTTGCTTTTTGTGGCTTTCTCGTTGGGTCTTCTGAATCAAAACTGTGCTAGCAGGGACCCATTTTTTTACCTTTATTTGGTGACAAACTTAAGCATTTATGAATGAACTGAATTGGAATTAGAGCTAATTTGGGCATTACGTCAAAATGGTCATTAAGGCTACCATTAATTTTTTTTCCTTGAGACGACCTATTAGGAATACTTTGTCTTTACTATTTCATTGCACCTTAATATCAACAAGACTGGTTTTATATCAAAAGTAATGTAAAAAAAAAAAAAAAAAGCAAAACACATTTTTGAAGAGTTAGATATACCATTATAAAAAATTTTTTGAAAGGAACAGGGATATTTAAACAGACTTTAACCCTTTTGACAGTTCTGATGCTGATTGGCGACTTCCTAGTTGAACGCTTCAGATGCCAATCGGCAACTTGTATGCTCAACGCCTCAGGCGCTGACAGGCGACTTGTACACTATAGTTACCAACCTCGCTCATTTTTCTTTTCATGAAACCACGCAAGTTTGAAATGTTCACCACCTGTTTCCGGAACATGTATTCTACGTATGAATTGCAAGCTGATGCATGTTGTCGAATATTTCCTAATTTATTCAGCTGTCTCCAGTCAAAGCATGGCCAGCACTTCAGGAAACAAATGAAAGGGTGTTTACAACACCACGGCGGCACTGCAAATGATTTTAGACAATAATTCGCCTGCTGGAGTGCCAATTGCGGACAGTGACAGTGGAGAAGAATTCGCCAGACCGGTCGAAAATGATTGACAAGTAACACAAAGACATTTGTGAAAGGAGCCATGAAACCTTCCAGTTTTGTAACATATAGTGTGTGTGGTGTTGGTGTTTCCAAATATGATGTGGTGGTTTTTGTGTGTGTATGCGTTTTGTTGTGGGTTTTTTGTTTTTTTGTTGTTTTTTTTGCTATATCAAATTGACACAAATACATTATCTAATAATGTACAAAGACATTTGTGAAAGGAACCATGAAACTTTCCAGTTTCACAACATACAGTGTGTGTGGTGGTGGTGTTTTCCCCGATGGAATTGCTGGTGATACTCGTGTGTGTGTGTGTGTGTGTGTGTGTAGGAGGGGTGGGGTGGGGGGGGGTATGTGTGTGTGTGTGTGTGTGTGTGTGTTCTTCTCATATCTGCACACAGGTCAGTGCACACTTTATTTCACTGTGTTATATCTATGTTTCCAGTTGTATTTCCCGGTCTGTGTGTTCATTTTTCACTTGAAATAGTGAATTTTATGTTTAACTCACTCAGTACAGTCAGTCCTCTCTTCTCCTCTACACAGACCCCTCGGATGTCCAGTGGGTGTTTGAATGACCCAACCTTTAGCTTCCGTCGTCAGAATTGTAATTGTGGTATTCTTTGTCAACATTCACCTCTGCAGTATAAGAGCCTTCCGCTTGCAATATTTTGATGATGGTAATTTGGGTGAAACGCTGTTAACGTCGTCTCTTTCACTGTTCGTATGGAGAGAGTTAAAACAACGAAGAATATGTGAAAACTACTCAAAAGTACATACTTTTTCATTTTCATCAACTGATTTCAAACTTCAGTCAATATGTTCATACAAATAAAAATGCTTATCATAATTTGCATTCTTTGCCTTTTAAAATGAGCTATGAATGAAGAAGACTGAATAAGTAGAAGTCAAGTTGTAGCAGTTTAAAGTGGGTTGGTGGTGACATAGTTTTCCCTCTCCAGCACAGCTGGCTTAGACAGAAATGTACTGCTCCCCAGCTGGTTTGTACAGTGAGCTAGCTCTGCACTTCTGGTGATGCAAGGGTTAATCAATAATATTCTTAAAAAATCAGCAAAATGCAGACCACGGTGACTGGCATGTCATGTGTTACATGGTTTCCTCTACGCACTGCTTTTTAAAGAAAATGACATGGCCTCAAGTGAAGTTTGTTGCCATCAGTATAAACAATCTTGGCCTGCTTGTTGTGCTGTTTTCTTTTCATGATTTAAAAATTTTTTTTTTTTTTTACTTTCTGTATGCATTCTTGCTTCTCTTTCTTCTTTAGTTTCAGTTTCTGCCTGTCTTACTTTGGCTGTCTCCATTCTTTCTTTTTTTTTCTTGATTTGTCCTCCATATCTCTTGTAAAAACAGGCTTTGGTGTTTTTATTTCTTTGTTCCATCTGTTCAGCATGGCATCTTTGCACCCTCAACCTAGTCTTCTCTCTGTAAACCCCTTTCTTCAGATAAATTTGCCTTGAATTACCTGATACAAGCAATTTCCTTGGGCCAATACGCTTTGTACTGTTCTGGGCCCTCTTTCAATTTCTCTACAAGCCCTGTTTCTTTCTGCTGATGTTTGCCCTTTTGTGTTCAACGTGGAAGAAATGTTCTTTTTCTCAATCCTGGACAGTCACACGGATTTTCTGCTATATTCGTGCGTCTTTGTTCACAAACTGTATTTCTCTTTTAAACAAACAAAACATAAAACTGCATGGCAGCTTGTGTTTAAAATGGTATGAAATATGATTTGATCGACTACATATACAGAACATTTTCAATATTGTGATGCACTGCACACATCGTGTAGGATCATAAGTGTGTAACTGTGGAAGCGATCACATTTTTAGAGAATTGACTATTAATTATCATTTTACTGAGTTTTTGTCCAGTAAAACTGCTGTCATAACAAACAACAAAAACAAAATTGTGACATTACCTTTGTTTGCTTGCCACACATATACACCAAGCACCAAAGGCAGAAACACGTGTTGGACCTCTGTGTCTGGGACTTTGTCCTGCCATCGCATGTGAAGAAGTCAGGATATTTGTTTTCTTCAATGAAATAATGTGTGGATATTTCTGAAAGCTTTTAAAATCTATGTCCAATATCAACATATATGTGCGTGTGTCTCTTTTTGTAGCATAAGACCAGGTTGGAGGGAAGTCTGATCCAACCTAGGTGTCAGACCCGCCAGCGTACCGATGAGCCGACAGCCTGGAACCGCTTGACACACATGGTCCCTAGATGTTGCCAAGTTATTTCCTTGGCCTTGCACAGAGAGAATGAAGAGTTACCTCTTGTGCAGATAATGCAATGTTACCTTTTTGAACAAAAAGAGTGCAAAACTAGTCTTTGACCCAAAAGAATGCAATGTTTCCTCTGTGTACAAAGAGAAAGCTAAGTTTCATTCATTATGCAAAGAGAATGAAGCAACACCTCTGTGCAAAGAGAATGCAAAGTTACCTTTCAGTGCAAAGAGAATGTAGAGTTACCTCTTTACGCAAAGAGAATGCAAAATTATCTCTTTATGCAAAGAATTGAAGTTACCCATTTTCATACATCACAGCCTTACCTCTATGCACAGTCTCTCCAATGAGCCAGGAACTAAACTGTGGGGAGAATCTGACCACTTCATAGACAGTCTTTGTGCCACCACTGATCAGGTATATAGTCCCCTGCTCTGCAATGCATTATGTTATATATTTATGAGAATATATAGATAGATATAGACCACATCCTCTGTTCTGCAAAGCATTTTGTTATACATATAAACCAAGTCACCTGCTCTGCAATGCATTATGTTATGTACAGACCACATCCCCTGTTCTGCAATGCATTACGATATATATAGATCACAACCCATTTTGCATTGCATTTTGTTATACTAACGAAGTCATCTGCTCTGCAATGCATTATGTCATGTACATACTACATCCCCTGTTCTGCAATGCATTACGATATATATAGATCACAACCCGTTTTGCATTGCATTTTGTTATACTAACGAAGTCATCTGCTCTGCAATGCATTATGTCATGTACATACTACATCCCCTGTTCTGCAATGCATTACGCTATACATAGACCACATCCCGTTTGCAATGCATTTTGTTATAGTATACTAATGAAGTCATCTGCTCTGCAATGCATTGTTATATATATATATATTTTATATATATATATATATATATATATATATATATACCATGTACCACATCCCCTGTCCCGCAATATATTATGTATAACTAGACCACATCCCCTGCTTTGTAATGCATTATGTAATATATATATATATATAATCAAGTCACCTGTTCTGCAATGCAGAATGTTATATATAGCAGGATTTAGGTTTCATGTGGGTTTTCAGTCACTGACGGATACAATTTTAAAACAAGAAAGGCAAGGCCTTCAAGACTCACTTGTGATATACACAAACCCGCATCCTCCAAGCTGTCAGTCAGCTACACTAACCACTTCACCACAGCAGCTGGTCAATTTAGCTTTTTCCTTTTTCGCCAGTATCCTCATACTGAGGATAGCTTCAATGCATGCAGAACATTTTGCTGTCAGAAATCATCCTCCCCATCGTAGAGCATGCCATCGAAAGGCGTTGGCTAGTGTTGAGAAAGATCATATAAGTGTTCATAACAGTTGCTATCTCTTCCAATTTGTGTACGTCTGGAGAGTCTGAATCATATTTCTTCGGCGTTCATGGGCAGCTTGTGTGATCACTTTGTTGATGTCATATGAGACTACAGCCCATTAGAGAAAAACGTGAGAACAGACAAGGATATAAATAAGGGCGCATTCACGTGCCTGGCTGTTTTCATTTCATCATTTGAGCATCCATATTTCATTTTTGAGCTATGTTCTTGTTTCCACAACCCAATTTTTACTTACACACACTGACACAGATGACATTATATTTAAAATGCACTGATTTCATCTTTTTCCTGTGTATACACAAGAACGGACTTAAACATGTCTGTACATTAACCAGTAGACTGCCTATAAGACGTCAGCTGGCGTCCTACAAAAAGTATTGCCATAGTGCCTATAAGACGTCCACTGATGTCCTGCATATGTTCTGATTTTTCCTTCATTGGAGTTTTTTTCAGTTCACATAAACAGACTCTGAACAGTTAGTTTGATGTGTCTGGATTATAAAAATACTATTTAAATGAACATTCATCAGGTAGAAGACCCCTTTCTACTGGAATATAATTTGCTAACTGACCACATGATACGCGCGTGGAAAAGGGGGTTGCATCATGTGCAAAACAATGCATTGAAAACTGTGTCCAGTAAAGCAAATTGTCTCAGTCAGTAGATTTACACAATTCTGAAAACTCTGCTTGTGATCATGGACAGATTTTGCGAATGAGAAGGATCTCTCGTCTGATGACTGGTTTGAAAACGAAGGTGATTGACAATGACAATGACGAAACTGACCGCCCCATTTTATGGTAATTCAGTCCATCTATCCAATCAGACAGCTTTTTTTTAACAAGTGGCTGTGACTGACAGAATACGAGCGGCGAGCGTTGGAAGAAGAGGAAGAGAGGGAGAGGAGTGATGTAAGACGATAGGTCGAATGTCAGCCAGAGTTCATGAAGGGGGCGTGGCTTTTAGGAATGAGTGTGGTCACATTTCAAAGCAGACTGTAAGATCGGCAACCGCCAATGTTCCACGATTTTCACAAAATGCAGGGTGGAACTGCAATGGCCGTGAAACGTGCTTTTTGTTTTTCACGCTTTTTTTTCGCTGAATCAGATAGTTGACTTGTTTGAAGAGGTGGCAAGCTGGATGCACAGCAGACACTTTAATTGGCCCACGTGCAACTTGAAAGGAGTGAATGTCATCAAAAAACATCACCCTCTCACTCCCAAACACTCTTAGCTGTCAAAAAGCTTGCCAGCTCAGTTTCTGAGACCATGATTGACCTTTTACGTTGACTTTACCCACCACCAAGGTCAGGTCAGATAGTTATATCTGCTACTGCTAACCTGGATCCCAGTACTACCTGTCACAGGGTCAAATTGCTGGCAACTAAACCAGCACCCCCACAAGTCCTGTCAGGAGGATGGTGAGGAGGGTGGTTAGACACCCTGGTGGAATTAAATGACCCATCAAAGGGCGCCAGCTCTGGAGAGCTACCAGCGGCCACCTAGCTAAGGGAGTAAACCCTGACAGAAAATCCGGTGTGGGGCCCCTAAGGCGGTTGGATGGCAAACTTTGTCACTTTCCGGCAGCTCCTGCGGCCGCGTTGGCACCAAAACGTAACAGCCTTGCTGTTCCTTTGGATCTGTCAGCGAGGTGGAGAGGGGGGACAGGCTGCATGGGCAATAGCTTGTCTTCCATATTACATTGCCCAGGCTTATATCCATCCATCCATCCACAAACACCTTGCACCTAAAACCTGGAGAGGACACTCCAGCTTCGCTACTAGCACTAGCGTCGGAGCAACACGTGAAGCAACAGATACTGGTTATAAGTCAGCGCTCAATTGGCGTAGAGCCAATGCCAGGGTTTGCTTCTGACGGTGGGAGGGACCCTCGCGTCCCACTGGACAGCTACCGCCCGCCCAAGCTGGGCAGCCCCCAGCCAGTTAGGTGCTGTCCCGCCACGGCCTGCCTTCTATGGGTGTATGAAGATTAGGAGAATATCCGACAAGCAGGTCATTAATTTCTGCACCAGGCAAAAAGAAAACTTCAAAAAACGGATCAACAATGAAACTGGCCTGTTGGAATGTCTGGACAATGATGCCTGGGCTCTCCCAAGATCTGCAAGACATCAGTGACGCCAGAAAGACAGCCGTCATAAACAGTGAGCTGAAGAGACTAAATGTGGACATTGCCACTCTGCAGGAAACACGGCTGGCTGACTCAGGAACACTAAAGGAGAGGGACTACACCTTCTGGCAAGGAAAGAGCTCTGATGCCCCAAGAGAGTACGGAGTAGGCTTTGCAGTCAGAAACAGACTGCTGAACATGATCGAACCAGGCAGCGGCAGTTCAGAACGACTATTGACTCTCCGCCTCAACACCTCCGAAGGCTATGTCACTCTCGTCAGCGCATATGCTCCAACACTGTCTGCCTCTCCAGACGCCAAGGATGAGTTCTACGAAAATCTCGCATCAACCATAAGGAACATCCCCAGGACAGAACAACTTGTTCTCCTGGGCGATTTCAATGCCAGAGTGGGTGCAGACAACAATTCGTGGCCCTCCTGTCTCAGTTCCTTTGGAGTGGGGAAAATGAATGAGAATGGACAGCGACTACTTGAGTTTTGTACCTGCCATGAACTGTGTATCGCAAACTCCTTCTTCAAGATGAAGCCCCAACACAAAGTCTCCTGGAGGCACCTGCGCTCAAAACATTGGCACCAACTGGATCTGATCCTAGTAAGACGAGCTGCCATCAAAAACCTTCTCCACACTCGCTCTTACCACAGCGCAGACTGTGACACGGACCACTCTCTGGTATGCTGCAAGATCAGACTGCAACCAAAGAAGTTCCACTGCTCAAAGAAACAAGGGAACTCTCGCACTGACGTCAGCAAGATGTCTCAGCCAGACCTTGTAAAACAGTTCACAGAGGCCTTTGAGAGAGAATTTGATGCATTGCAGCCCAGAGACTCTGCCACAGAAAGATGGGAAATGCTACGAGACACCATGCACCGCATTGCTATGGCACCTTTGGGAAGAAAACCGCAAAGTCCCACGACTGGTTTGAGGCCAAATCATCAGAGATGACTCCCAGTATTGAGGCCAAGCACACTGCACTCACTGAGTACAAACGGTCACCCAGTGAGAAGAACCTGCAAATCCTCAGGGCCGCCAGGAGTAACGTTCAGTTGAACGCCCGGCAATGTGCAAATGAGTACTGGACAGAGCTCAGCGAAGAGATACAGAATGCTGCTGAAAGAGGCAACATCCGAGGGATGTATGATGGTATCAAGAAGGCACTGGGACCAACACAGAGCAAGACTGCCCCCATCAAATCCTCCACTGGGGAAGTAATCAACGATCCTAGCCGGCAGATGGACAGATAGGCAGAACACTACTCCGACCTCTACTCCACAGAAAACATGGTGTCCAACTCAGCCCTCGATGCCATCAAGTGCATGCCGGTCATGGAAGAACTTGACGCAGAGCCAACTGAGGACAAACTCAGCAAGGCCATTAACAGCCTGACATCAGGCAAGGCACCTGGCAATGACGGAATTCCCCCAGACCTCATTAAACACTGCAAGACTACTCTTCTGCATCCTCCGCACACAGTCCTCTGTCAGTGCTGGAATGAGGGAGCTGTACTGCAGGACATGAGGGATGCCAAGATTATCACCCTCTACAAAAACAAGGGTGAGAGGAGCAACTGCAACAACTACAGAGGCATCTCACTTCTCAGCATTGTAGGCAAAGTCTACGCTCAGGTCCTCCTAATTCACCTGCAGAAACTGGCAAAACACGTTTACCCGGAACCACAGTGCGGTTTCCGAGCAGAGAGATCCATGGTAGACATGATCTTCTCCCTTCGCCAAATCCAGGAGAAAGTGCAGAGAGTAGAGGATGCCCCTGTATGTCGCATTCATTGACCTCACCAAGGCCTTTGACCTAGTCAGCAGAGACGGCCTTTTCAGGGCTCTTTGAAAGATCGGCTGCCCCCCCAAACTGCACAGCTTGATTGAGTCCTTCCACTCCAACATGAAAGGGACGGTGCAGTTTTAATGCTAACCTCTCCAAGCCCTTCGACGTAAGCAGCGGTGTCAAACAAGGCTGTGTCCTCGCCCCCACCCTATTTGGAATCTTCTTTGCTCTTCTCCTGAGACATGTGTTCAGCACAGTGCAAAAAGGGATCTACCTACGGACCAGATCAGATGGCCTGCTCTTCAATCTCGCTTGCCTCAGATCAAGGACAAAAGTCCACGAAGCCCTCATCAGAGACATGCTCTTTGCTGACGATGCCGCAGTTGTGACCCACACCCAGTGGGACTTGCAGTCACTAATGGACCGCTTCTCCCAGGCATGCAAAGATTTCGGTCTGACCATCAGTCTCAAGAAGACAAATGTCCTAGGCCAAGACACGCCATCTCCACCAGCCATCACCATTGAAATGAAATGAAATTATGGTGCTTAGAGCCTCGCCGACCACTAAGGCCATCTCAAGGCTATCGCCGCGTCAATTACTACTACAAGGCTAAAAAAAAAAAACAACCAATTAAAACGAGTCACCACTTCAAACTTTCCACTCCAAAGTTAAAAAAAAAACTTCCATAGTTTAAAACCTTCAAATCTGGTTAAAAAGGTTCACTTCTTTTAAGAAGTCCATCAGCGCCCATGGAGGGACATCACGAAACAAAGTCTTCAAAGAAACCGCCGTGTAATGTCTGCGTCTAACGTCATGCAGATCCCAACAGTCAAGGAGCACGTGTTTCACGGTGAGAGGCTCGTCACAGGGAACGCATCGAGGGGCCTCCTCCCCCTTCAACAAGTAAGAATGAGTAAAAAAAGTGTGCCCCGTACGCAGTCTGCACAGCACAGATTCCTCCTTTCTGTTCTTCACCCCCGAAGGGAGGGTCTCCCCCAGGTCCGGACGGATCTGGAAGAGCTTGTTGTCCATCTGGGTGTTCCACTTCTCTTGCCAAAGATCCTTAACGTAAGTATTGACCTTCCGCTTCATGTCTGTATAGGGTACCAAGGATCTGGACAATTCTTTCTTTACAGCGTTCCTGGCCAGCAGGTCCGCCCTTTCGTTACCACGAATGCCAACATGTCCGGGAACCCAGGCCAACACAACCTCGTATCCTTTCTTCGTTGCGAGAGTAAAAGTTTCATAAAATTCCAGCAGTTTGGGATGAGTGACATTCCTGCAGGCGATCGCCTCCAGGGCTGACAAGGAGTCGGAAAAGATCATGAATCTCTTCTGTTTGGAAGAGAGAACCATTTTTAACCCCAGGACCAGTGCAGTCAGTTCCGCAGTGTATACCGAGCTGTCAGACAGGATGTGTTCCGTTGAGGGCCGGTCAGGAAAGGCGGGACAGAACGCAGATGCGGCGACTCCGTCCTCTGACTTGGAACCGTCAGTGAAGATGCCTTGAAAGGTGGGGAATTTGTGGCACAGTTCCGAAAAGTAGGTTCTGTAGGCCAGAGAACTGGTGGTGTCCTTACGGTACGAGGCCAGATCGAATCGGACCTCAGGTGTTTTAAAGGTCCACGGGGGGCTGTCAGGGAACTTAGAGAAATCCGAGATGCCACCGACATCCAGATCGGCATTTTCCAAGTGCGGCTGAATGCGGAGTCCGAGAGGAGGTATGCAGTTTGGGTTGTCTGTAAATTTCTTATCGAAAGGGTTGTTGAATACAGCGTCGTAAGAAGGGTTTGTAGGTTCCGAAAACAATTTCAAATAATAGTTCAGGGTCAGCTTCAGTCTGCGGTTGGAAAGAGGCGGTTCCCCCGCCTCTGCGTACAGGCTGTGCACAGGGGTGGTGCGGAAAGCACCTAAGCTGAGACGGAGCCCTTGGTGGTGTACAGGGTCCAACAGTTTCAGGTAGGACGGTCTGGCCGAGCCGTATACAACACTTCCATAATCCAGTTTGGACCAGACCAGGGCTCTGTAGAGGTGCAAGAGAGTCCTCTTATCAGCACCCCAGTTCGTGTGTGCCACAACTCGGATGATGTTCAGGGCTTTTAGGCAAGATATTTTCAGCTGTTTAATGTGGCTGAGAAAATTCAGCTTCTGATCGAAGACGACCCCTAGAAATCTGGCTTCCTTGACCGCCGGGATGGTGGATGTTCCCAGACGGATTTCAGGGTCCTGATAGAATTGGCGAAAATTATGAAAGTGGATGCATTCAGTTTTGGAGGACGAAAATGTGAAGCCATTCTCCTCTGCCCAACACTGGATTTTGTTGACGCAGAGCTGAAGCCGTCGCTGGATGCTGGCGTACGTGCTGCCGGTTGCATATAAGGCAAAATCATCCACGAACAGCGAGCTGTCCGATCCTTTCTGAACAGATTGAACGATGTCATTAATTTTGATGCTGAACAGAGCCGGTGACAGGATGCTCCCCTGCGGGACACCCAGCTCCTGCTCGTGAATGTCGGACAGGGTGGTGCCGACTCTCACCTGGAATTGTCTGTCTTGTAAAAAATTGTGGATAAACTGAGGCAGGTGTCCCCGGAAGCCGAGCTTGTGCAAGTCGGAAAGAATACCAAATTTCCATGTGGTATCGTAAGCTTTCTCCAGGTCAAAAAATATGGCCACCACATGTTGTTTGTTGACGAAAGCATTTCTTATCGTGGTTTCCAGACGAACCAGATGGTCAACGGTAGAGCGATGCTTGCAGAAACCGCACTGTTCCTTCGCCAGAAGGCCGTCGGTCTCTAGTTTCCACATCAGTCTACCGTTGACCATCTTCTCCATCAGTTTGCAGACGCAGCTGGTCAGTGCAATTGGGCGGTAGTTGGAAGGGTTCGAGGGGTCTTTTCCCGGTTTCGGCAGCGGGATTATGAGGGCTTTCCGCCAGGAGGGTGGAAAGAAGCCTGTGACCCAGATGTGGTTATAAACTTTAAGCAGGGTGTCCAGACAGGTTTGGGGAAGGTGCTTTAGGAGTTTATAATGGACTTCGTCCATTCCTGGACAGGAATCCGTACAGGTCTGAAGGGCAGATTTAAGTTCGTTCATTGTGAAAGGAAGGTTGTAATTCTCTGTGTCGTCGGAAAAGAAGTTACATGGTGTTTTTTCTGACAGGTTTTTGGTTTTAAGAAAGCGAGCAGATTTGTTAGCAGATCTCGAGTTCTGTTCTATTGTGGAGGCAAGCAAATTGGCAACTGCTTTCTTCTCTGTGACCAGAGCGTCTGAAAGTTTAAGATGGTGGAAGGTCGGGCATGCGTTTTTGCCCTTAATTCTTTTTAAAACCCTCCACACTTTCTTCTTGGGTGTGTTGGAGGTTAAGGAAGAGCAGAAATCTCTCCAAGACTTCCTCTGGCTCTTTTTAAAAACATACCTGGCTTTTCCCCTCAGCTGTTGATGGGTTCGAACGCTATCGGACTCCGGTCTCCGAAAGACGCGTCGCTGCGCTCTCTTCCGAGACTTGCGGGCCTCCCGACATTCCACGTTGAACCAGGGCGTTCTAGGGACCTGAGGCTTGGAGGTAGACGATGGGACTGCTGCTTTGGCGCAATCTAAAACGATCCGAGTCAGAGCGTCAGCAGGGTCCTTGCTTTTCAATATTGTTTCTTCCTGCAGCTCCGCTCTTATCTTGGTGGTAAAAAAACTCCAGTCTGCTTTGTCGTAGTACAGGCGGTCAGGCAGAGAGTCACCTTCTCCATCTGTGGGGCGGAGGACGACAGGAAAGTGGTCACTCCCGTGCAGATCGTCGTGCACTTTCCACTCGTAGTCCAGGACCAACGATGGATCGCAGACCGACAGATCTAAACACGAGAGCTTTCCAGAGGGCAGATGCAGGTAAGTGGGAGACTTGTCGTTAAGACAGCACAAGTCCATGTCAGAGAGAAGGTTTTCTAAGCGAAGACCTCGGGCTGATGTCATCTCACTTCCCCAGAGCGGGGAGTGTCCGTTGAAGTCGCCCAACAGTAAAAACGGACGTGGGAGCTGGTCGACCAGGTTCATGAGGTCCTGCCTCAGAACACGGACGGAAGGGGGAAGGTAGAGAGAGCAGACAGTGATGGTTTTCTCGAGCGTGACTCTGACTGCCACCGCCTGTAAAGGGGTGCTTAAAAGAACTGTACTGTATAAAAGGGACTTTCGAATAAAAAGAGCGACACCTCCCGTCAACCCCTCTTGCTTCGGTTGAGCGGGTTTAAAAACGGAGTTAAAACCAGAGAGAGATAAAACCTTGCCATCTCTTTGCAGAGTCTCCTGCAGTGCCAGCACTGAAGGTTTCAAAGCACGACAAAGCAGCTGGAGTTCCTGGAAGTTGGCATAGAATCCCCGGATATTCCAGTGGATCACTGCCATTAAAAAGGTTTTTAAAAAAAAAAAATAATAAAGCAGCAGCCTATTCCATCGCTACCCCCTGCTCCTCCACTTGCGGTGGCTCAAGGTCCGCCAGGATGGAGTATTTGTTTTTGGACATAAATTTTTCGGGTTCCGACCGGGTCGGAATAACCACCACCTCGGCCCCTCCCGATCCCGCCGTGGCCGCAACCCTCCCCTCCTTGAGTTTTGGAGGTAAGGGGGGCTTCCGGCCACTTCCGCCAGCCCGAGGGCCAGGCAGACGAGAGGCAGGGCGAGGGGGGCCAGGGGGTGGGGTGGGGCGGGAGGCGGACAACGTGCCTCCGCCCGAGGCTTTTCTCTCCCGCCCAGCAGCCCCTGAGGACTGCCGCGCAGGATGGGAAGGGGTGGACACAGCGCCTCCACCCAAGGCCAACTGTTCCGACGAGGCGGTTAAGTCGTCCGTCTGCGTTCCTGTGGACGTCGTCTGGACCGCGACGTCCACCGTCCTGGATCTGACGACAGAGGCATATGACGCCTTAGGCGACGCGGCCTCCACCTGTTTCCTTGCCTCAAAGAAGGAAATTTTCTGTTCTGTCTTGACTTTCTGGATTTGTTTTTCTTTCTTCCAGGCGGGGCAGTCCTTCGATGAGGACGGGTGGCCACCTCCGCAGTTCACACACAGGGCTGCACTGACGCAATCGCCCTGGTGCGCCGCCTTCGAACAGGTGCCACACGCCTCTTCCTCCTTACATCTGTCTCTCACGTGTCCGAATTTCTGACACTTAAAGCATCTCAGAGGGGACGGTACGTACAGGCTGACATTAACTAGCAGGTATCCGACCCGAATGTCCTTGGGGACATCCGGGCAGCAGAAGGTGAGGAAGAAAGTGTTGGTCGGGACTCTGTCCGACCCCTTCCTCACCGTCACCCTGTACACATCGGTCACTCCCTGAGAAGACAGTTCGCTCTTGATCTCGGCCTCAGACACACCTTTCAACTCCGGGCATCTGATGACTCCCTTTGAGCAGTTGAGACCTTTGTGAGGGGAAATCTTCACTGCCCTATCCACGAAAGTGGTCGCCTTGAGAAGGAGCTGTGTCTGTCTTTTGGATTCTGTCTGTACTAAAAACGCTCCGCTCCTCAGCCTCTTGATGGATCTGAGCGATCCTGCCAGACACTGAAAGCCCTTCTGGACAGCGAAGGGGCTGAGAGCCGACAAGGGCTTGTCGTCATCAGCGCCCTCCATCACTAGCCACGATGGCCAAAAACCAGAGGTCTCGACGACCTCCGACTCAGAGTCTGAGTCGTCCGTTCCCTGTCGTCGTCTTTTTCCGAGTTTGGGGGGGTGTATTTGTTTAGGATTCATGTTGAAAGAAAAATGTGAATTCATCCCTCCCTTACCCACCCACCATGGGGTCCAACTTAGGGGCCAGGGTCAAGGAAACACCAGCTTGACCCCTTCCAGGTTTCGGGAGGGATATACAACCAGCAGCCCAGCTCCAACGTGCTCCCCCCCGATCATGCCTAGCTCCCGGGGACAGAGAGCCAAGCACTACGGGGGTTACCTTCGTCAGCCACTAAACTGCCAGTCTTGACCCAGCCCCACGAAGGGGTAGCCGATTGACACACACGGGCCAATGTGTGCCGCCTGTCTTAGGAGAGGTCCGAGCCAAAGGGATGTGTTGAGAGCAGCGTGCTCTCTCAATCCCCAGGATCTCATTCCCCTCCATCACAGGTCGCGCCGCACAGCAAACACGGCGGGCCTAAAGAAGGCCGCAGAGAAAAAAAGAATGTGGAAAAGAAGGCTTGATGGGGAGCTGAGGACAGAAAAGAGGCGGTAAAAAGAAGAACAAAGAATAGCGAAAGGGACAGTGGGTCACGTTTAGTTTGGGCCTCACTCACGACCTGTTCGGCATGGGAAGCCCTATCAGGGGCATCAGTACAAAACCACCACTTATTCAGCCCTAACAGCTACGATGGCTATGTAGGCTGTCAATTAAGACCTGGGACCAGAGCACCAAACCCCAAGAAGCACTGATGCCCCCGCCGACATAGCTCGCTCGATCACTGGCCACTAAGCCTCCTGACCACGACAAGGTAGTGACCCTCCCGGGAGTGGGTCAGGAGAACACCAGCCTGACCCCCTCCAGGTTTCGGGAGGAGCCATCACCATTGATGACTACGAGCTTGAAGCTATCCATCAATTCACTTACCTTGGGTCCACTATCACTGACAACCTCTCCCTTGACACCGAGATCGACAAGAGGATCGGGAAGGCAGCCACAACGCTAGCCCGCCTCACACAAAGAGTGTGGACAAATCCCAAGCTGACCCCCGAAGACAAGGATGACTGTATACAATGCCTGCGTCCTCAGCACCTTGCTGCATGGCAGTGAGGCGTGGACCACACGTTCGTCAGGAGAAAAGGCTCAATACCTTCCACCTAAGAAGCCTACGGCGCATACTCGGCATCTCCTGGCAAGACAAGGTGACAAACACCGAAGTCCTGACTCGCGCTGGCCTCCCGACCATGTATACCATGTTGAGACAGTGTCGGCTGCACTGGCTGGGCCACGTTCGCCGCATGGAAGATGGTCGCATCCCAAAAGACATCCTTTATGGAGAGCTCACCACGGGGCAGAGAAGCATCGGCCGCCCACAGCTAAGATACAAAAACGTTTGCAAACGTGACATGAAGGCACTTGAGATCAACACTGAGTCCTGGGAGGACCTTGCAGATGACTGCAACAGATGGAGAAGCACTCTCAAGAATCAGCTATGGATTGGTGAGGACAAACTGTCAGCTGCTGCAGCAGAAAAGCGAGCTCGCAGAAAAGGGACAACAGCTGACAGACTATCTTCAGCTTACACATGTGACCGCTGCGACAGAGACTGTCATTCTCACATCAGTCTCTACAGTCACAGGCGACGCTGCTTGGTCCAAGCAGACAGCCCAATTAGACATTAGGTCGGATATACTCTATCCATGGTCAGCCATGACAGAAGGAGGCCTACTACCTACTTTTGTCATTGTTGGGACAGTGATTTACTAACATGTCTGCATGAGCTGTGATTTGTTTTTATAAACTTATAGCCTGTTTTAATTTCTTCTACAGGTATAATCTGACAATAGGCATGCTACTTCTTGCTGTATCTTGTTTCTTTTCTTTATGGATGTTATTATGTAGAGGTGGAAATACTTTTTTTGCACAAAAATCATTATCTGGACTTTACATGCCTGAACAGTTATCTACAATCACCCTGATTGGGTAAAGGAGCCCAGAAGCAAAATCAACACTCATTTTTCTTCACAAAAACGTTTACTTTCTTTCTGTATCACCCATAGTTTTTGTGCTAGAATTTTTTTGTGAATTATTATCCCCAAATCCTCAAAATCCCCTGGCAAGGGGAGAGCACTTTTTTTTTTTTTTTTTTTTTTTTTTTTTTTACAAAATTCTCTGGCACTGAACTGGTTAAGCTTTACTTTTGGTAAATTTACAGAATTTGCAACTGAAGATTTGGATTTCCACAAAGCAGAGGCGAGTGCTTTCCTAAAACAATGGTATCAGACCAACACAAATGACAGTGACACTAAATCTGATGTCTATTAACCCCTTCACTGCTAGTACATTTTGCTATAGCCTTTGCTGAGAAAATGTTCAGAAAAACAAGAAAAACATGCCAATGATTTTAACTTGCTTATATTTCAAAAAGTACTGAAGATAAGTGCATAAAAAGATATATCAAATGAAAGGAAAATGAACCAAGATTTTGTAATACTTACATGTTCAAATAATGAGTCAATCTGACAAAAAAATTCCATAAAATGCATTAATACAAAAAATTGGGACTGTCATTCCATCATGTAGGTGCTACAATATCAACCAGGTTATCAACCAGTCTTTCTTCTGACTGTTGTGATCAACCACACACACTGTCAAGGCTGAGCAACAGTGTCCAGGTCCATAAGACTCCAACACAGTCCACACAAAGAATGAAAAGGGTGTACTCACCCAGCATCTATCGCAAGTAAAAACGCTGTGTGTGGTACTTGAAGAAACAGTCTTCAAGACACAGTGCTGGTTTGCTGGGGCAATCTGGGCAGTAGAACCTCACATCCTTTCTTTGCCCTTTCTTCCAGCAGACTCTGCACCTCCTTTGTAGCCAGGACTTCTGTAGGTGGGATGACATCAATGAAGTGTTGTCCACACAAGACAAACAGCGTAGTTGTCTTTAGCAGTGTCTTGGTCTTGGTCACCAAAAATCATGGCACTAATTACATCCTTCTGGAAGTCCAGGAATGTACTGCTGTTGCCTGCTTTTTTGTAGAGGGTGTGTGCATTCAGCATGGCAATTTGTAGAAAATGCACACACAGCTATTTGTACCACTTCAAGGTTTTCCTTGAGGCATCGTAGAGCTGCAGCTGTTGGTCATGATGGTCCATGGCACCCATGTTTTTGTTGTAATCCAGAATTGCTGGAGGCTTGTTTACTGCCCTTTGGTCTTGCTGCTGCTGGTCTTCAGCTGTAGGTTTGTGGCAAGTTGTCAACTCCAGATGGTCCAGGACGAACATCATGATCATCACCATGCTGCATACGTGAAACACATTGCATAAAAGACTAAGTTTGTTGGGTTTTTGGAGTTTTTATTTTATTTATTTATTTTACACATAAAAAGATCATGAAATGGTACCACTTTATTTCCGATTGTTTTCAGAAGCTGAAATAGAAACACACACACACCTACCCCACCCCCCACCACACACACACTGAAACTGGTTCATGGTATGCCACACCCACTTCATTCTCTTTCTCATACAAAACAAAATAACAACACACACACACACACGTTGCATTTACAAAGTAATTTAGGCATACAATTCTGTATATCCTTCTCTGATTTCAGTTTTATAAACATCCCGCCCACCCCCCTTTCCCCACTCTCTCTCTCTCTCTCTCACACACACAAAACAACAACAACACTGAACAGCAACAATAAAAACAAACCAATACACACTCGGAAACGAATACACAGAAAGCTCTTGGTGAGTGACAAAGCCTGTAATCAGCAATGAGCCAGCCAGCAAGCCACGCTTCCTTGGGCTATGATGGTCACACACAGTACACACGTGACTCTCACACACTGATCAGTGACTGATGAAGCTACTTACCACAGCTAACACATTCAAAACACACACAATGCAGTCATATTCATTGTTACAACAAACAGAAAGCAAATAATAAACTGATAAACCTCGTAGACACCCACCTGCATCTTGTATCAGCTGAGCTTGTCTGTCTTCAGTTTCATCAAGCCACCTCCCACCACCCTCCATGTCAAAATCAGCGTCTTCAGCATCAACTTCACGCAGTTCTATCTCATTCAGTCCACAATCTTCATCTCTACTGTTTGCATCACGAAAGATTTCTTTCAATCTTAGTGCAAGTGTTGGGGATTGTCTGTGTTCAGCCATGGCTTTGCAAACACAACTTGAGCTTCGTACAAACTTGCAAAACTTTCGCCATAAATACGACAATCCAATGAATAATTTTAGCTTATGGAACTCAGGAGATAAAGAGCTCTCAGGGGCGCTAATTTAATGGTTAGCAGACTGCATTTTTGACTCACTTGTGTAAACAAAGTGAGTATGTTTTAACCCGGTGTTCGGTTGTCTGTGTGTGTGCGTGTGTGTGTGTGTGTCTGTGTGTCCGTGGTAAACTTTAACATTGCCATTTTCTCTGCAAATACTTTGTCAGTTGACACCACATTAGGCATAAAAATAGGAAAAATTCAGTTCTTTCCAGTCATCTTGTTTAAAACAATATTGCACCTCTGGGATGGGCACACACACACAAAAAAGAAAAAGAAAAAAAAAAGCCAAATTATATGCAAACTGCATATTTATATATTTTTTATTCTCTAAACTTGGCACTTTGATCTGATATTCTGACACAACAACAAGAGCAGTCATTATTATCATTTTTTTGTTAAAACAGGAACTTATTTTGCAAACGTTTTGGTGCAGATAGTAAAAAAGGGAAATTAATCTGTAGGGGACTTCATTTGCTTTCAACTGATCTTTCTCATCTTAAACATTACATTTTGAAATTATACTCAATACATAAAAAGCTTGTGTGTTTCACTCTCAGAGTACAGGGCTTTCACTATGTTCATTCGCCCAAGTGGTCTTTTTCGGAAAATACTAAAATCAATACTACGAGAGGACTTTATAGATCTATTGGCTGAGCCCTGAAGGTCATGGGCAAAAATCAATTGCGTACACATATTTATAGATTTTCAAAGCGCATGCTCATATTCCTCGCGAATGTGATCGAATGACGCCATTTTGTTTCAAGTTGTTGACATGCCCGTTCAATCCTATATTCAATCGACAATGCACGATAACATGTGATGGAAAGTTGGAGAAGGAGACCGATAAATATTTATTCAGATAAAGATTTGTGAACACCTCATCACTTACTGGATTATGCCCCAAACTGCCATAAAAATATCCATAGAATCAGTCGGAATTCACAGTTAAAAATAATAAACCATGAGAGTTAATACCCTTGAACTGATGAAACACAAAAATTTCCAGTCTTGACTTTTCTCAAAATTAAGTCCTCTTCACTTCATACGATGTTTAGAAGTACTTGTACTTGGCTCTACATGTTATTAGTTTAACAAAATACTCAATTTTCATATCAACTTTAAAACTATAAAACTAGAATGAACATAGAAGAGAATTTGAATCGACCGTGTCGTACATTCCCGGCGGGTGTAACTAAATTTGTACGTCTATCTAGATCCAGAGAAAACGGCTAAAGGTTGCAGTGTGATTGCAGTGATAGCCACGTCTCCTTTACCGCAGACCTAAAAAGAATTTTTAATTGCCCTTAAAAATATTTTGAATGTCCAAGATACAACAGAATAATATGATTTAAACAGCGTTCTTACTGCGAATACTGCAATCGATTTATCGCCCTTTAAAAAAGCATGTTTAAATATTAAATTTTCGAACGTCAGATCAGGAGTCACGATAGTGTAGTGGGTAAAACAGTTTCTTCTGACCCGAACACGCAGGGTTTGAATCTGCCGTCAGGATTTTTTTTTTTTTTCTTTTTTTAACCAAAGACTTTGTAATAACAATTACAGAACACATTTTAACGATTAGATTTTCTTTTAAGTGTATCACAAGTGAGTCTTGAAGGCCTTGCCTATCTTGTTATTAATACTCTCGATCCTGTCTAAATCGTTTCCTTGATTAAAAACCCCCTGAAAGTGTTTGAACCAATCACCTAACTCAATGTTATCAGATAAACTCTGTTTTGTGCTTATGCCACTTAACTTTTTTAATTCATTCCAGAATTCTGCTGATTTATTTGCATTAGCTGCCAACGACTCGGCTGTATTACTTCGAAATTCCTGTTTTTTCTTTCTAAGTAAGTATTTATATTCCTTTTTACTTTTGACATATTCTAATCTGTCAGTTTCAAGCCTGTTTTTCCTTAAACTAGTTAAAGTTTTTAACTTCCCTTTACATTTAATTGTTGCATCTCTACATTCCTCGTCAAACCAGGCACATTTTTTCTTTCTGGATGGTACATAACATTTTTACACCATACATTGTGCAGCACTTTTCAGACACCTGTTTGAAACAGAAAAACATTTTTTTACCACAACAATTACACCTCCAGAACATCTCCCTTGTCTTGAAAGTTTCTTTGCTTTTGATGAATAGACAAGAAATTCTTTAAACATATCCTGGTTGATTTCATGGTCCATAAATGTTTCTGTCAAACAAACAAAATCTTGCTTATTAATAAAATCAATAAATTCATTACCGGCTAATGTGGATTCTAATCCATTCACATTGTAGTTAAGAATGTTAATTGCTAATCCAAACTTTTGATTGTCATTCTGTAGACACTGAATGTGGTAACACTCTCAAGGCAACTTGGTCCTGTTACTGCCCAGCCGATTTCCTATTTCTCACAGCTGGTTGCCACTGCTCCTCCTCTAGGTGAAGACTCTCCCTGCAGACTGCCATCTCTGCTGCAAGCACTGTCTGTCCCCACACTCCTGAACGCATCCTTGATGCTCGTCTGGCTCACACTGCATTGCTGGTTTGTCCGGGAGCGTAAAGTACGGCCTCCTTGCGGATCCCTGTTTCTGTTTGTTGTCGATCCTCTGGTTCAGGAACGTGACTGATGGGAAGCCTGACTCATAGCAGAATCTGGGTCCTCTTCATCTACTGGCATCATATGCTCCTGTCGATGATCAGCTGCATCCTCTAAAACTTCTTGCAATTCCCAAGGTTGCTGTTCACTGAGGTAGACCAGTCCCTCTTGCCGTTGCTGCTGGTCTGTTTGTTGTTGCTGCTGTGGCTGTTTTTGTTTGATTTCTTCTTGTTGCTTCATTTCCTGCAGTTGTTCTTCTTGTTCTTGCTGTCGTGGGTGCAGGCTTTCTTGTGGCCGTTCAACTCTTGCTGTTGTCCCATCAATTGCTGTTCTTGTTCTTCCTGTTTGGACTTTCCTTTCTACAGACTTTCTTGCTCCTGTCCCTGCTGTGGCCTCTTTTGTTGAAGTTGATTTCGCTTTACTGATTGACTCTATTGCTGATTTTGCTGGAGCTGATTCGTTTCCTCATGGAGGTGCTCCCGTTGTATATGCTGATGCTTTTCCTGGCATTGCTTGTGCTGATGCTGTTGTCTCTCCTGCTGTCCTTCTTGCTGTGTTTTCAAAGCTTCTTTGTGTCCCGGTTGATCGTGTTGTTGCTGGTGGTACTTTTGTTCCACCCTCTGCTGCTGGTCAATTTGCTGATGATTTGGCGATCAACAAGGTGTGGGCAAAGCACAGAATTCATGAGAAGTCCCCACAGGGCTGCTGGACAGTGGGGAAAAGCCTACTCTGAAAGGAGGAGGTATGTCATGACCTGCCAGATTTTGCCGGTTCAATAATGGGGGCCAGTGGAGGGAGTCCAACAGTAGAGGCTGTTCCACTGTCTGACGTTGCTGATCTGGGGACGCATATGGAAGTCGTTCCACAAAAAGCTGTTGCGGATCGGGGAGGACATTTTGAAAATATTCAGTTGCTTGTCATTGGCCAGGGTGAATGTATGAAAAACGTTCTGTCACTTGATGTTGATCAGGGGGGCCACGGTCTGTCCCCTGCTGACGAAAATTGGGACCATTCCCACTTGATGACCACTGCGGGTTATAATTCTCAGGGGTGGGTGTGAAGTGGTATGGTAAGCCATCCACGAACAGTCTTCCGTTTCTGAAAACTGGCTTTCTACCTTCTTCCTTCAGTTGCTGGCACTGCTCCCTTTGGTGAATGGTAAGGTCTGTGGCCACTCTGATATCTTCATTCCTCAGGCATGCCCCGAGTTCTTTGTCTTTAAGGATATGCAATTTGTTGTCCATATGACTAAAACAAACAATCAAAGGATTTTTCTGGTTTCTCCCACCTGGTCTTCCGATGCGGTACGAATATTGTATATCCCTGGTCGTCCACCATTTGTCTGACAAGAAGTTGTTCAACACTGCAACAATTTCCTCAGTGTCACTCACCTTTTTCCAAACAGCCAACTCATGTATGCCAAAAAATTTCAGATTCTTTTCTCTTGTGACAGCATCTAGCTTTTCCAGTCTATCTTCTATTTCACTGAGTTTGTCATGAATAAATACACTGTCTTGCTGTAACACATAGAATGAAACTGCTGATGTGAAACGGGCGAGAGTTCATTCAGCGCAGTCTGTGCTTGTCATACTGTGTTGAGAGTAGGAGAAAGAGAGAGTAGTGTTTATGTGTGTGTGGAATAAGGTGGTGTTTTGGGGGTTTTTTTTACCCATTAGTTTTGAAAATGGCCCACTGATTTTGTCATGAATCAGTCACATGACCCATTGTGTCCTGAACCAAACCTGAACCCTGTACATAAACTAGATTCCCTGCTCTGCAATGCAATATTTTATAGAAAGAGGGAATCCCCTGTTCTGCAAAGCTTCATGTCATGGATAGACCAAATCCCCTGTTCTGCAATGCATTATGTTATAAACACATACACACACACACCAAATCCCCTGTTCTGCAATGCATTATGTTATAAACACATACACACACACCAAATCCCCTGTTCTGCAATGCATTATGTTATAAACACATACACACACACCAAATCCCCTGCTCTGCAATGCATTATGTTATATATAGACCATGTCCACTGTTCTGCAGTGAATTATGTTATAAATACATATACCAAGTCCCTGTTCTCCAATGCATTATATCATATTTATAACCTGTAAAATGTAGGAAGTAAATTTAGTAATGCAATTATCTTTTTCCTTCTTCTCCAGGGTCCTTTTTATCTATCCATATCTATAAGAAATATGGAGTGCCTGTGTGTGCATACTTGTGTTTGACAATGTGTGTATATATGTGAATGTGTGTATGTGCCCACATATGAGTGTTTGTGAGAGAGAGAGAGAGAGAGAGAGAGAGAGAGAGAGAGAGAAAGAGAGAGAGAGAGAGTGTGTGTGTGTGTCTGTCTGTGTTGATAGTATGCCTGTGTGACACACACGCACACACACAATCATGGAACAGACAGACAGAAATTACCACTCTGTTGTCATCTTTTGCACTTACACTAGGTTACAGCTGACGAAAGAAATTTTCATTACACATGAGCATAAAACAAGACAACTGACTTCAATGTTTACCCAAGTTGAACCAACTTCAAGCACATAATTCACAATTAACCTGTTCAGCGCCAGAGAATTTTGTATTAAAGAATTTAAAAGTGCTCTGCCCTTGCTGGGAAATTTTGAGGATTCAGAGGTAATACATTTTTAAAAAATTCTAGCACAAAAATGTTTAGAGATGTGAACAAAAGTGAATGTTTTTTGTGAAGGAAAATTAATGTGGATTCTAAATCTGGGCTCCCCCCCCCCCTTTTTTTTTATCCAGACAACTAGACTGGCACTTCAGAGTGAGGAAAATAATTTTCATGCATTTAACTAGTCTATTTCCACCTCTACAGAATGACACCCCAAAAGAAAACAAACAAAATACAGCTGGAAATAGCATGCTTATTGTCAAACTATACCTGTAAAAGAAAAGAAAATGGCTCTTAAGTTTACAATAACAATCACAGCACTTATGGTCATGTACGTGAAAAATTGTCCTGGCAACAACGTATGTGGGATCAGTCAAGATAAAAGAAAGTCAAACATGTTCTCAGAGTGAGCTGTCAAGCTTTTCTTACATCTAAGAGCATCCCCCTTTAGAGGAGAGAGCACTTTGATCATATTCCCTTCCTCCTGCTTGTAACTGATCTGACACAGTGTCTGCTGACCTGTGCATCCTGTTTATCTCCTCATAAAATAAATTGGTTAACTGATCAGTGACAAAAAGCATGAAAAAGTAAAAAGCCATGATTCCTGTCTATCTCCTGTCAACCCCGGATTTCAAGAAAATCATGAATGATTGGCTGATACAATTCCTGGCAGTTGATCACTGTGATTAATCATGAACACCGACAGCTGGGCCACACCCACTCACCCTGCCCCCTGTCTGGCATTCAACATCTTGTCTTGCACCACTCCCCTTCTTCTAAAATTGTTTGAAAGAACCCCACCTTCACATGGTCGGAAATGATGTCTGATTGGATAGATTGATGAAAGAAGTGGGATATTGTCAGTTTTGTTACTGTCATTGTCATTGTTAATAAAGTCAATCATCAACTACAATGTTGAACCGGAAGTATATACTGGAAGTGGTGAACTAAGGGAGAGAACCTTAAGACATAGCAACTGATGATGGCAGTTGTAAACGATGTGTTCGAGCAACATGGTGTTGTAGTCTAGTGTCAGTAGTTGACCAAGCCATAGTAGCAATTTGATTTATAATGAATAGTTCATAGGACATCACAGTCCACCAGATATTCAGTCATCACCTTTGAATTCAAACGAATCATAAACACAAAACAAGACAGATCCATCTCTCATCATTACACTCATACTTATTGATAATCATCAGCACAGCTCACAAAGTTGTGTAAATCCACTGACTGAGACCACTGTCTTCATTTGACAAAGTGTCCAACTTATATATTATTTCTTTTCAAGAGGCTCTTGGACTGGCCCAAAATGAAGTGAACATATACTGAAGCCACTCGTTTTACACCAAGTCTTCCACAAGACAACACAGACTGAAACTGTAAAAAGTATTCTTGCGTTTCGACACAACCTGATGAGGAAAATAGGGTCAGTTTCTCGGAAGACCTCTCGTCTAAATTGTCACTGTGGTCGTCTGGTGATCAACGTGGTGACCACCCGTCCACATCGTCGTTGCGGTCGGTTGGTGGTCAACATGGCGACCACCCGTCCACATCGTCATTGCGGTCAGCTGGTGGTCAGCATGGCGACCACCCGTCCACATCGTCATTGCGGTCAGCTGGTGGTCAGCGTGGCGACCACCAATCAACATTGCCATTGCGGTCAGCTGGTGGTCAATGTGGCGACCACCAACCAACATCGTCATTGCGGTCGTCTGGTGGTCAACGTGGTGACCACCCGTCCATATCGTCGTTTCGGTCATCTGGCGGTCAACGTGTCGACCACCTGTCCACACTGTCATTGCGGTCGGCTGGTGGTCAACGTAGCGACCACCAATTAACATCGTCATTGCGGTCGTCTGATGGTCAACGTGGCGACCACCTGCCAACACCGTCATTGCGGTCGGCTGGCAGTCAACATGTTGACCATCAGTCAACATCGTCAACTGGTGGTAGGCATGGCAACAATTCATCATCATCGTCGGAGCAGTCAGCTGGAGGTAGACGCGACGACCTTCCATCAACATCATCAGTGCAGGCAGCTGGTGGTCAGCGTGGCAACCATATCCTAACATATTAACTGTTTAGTTTGTAAGCAAAAGCTAATGACCTTTTGAATGTAAATGAAAATGTGATTTATGGTGAAAACAAATAAGAAAAATATTAAATGTGAAATTTCTTTCATGCAATGGAATTGCAGATCCATTGCTTCTAATCTAGATTATTTACATGAATATCTTGGTCAAAATAACCATCAAGTTTTACTTTTACAGTCCTTAAATGTAACTAAAGGTAAATTACCTTCTTTAAAAGGATACTATTTTCCTCCTTTGTATCACACAGACCGTTCTGAAAGGGTTACCACGGCACTGTATGTCCAGTGTGGTCTTAATTATGAGTTCATTGCCTCCCCTGTCCCTGAAGGTATTTTGGATGTTTCAGCCACAGGTGTCAAGATTAAGATAAATGATTTAGTCATAAATTTCCTTTCTGTTTATTTTAAAAATGATCCTTCTGATTCAAACTCAAACTGGCTTTTGAATTTAGTAAAAGAAAATGAACAATGGGTTGTCGGTGGAGACTTTAACGCCCATGCTCCCTTTTGGGAAAAAAAATTGTCAGTCGATCACTACTTCTCATCTCGTTGAAAATCTAGTAGAGTCCTCTCTATAGTATATCTTTTAAATGATGGCAGTATAACAAGAATTCCTGATGTATCAAGACCCAAGGCTACATCAGACTTAGCAACAGTTAGTACCTGGGTTGTAGAAGATGATGCACTAGGCAGTGATCATTTACCAATTATTCTTAAACTTCATAAAAAAATCTAAATCTAACAATGTAAGTAATGATACAATTCCAAAGTTCTACTACGAACAGGCTGATTGGGGAAAATATCAATCCTTTCTTTCAAGCCAAAACTTAGATAAAATTGAGGATTTAGACGTTGATATATTTTATGAAAAATTTACTAAAACAATAACTGAAGCAGCTGAATTATCAGTTCCAAAAAGAACACCCGCCAGAAAAGGAAAGCGTAGTGGTAATATTTGGTGGAATCAAGCGTGTGCACAGGCTGTTGAACTTAAAAAGAAGACTTTTAAACAATGGTTAAAGGATAGTAAGGAGTTAAAAAATGATAAGAACACAGAGATTGACAAGCAAAGACTAAAGGACAGGGTGGAGCAATCCCATGAAGAAATGAGGAAAGCCAAAAATCATTGCAACAGAGTTGTTGCTCAAGTCAAAAGACAATATTGGTCTAATTATTGTATTCAAGAAGTTTCAGATTACAAAGATACAAAGAAGGTATGGAAGAAAATTAAGAATATGAAAAATGGGGTATCTTTTCAAGAATATCCTATAAAAGTTAATGGGAAATGTTTCCCTACCTCTTTAGAAAAAGCAGAAACTTTTGCAGATATGTTTGCCAAAACATGCAATGATGATGGATTAACACCCGAACAGCTGGCTATCAGAATTAATAGTGAATCAAATGAGCAATATAAGGAACCAGCTCCTAATAATGACATATTTATAAATACTCCACTCACTTCTAAAGAAGTTGAAGATGCAACTGCATCATTTGGAAATAAAAAAGTAGCCGTAGGTTATGATGGTATTTCGTACACCATGATCAGTCATCTTCCTAAAGAATTGTGCAAGCTTCTTCATACACTTTATGCGAAATGTTGGGAAATGGGTAAAACACCTTGTATATGGAAAAAAGCTATCATTACTCCCATACTTAAATCAGCTAAACCACGATCAGACACATCGAGTTATAGACCCATATCCCTAACATCGCACGTCAGAAAAATCTTGGAGAAAATTATATTGAAAAGGCTAACATATTATTGTGATAAAAATAGAATTATTCCGATTGCACAGGCCAGATTCAGAAAGGGCAGATCTACTTTAGATCACCTAGTAAAACTAACAACAAACATAAAACAACAGTTTTCGAAGAGAAAGAGTGTTTTGGCCACGTTCTTTGATGTACAAAAAGCTTATGACCGCATTTGGCATGCCAGACTACTGTTTAAGCTACAGAACATTGGGTTAAGTGGCAATGTATACAGATATATATATAAAATCTCTTTTGACAGAAAGAAGCATCATCACTAAAGTTGGGCAATCATTGTCGTCTTCAAGATCAATTAACACGGGTATTCTGCAAGGTTCTATAATTTCCCCACTTCTGTTCAACATAATGTTATACGATTTGCCAAAATATTTGTCTAAATCTATAAATCTCGCTCAATACGCTGATGATAGCAGTTTGGATGAACATAACTTTGTGAAAGAAAACAGGCCTGCATTACATCAATCACATTAACAATTTATATCAATCAGAACTTGATAAATTAAACAATTATATGAAAGATAATGGATTACAGTTTTCAACTGAAAAGACACACATGATACTTTTTAATAATGGTGCAGCCCCCCCCAAAATTACCAACTTTTCATCTTGATGGAAGAGAACTCTTCTACAAATCTGAGGTCAAATTCCTTGGTGTTTATTTTACTCCAAAGCTAAATTGGAAGAAACATTTAGAAAACATGAGATCAAAAGCAATGCAAAGCTTAAATTTTCTTAAAATCGTCAGTAAACAGCCTTGGGGTCAAGATTCAAAGACACTTACTCATCTCGCTACGGCACTGGTAAGATCTAGATTGATGTATGGACAGGAGGTATTTTTCTCTGCTCCGAATGCTTTCCTTAAAAAATGCAAAGCTTAGATAGCAAAGCCATAAAGTTGGCCCTAGGTGTTCCGTTTCATACGAACACATTACAGTCATATAGAGCTGCAGGAATACTGCCTCTTAATGAATTAAGAAAGCTAGCATTGGCAAAATATGTAATTAGAGCAACTGCTACAGAAAATTCTGTCAAAACTGAGATTAATATACGATCTGACAAACTTTTTTCGAAACAAGCAAAAAAGAACAGAAATCTAGAAACTATTTCTACATACGTGTCAGATACTATTAATCAATCAAATGTTGATCCACAAAATGTTGCTCCGATTATGAGCACTTCACCAGTTCCATCATGGGAATTAACGGGAGCAGCTTTTGACATTCAATATTGTGACATTAAGAAAGATGAAAATCCCAATATACTAGCTTCTCGAGTCAAAACACACTTGTCTGAAACATACCCCGACCAGTTAAAAATATATACAGACAGTTCTGTTCTAGAAAATCAGTTTGCTGGTTCTGGACATGCAATTCCTGCTTTGAAAATTGAAAAAGTCATAACATATTGGAAAGGGCTTCTCAATTTTTACAGCCGAATTAATTGCCATCCTTATGGCATTAACATATCTAAAATTGAAAAGTCATAACATATTGGAAAGGGCTTCTCAATTTTTACAGCTGAATTAATTGCCATCCTTATGGCATTAACATATCTAATTGATCTGCCCCTAAACTTGATTAATGTTTTATTTTGTGTCGATTCAAAATCAGATCTGCAGTCTATCAAATCAGGTTGTACGAACATTAATTATAACATCATTTGTTTCACTGTATTCAAATGAGAGGAACTAATATTGGAATATGCTGGATTCCCTCACACTGTGGGCTTTTCTCTAATGAACGTGCAGATCATCTTGCAAAGCTTGGAGCTAAAAACGCTTTAAATGCAATTGAACTTCCTCATCGTTTATCATCATCTGAAATGTGTAATATTGGTGAAAGAAATATGCAAAATTCCTTTCTGTCTTTAGAAGTTAACACTTCTGCCTTATTAAATGCTAAAAGAACTGGCAGGGCTGTTAAGAGCATGGCATTTAGGTTATTACTAAATGCCCCATACACAAAACATTGTGAAAATATTGAATGTATTTGCAAAGGACGTTCTAAATTTTAATGGTGGAGCACCTTTCAACCCGCTGTTTAGTAATGAAACCTTTTTTGCCTCCAGAAATTACAGAACATGTGTTACCAGTTTCAAATGTTAATATTTTTTGGAAAAAGTTATATATTTCAAACTGTTCTTTATTAAAGTTAGCTAGTTATGTGTTAAATAGTTCAGTTGGTTGTTTATTGTAGGTCCCCACATGAACCTCTTTTCCAAAAATAATCTACAGAAGTAGTGCATACAATATTTGATTTTTTTTTTTCCTAATCCCGCTTCCCCCGTCCCGCCTCTCACACACACCCTTCCAATATTATGTTTTTTTTCTTTCTCCAATCGCTGACACTCATCCTCTCCATTTTAGATTTTGTATTCTATCTTTTCCACATTCTGTTCTCTCTATGTGTCTGTCTGTCTATCTCTCTCTCTCTTCCTTTCTTAGTCCCATCCCCCTTGTGTAAACAAAGTGAGTCTATGTTATAACACAGAGTTCAGTTGTCTATGTGTGTGTGTGTGTGTGTGTGTGTGTGTGTGTGTGTCTGTGCACCCATGGTAAACTTTAACATTGCCATTTTCTCTGGAAATACTTTGTCAATACCAAATTTGGCTTAAGAGTTGTAGGAAAAAAAAAATCTTCACAGTCAAACCAATAAGAGTTTGTAAGCCTCCCGAATTAAGCCATGTTTCCCATATCATTAACGGTTTATTTCGTCGAGTCCATTTCCAGGATTCTGAAAACACTATATTAGGCCTACCGCATCCTAGTTGCAGTAGCGTTGGCAATGCTTTGTGAGTGGACGGCATGACCTCAATTTTCTCATTCACAATTAAATAGAAAGAAATACAAATTCTGGACAGAACACATGAAGTGACACAGACTACATCATCAACGTGTTTACTGCATATGAACCTTTTAAAGTAGATACTCAATTAACTAGAATGAACATGAAAGTGAAATTGAATCGACCGTGTCGTACTTTCCCTGTGGGTGTAACTAAACTTGTACATGGATCTATCTAGATCCAGAGAAAAGCAGCTAAATGTTGCAGTGTGATTGCGGGGATAGCCACGTCTCCTTTACCGCAGACTTAAAGAAAATTCTTAATTGCCCTTAAAGAATTTTTAAATGCCCAAGATACACCAAAATAATAGGATTTAATCAGCGTTATCACTTCGAATACCGCAATCGATTTATCGCCCTTAAAACAGCATGCTTAAATGTTAATTTTTGAACATCATTCATGGATCCACAATAGTGCAGTAAGACAATTTCTTCCGACCCAAAAATGCTGGGTTCAAATCTGCGCTCAGGCCTTTATTTTTTCTTTTCTTTTTTTTTTTTTTAGCCTGAAGCTTTATAATAACAAATACAGAACTGTCACGGACGACATAATGGTTCCGCTGTTTTTTTCTTTTCTTTTACGTTTATGGAGGGGGTTCAAATCCATCTCATGCCCTCTTTCTTCTATCATGTCAAGCGAAGTTGGCGGAGGCTGGTGGGTCGCTGGATTATTTTTAGAGGCGGGTGCGTTTCTCATGCGCGTGCATGATGTTTTCCATCATGTGTATTCCCCTTGGTGGTTGGGCGTTCGAGCGTAGAGAGAGATCGTGTTGTTGTGTCATGTTTTCTATGTTTTATAAGTGTTTCGTGCAACTGAATGAAAAAAGAATATATAGGAAACTGAGTGAGCAGAGTGAGCGGAGCTCTAGTACTTCAAATGCTCCTCGCCGGTTTGTCCCTATCTTCACTCGAAGGGAGTCAGTCCTTGGAGAAGGACGGTGGTGGAACCAGCGCTTAGCGGCTGATGTTCATTTTTTTTCCTTCTGTAAACGACTTTATGTCCGCCAGATGGAACTGTTCTTCATTTCTGTGTTTCGATGTTAGCACCCGTTTCGTTCGTTTACAGAACACTGTGCGGTGGCCAGTGGGTGGCTTTTGTCTTTGTCCCGTCAGTGTTTCTCCAGTTAACAGCATCGAGGTCTGGGGTTCTGCCTGGCACGCATCTTGAGGTGTTGTGCCTCCATTCCAGTTGTGGGGCAACGTCACGTCGCTCTAGGTAGGAGCTTGTGTTCCAGACCTGTTTATGTATTGTTTTTCTCCGTCGTGGTTCATTGTTACGTTTGTATTTTCTGTCTCCTATTTGTTGTGACCTTTCTCTTGTCATGGTTTATTATTGTGAAAGTTATGTGCCTGTAAAGGGGCGATGAGTTGTCACATGTTGCTAAAATGTTATAAATAATGGAAATGTAAGGAATAAATATTGAAATTTTAGAATTGGGGAGGAGCTACATTTTTGACATGTCTGCCCAAGTGGGAGTTTTTCAATGGAAGGGGGGTAATTTTAGATATCTTGTTTTTCACATGCTCAAGGCAATTTTTTTGGATATTTTTGTTAAGGTTTAAGGAGCTTGTCCAACTAGAGGCCACGAGTTAACATCGGGAGTAAATTCATGCTTGTAGAAAACAGTACTGTTGTATATGGTAAATGATTTGTTTTTATGACGTGAAATACTGGAAAGAAAGGGAGATAATTGTTAGTCTATTTTTACGGCGTCAAGGCGGCGAAGCGTGTGGAAAAGATGCCAGCAACCATTGATAATGTCATTCACTTTCCTTAAGAAAAAAAACAAAAACAACTATAAACGTATGTTTTCCATAATATTTGTAAAATTTGATATCTCTCGAAATAATTATTCTTCAATGGTTTTGGGCTGCCAATGCGTCTTCCGATGCGCTCCTCGCCGGGTGCTGGTAGTTTTGTCGATGTTTTATTTGTAACATGGTGGTTCCAGACCACCCGCCTCTCGGAGCTGGCGACGGATCCACTGACGTTTCCATACTGGGGGCCTGTCTTCAATCCGCCAGCGTCAGCAACACTCCTGTGTTCATGTGTTTGATATTAATAATTTTTTTTTTTTTATCATGAAAAACAAAAGAAAGACCATCCTGTGCTTCTAGTGATGGTGGTTTGACATCTCACTTACCAGTGCCCTTGTGGTACAATGTGTCAAGACTAAAGCTGTGGTTCTGCTGCCGTTTATTTTTTTGTTTTTGTTTTTGGGTGGTGGTGGTGGTTTTTTTTTTTTTGCTTTTTGTGTGTGTGTGTGTTTGTATGCTCTTGATATTTTTTTTATATTTACATACGTCTATAGACAAATACACACAATCATTAAATGCATTACATAATTTCATTTCTGCGTGGGCTTGTGTTGTGGCGTCTGTAGTGGGGTATCTTGGGGCGGGTGCACGGCCGCGTTAGCACGCGTGACAAGAACACATTTTAACGATTATATTTATTTAATCTTTTTTTTTTTCAAGTGTATCACAAGTGAGCCTTGAAGGCCTTGCCTCTCTTGTTTTATATATTTTCCACAAAAATGTAACAGAACATCAGATTGTCTACATACATGCACCAATGATCACTTGATGCACAATTTCTTTTAAAGGTATTATGTGCCTCTGTTTCTATGAGGGTGAATTGAAAGTGCACCTTTCTCTTCTCAATTGATGTATTTGAAAGAGTATCAGTACACACATATATATATATAATTAGTAGTGTGGGCGCCTAACTGTAACGTGTCTGCCGAGGAAGCATGAGAATCTGAGGACACTGGATTAAATCCCACACTCGCAAGAATTTTCTTCCCCTCCACAAGACCTTGAGTGATGGTCTGGACACTAGTCACTTTCTACTTTGACATTATGATAGACTGAGGTCCTGTGTGCAGCATGTACTTAGAACATGTAAAAGAAGCCATGGAAACAAAAGGGTTGTTACTGCAAAATTCTGTAGAAAAATCCACTTTGAATTTGATAGCAAAACAAATACACAAGTGCACAGACAGAAAAAAATGATGCTGCTGCACTGTGGCAACACCCTCTCTCCAATTCAGTTATTTTGACTGCTTGAGCCCTTTCCTTCTCTGGCCCCACACTTTCTCTTTTATAGGTAAACCACCACTCTGAAGCTCTGTTGTAATGAACAAGTTTCCACATCTTTTCAGTGAACACACATGTCCACACATACAGTTACACTCACATTCTTGCCATTTTTGTACAAAATAATTATAATGAATCAATCAATGATCAGACTTTAAAATCCCAACCTACCTGACTTTGGATGTCGGAGTTTGCTGAAAGACAGTGTGTTCTCTTCATTGCTGTCATTCTCAAACACTTTTTCTGTAAAATGAAAATCAGTATCTGCATCAATAAGTACTTGCATAAACAACAAACTGATCTTGTCCATGCACTGATTTATTACAGTTTACACTCTCAAAGATACATAGTTCTAGAAGACTGAGGGGACCTAAGCACTATGTGCAGTCACACTCTGTGTGTGTGTATGTTGTGTGTATGTGTGTGTGCACACCTACTCTGAATGTGTGTGTGCATGTGTGTGTGTCAATGAGTCACTGGATGCCATTCCAACTTTGGAGGATACCCAGAAAGCTATCCGTCTGCTATCCAGTGGCAAAGCCCCTGGCTCAGACTCCATCCCAGCTGAGGTCTACAAAGAAGGTGGTATGGCGCTGACTGAGAAGCTTCATCAGCTGTTCCAGCTCATCTGGTAGCATGAGGCAGTTCCACAGGACTTCAAAGACACTTCCATCATACATCTGTATAAGTGCAAAGGAAATCGTCAGGCCTGTGACAACCATCGTGGAATATCCCTGTTGTCCGTCGCAGGCAAGACTGGCCAGAGTGCTACTCAACCGTGTCATAGCGCACCTTGAGTAAGGTATCCTACCAGAGAGCCAGTGTGCCTTCCGGACTATCGACATGGTGTTTGCTGCCAGGCAGCTCCAGAAGAAGTGTCAAGAACAGAACGCCGACCTTTACTCCACCTATGTTGATCTGACCAAGGCCTTCGATACTGTTAGCAGAGATGGCCTTTGGAGAATCATGGCGAAGTACAGATGTACCAGAAAGTTCATCACCATCATACGGCAACTACACAATGGGATGCTGGTCGAGTCCAAGACAACGGAGAGACTTCAGAACCATTCCCTGTCTCCAATGGAGTCAAGCAAGGGTGTGTTCTTGCCCCCACCCTGTTCCGTCTCATGTTTTCAGCCATGCTGACAGATGCCTTCAGAGACGCTGACGTAGGCATTGGCATCAGGTACCGCACAGATGGCTCACTCCTCAACCTCAGGAGGCTTCAAACAAAAACCAAGGTGAGGACAGACACCGTCAACGACTTCCTGTTTGCTGATGACTGCACTCTCAATGCTGCCTCCGAAGCTGACATGCAACACAAGTTCTCTGCTGCCTGTGACAACTTTGGCCTCACAATCAGCACAAAGAAGACTGAGGTGATGCACCAGCCAGCTCCAGGAAAGCCTTACGTTGAACCAAACATCTTCATCAACGGGCAACGACTGAACGCGGTGGACAAGTTCACATACCTGGGCAGTACACTCTCTCGCACAGTTGTCATCGACGACGAGGTGAATGCCAGACTCGCCAAGGCCAGCGCTGCCTTCGGCAGACTCCATAAGAACGTTTGGAACAGGAGAGGCATCACCCTGGAGACGAAGCCGAAGTATACAAGGCCATAGTTCTCACCACACTGCTCTATGGATGTGAATCATCGATGGTCTACAAACGCCACGCCAAAAAGCTGAACCACTTCCACACCACCAGCTTCAGAAAACTTCTTGGCATAAAGTGGCAAGAGAAGATCCCTGACACAGAGGTGCTCACTCGTGCAAACTTGCCCAGCATCTACACCATCTTGATGTAGGCCCAGCTGCGCTGGGCAGTCCATGTAGTTCGCATGCCAGACCACTGGCTCCCAAGAAACTGATGTATGGTGAACTCCAACATGGCAAGCGCTCCCATGGAGGCCAAAAGAAGCGCTTCAAAGACACTCTGAAAGGTTCTCTGAAGGCCTTCAACATCAGCCACGACATGCGGGAGCTGAATGCAACGGACAGACCAAAGTGGCATTCAGCTGTCCACAAAGGCACCAAATCCTGTGAGCCCAACAGAATTGCTGCAGCAGAGCAATGCAGACAGGCCAGGAAAAGCAGTGTCAGAAAGTCCCCGACAGCTGCCACCATCCCCTGTCCACACTGCATCAGAACCTTCTGGGAGCGGATTGGCCTGACCAGTCATCTGCGCACCCACAGAGCCCAACCCACCCACCCCCCGGATGACTAGATGGTCCTCATCGATCCCGAAGGATGAACCACACGTGTGTGTGTGTGTGTGTGTGTGTGTGTGTGTGTGTGTGTGTGTGTGTGTGCAGCTACTCTGAATGTGTGTATGCATGTATGTGTGTGTGTGTGTGGAGTGATTGCCTAGAGAATCTGAGTACACTGATTCGAATCCCGGCAGAGTTGCCAGTATTTTCTCCCCCTCTACTAGACCTTGAGCAGTGGTCTGGACGCTGGTCATTCGGATGAGACGATAAACCAAGGTCCCGTGTGCAGCATGCACTTAATGCACAAGAACCCATGGCAACAAAAGGGTTGACCCTGGCAAAATTCTGTAGAAAAATCCATTTTGATAGGAAAACATAAAAAAACAACAACTGCAGGCTGGAAAAAATACAACCAAAAAAGGGTGACACTCTCAGTGTAGCAACACACTCTCCCATGGAAGAGCAGCCCAAATTTTGCAAAGAAATCCGTTGTGACAAAAAAGAGTAATACAATACGATACAATACAATGTGTGTGTGTGTGTGTGTGTGTGTGCGTGTGCACAGCTACTCTGAACGCGCGCGCGCGCGTGTGTGTACACGCGCGCGAGCGTGTGTGTGATATTTCATCACCACTATAACATATATATAATCCATGTATGTCAAATCATGGGCTTATAATTATGAGTGAGAATAAGCGCTGCAGAGTTCGGCTGTCAAACACGAAACATCTGTTCCAAACAACTTTACAAATACAACCGTGTCACGTTGGTACACTGGGACTCACCCTCTGTGATCATAATCCACTGAGATTGAGGATTGTGCTGCCTCGCAGGTTTCGTGGAACTTTTGCTCGCTTGTCGTGAAGATCTTGGCATTCTGGTGACTGTTAACGCAGACAATAGTAACCCACTGTGTTTGCAGAACTTTTCCTCCGTTTGGCGCGAAATGTCAGATTCTCATTTGGCTCAAGGAATATATTTTAACCGCAACTGCAACGAAACAATTCCTAACGCGACCAAACCGCCGCTGTTAGGTGTGTGTCATATCAGATAAGTAAATTACCGAAGTTTTGGGGTACCAATATATGACTAATACATATGTGGAATTTGCTCTGAGGCCCAGCTTTTTTCTGTTCTTAATAAATGATTTGATAAATAGAACATCTGGATCAGTTAATTACTAATTTAGTCTTCTTGTCTGTCAGTTTGTTTATCGTAGTTGCCTAATCACTAACAATGACCGTGACTGACTCGACGTAAGACAATCTGGACCGCACGGTGTGGCCAGAATAGAGGTGGCCCGGGAACAGGCAGACATTTTTTCAAGAGAAAAGGATAAGTAAGCTAATGCATGATGGAGTGGTAGTGTGTGGGGTGACGGGGGCATTAGTACGTCATGTTACTAACCACACACACACGTGTGTGTGTGTGTGTGTGTGTGTGTGTGTGTGTGTGTGTGTGTTGGGACTCATGTACGTTTATGTGTATTTGACTGTGCTTTCATATCTGTGAAACTGCATGTTTGGTGCATATCTGTTATGCATGTGTGGGTGTATGTGTGAATGTGTGTCTTCATGTTTTACATTTATTTGCTTGTTTATCATCATTGTTGTCTTATTTATTTATTTATTTATTTATTTATTCATTATCATTATTATTATTATTGTTACTACTACCTTTTACCTATTTATCTATTTACTTATTTATGTACACTTATCTATTATTTATTCTTTTCTTTTTTTTCTTTTTTTTTTCTCTCAAGGCCTGACTAAGCGCGTTGGTTTACGCTGCTGGTCAGGCATCTGCTTGGCAGATGTGGTGTAGCGTATATGGATTTGTCCGAATGCAGTGACGCCTCCTTGAGCTACTGAAACTGAAACTGAAACTTACTAACAAAAGCAATTATAACTAGCAGAATGAAATATGACTTCAGCAAGTGATGTTCCAGAATGCTGGAAATTATATAACATCAGCAATACCGCCTTGAGTATCGCCGTATCTTGTGCTCAAATATACCCCCTGTTCCCATTTTGGATTGTGAGGATTGACAGTCAAATAGTATTATATAAATGGTATACTGACTGGGAACAGTGCTGGAGCAGTTACAGACATCGTCAAAGAATGTGTTCCATGCCAAGCATTTATGCCGAGTAATTTATAGAAACAAGATCAATATTGTTAATGGTCACTTTCAATAATTCGTGGACAGGAGAATGTTTAAGAGAAACCTTTAAAGAATTCAGAAGGTTTTCAGCCTGTAAAGAGGGGTGATAAGCTGAAACTAGAAGCTATCACGTCACTTGCATGTCCTGGAGTGCGCCGGACCGTGTTTAGCGAACGAATCCACAACACATTCAAGTATAGACCTACATACATCTGACGCAACTTTTGAACGTAATAAAAACATATTCTGAATGTCAAGTGTAATTTAATTCGTTCCTCAGTTTACAACTTGATGTCAGTGTTTCATTGCAAATATTGCTGATTTAAAATCCATATAAAATCCGATGTTATAGGGTAGGTATGAGTAATTGCGAACGATCAAGTCGAAGCGACCAGCTCAACGTGTGTACTGTAAAGATAGCAGTGACATGTCGTACGATAGTCAAACGTAGTTCTTTTGTTTTCGAAGGCTTTCTCCAACTGGTTGCACCAGGAAAAGGCGGTTCGACTGGTCTTTTTTTTCTCCCAACGTTTTGTCGACGTTTGAAATGGCAGGGATACCTGAGGGTAAATGCGAACGGGCAAGTCTAATAGCGAACGATTGCTTTGGGTACATGTTGACAATTAAAACAGAAGCAGGTCTCAGCTGAACTCACTATACATATCTTATTATTGGAACATCGCACCAGACTGTCACGTTATTTGTATTGTTGGTTTTAATCACATATACACACAGACATTTTAACACACACAACCAAAACATCGCACACAAACACACCCCGACTTTGAGAGTGCCAGTAGCTGTGCAGAGATCGTTCGCAAATAGACTCACGTCAAAATATCATATGATCTGATTGCAAACGACACTGATTTCAGTTTCCTGATGCCTGTCAAAACTGACGCTCTGATCTGTCACCAATAAAAAAAAAATTATGCTTTCAGGCTAAATTTCTGCCATCACTAGCAATGCGCATTCAACATATCCGATTAAATCAACTATTTTAAAGTGTGTCAAAGTTCAAATCCTCAGTGCAACTTGCCTCCATTGATTTAGGATTTTGAGAGCACGTTTGTAACTTTGGTCGGCAGTGGTGCGCGAAGAGAAGAAAGTCAGTGCGGAAATAGTCAGAAATAGCTGATGTTTAACAGTTTCTTTGAAATGGATATTCATTATAAGGTATTAGGAAAAGGTCGAAACAGACGTTAAATTGTAAAATGCAACCGTTACGAACGCTTTTAAGTGGGGCGGTATACGAATAGCTCCCAATTACACGCTGTTCGCAGTTAGCCTACCCATACCAACCCTATACAGCAGGATGAAGGGCAAAAAGGCTACTTCATGCAGTGCCGCCATGCGAATAGTGACTGAATTCTTCACTGAGATGTGAAAATGGAGAAGCAAATCAGAAAGATGTTTAGACTTTCAGATCAGCAATAACGATTGCCGTTTGCTCCACGTTCGACAACTGAAGTTTCACGACACCAGTAGCCTACAGACGCATCTGTGAAAATGACTGGAATCGTTTCATGACGCTCAATTGAGACGACTTCCCACTTCAACAGTGAGAAGATTTTGATCGTCCTTTATATATATATATATATATATATATATATATATATATATATATATATATATATATATGCTTATATTGGAATCATTCTGCATTCGTTAGCTACATTTGTTATCATATTATGTTCGAGAAGTGAAGTCATGGAAATGACAGGAATAGGTTCAAAGTTCGACAGACACGAAAGTACATTGTTTGGGTATTATATGAAATGTGGATCCAATGTGCCGAGCTGAGATCGACTGTCACTGAAGCACAAACCACCACTACTGACAGCAGGTGCAGTCACTGGCGACAAAAATTAATCAACACTTGCTGTTTTTACAGAAACTGACCTACATTCCTAAGCCCAATCAAAACCTTCCAAAAGCGCGCAAATTTTGCGGTCAGTTTTTGTTGTATTGCATTTTTCAAGCCTGCCTAGCGGTTTGATGTAAGTCCGGCTACTATTGGAATGGTAAGAAGACAGCAGTCGATAATTCCGTTTTTTTGTCACGAAGAAATTATTAAAATAGCTAAGCTTCCGTCGTTAAGCAGGGCAATCAACATCTACTTTTAATGATAACTCGAAACGCCATCAAAACAGATTACTAGGAACTTCAAGGGTCGGAGTGTCTGGACAAATGAAATATTCATGTTAGACATATGTAGGCGATTCCATCATCACCGCCAACGACCGTTTGCTTTGAAGAAACGCAGAAACTATTCAACTATGTAAGCAACCAGTCATGTATTCTGTGACCAAACAGCCTATATCTGTTCAGATAGTTTCATTTTTTAAAAATTAATTTGGCAGCCCACTGGAAATAGTGTTACTTGAACTGGTTTAGTAATCAAAAGTAATTCATACCGTTAGCCTTTCTTGGTAGGGAAAATGGCTGTTTCCATGATATTGCTCACATTTCCCCCATCATTATCTGCCATTTTCATTAGATCAACGAGACAAAGGACGTTCCTAATTTGGTTTCCTATAGACAGCATGTATGACACAAAGAGGAGTGTTTGCCACTTTTATTTTACAATAGTCATATTCACGTTGACAGTTATTCTGTAAATGTGAAAGGGGGAAACATTTAGCTTAAAATTTTCTTTAAATATGTTCTGCTTAATATACCTTGTAATATGTTTTCAGTCATGATTAAGGAGTCATTCCTGTACTTTTTATAGTCATATAATCAAATGATTAGCAATGCAGTGCCCTGTTTTGGGGTCTCATCATCAGTCTACAGAAAACAGATGTGTTGTTCCACTTAAGGTCTCATGAAGGAGGTTGGAGGTGGAAGTATGATCCCAAGCCATACCGGACTCAAACATGTGGATACTTTGCTTCCCGCTAGTCATGTGTATTTCCAGCACTAGTCATAGACCGCTACTTGAGATGTTTCACTGGTAAATGCTATACTCAAAAGTTTTCAGGCCTCGAACAAATGCTTTTCCAGCACCGGTGTTGTGAAGGTGTATTCCAAATGTATAACACTATAGATAGGGCCTTAGGACAATTTTGGCAAAGTATGACAATGGAAAAGCCCAAGTATTCTCTGGGTTTGCCACATGTATACTATTCCAAGAAAGTTAAGGGCCAGGCAGAAAAACTGTCACTAAAATTAGATAAGGAATACAAAATGTGGCAAATTTCTAATTTTTATTATCTGACAACAGTATACGAGTGAAATTTCATCAAAACATCAATTCTTTTTAGAGAAATCAACACTAAATTACCTACCCCGAAACAAAAGTCAAAAACAATTAAAACAATATTTTTTTTTTTTTTAAGTCATTCGATTCACAAATGCCAGTAGTATGGATGACATAGTAGCGTGTGTGTCATCCATTTGAAGCCTAGCACTTTCCACATCTCTGCCTCATGGACTGAACAATTGTTCTAATGATGTTCTGAGGCAAGGCAGCCCACTCCTGCTGCAGAAAACGAAACAGGTCATGAAGATCTGCAGCAGGTGGGTGATTCTGCCGCACCCTTCGTCCAAGCAGGTTTTACACGTGCTCGAGGGGGTTTAGGTCTGGTGAACGACTGATGCGATTACTTGCATTATTAATTAAAGCATGCACGCACACACGCATGGATGCAAGCATGACATGTACTCGACGATGCCTGTGAAAGAGAGAGCACCCCATTAACTTGATGTTGACTCGTGTGTATGTGTGTGTGTTTGAACCGTAAACTAAGTGAAATAGAATAAAATTAAAGGAAAACACTAAACAAAATGAAATGAATTAAACACAAGTCAGTTAGTTAAGGCGAAAGAGGAAAATAACTAGAAATAACAATGGAAGAAGCATACAAAGAAGGCAAGTAATTATAACAAGAATGAGCACACTCACTGACGCATACGTCAGTATACAAAATGAAAAAAAATAAATGCAAGTCAGTTAAGAAAAAGGAAAAACTATTAATAACAATAGAAGAAAGAAGTCAAGTAGTTTTAACAAGAATGGGCGCTCTCACGCCCGCGTACACACCCGTAAGTGGGTATGCACACACAAAAACGCGCGCATGTACACACCATACACACACGGCCCACAGTTCACGCATGCACCATGACCACACAATGACAAGAGATGCAATAGTCTCGTGGACGCCCTCTCACTATCTTAAAAATAGATGGATAGCTCACTGGCTAGGAAAGCTGAAGCCAGCTGGACGCCATACTGAGACTCCTATCTGGCTGTTAGTCCGTTGAAAAGTCGTCTGCTAAGTGGTGGTAGTTTCTGAACTGTGACCGTGTATCTTTGATGAAATCGTGTTATGCTTGCCGCCACGATATGCCAAATTTTGTGTTTTGATTCAGTGATATCTGCCAATGGTTTATTTACCAAAGTTAATAAAGTACAGTGACACGTAGTGCAAACCGACTGTGGAGGCAGACACGGGAATGTCAGCTTTACTAACCGAGCAAGTGAAAGCTTGCCGTGAAGCAGGCATCGTAGCCAGCTGAGCGCTCGGCTACATATATATATGAAGTAATCTTGGCGTCATACTCGACCAGTCTCTTTCCTATCAGCAGCATGTTTCAATTATAGACAAATTGTGTCACTTTGAAAATTCAAATTCGCAGATTGCATCTTTTCGTCGTTTCCTGACTGAAGATGCAACCAAAACTCTCCTCTATGTCTTTCTGCAGTCCCACCTGGATTATTGTAATTCCCTGCTTGTCGGTTCACCCAGCTACTTCATTGCTAGGCTTCAGAAAGTCCAGAACCATGCTGCTCATCTTGTCTTTCGTTCCTCTAAGTTGATCACATGTCTCCTCTCGTTCATGCTTTACAATGGCTCCCAGTACAAGAAAGAATTACCTTACAAAGTCGTCTCTCTTTGTTTCAAGTCCATTGAGGCTACTGGTCCACAGTATCTTTCTGATCTCATTCATCCTTACATACCCTCACACCAACTCCACTCTTCTTCTGACAACCGCCTGCTTAGGATCCCCCATATTCGAACCAAAACGAATGGCCAATGCAGTTTTTCATACCAAACCCCCATGCTTTGGAATCAACTTCCTCAGCCTCTCCGTCACTCATCTTCGCTGCAATCTTTCAGATCCAGTCTGAAGACCCACCTTTTCCACTCCTGAATAATTTTCAACAGCTCATCCCTTTCCAGTATGAACAAGAATGATTATCAGTGAGTGAGTGGGTTTGAGTTTCTGAATTTGTTGGTAGTATTTTTGATTATGTACTATTTGTGATTGTGTGCAATGACTTGTATGCGTGCATGCACATTTGCTTGTGTGTGGGTGGGATGAATTTTTTGAATTTTTTTTTATTTTATCAATGTTTGGTATCTATTCTTTTTTGATACTTACGATTTTGTCCTATTTGTAAACGCCTAAGGCTTATTTTCAAGATTAGGTATAAATGCTCATAATAATAATGATGATGATGAAGTTACTGCTTCGTGCTGTACTGACACGAGTAGCAAAATGGCTGATTGAAGACTCGGTTCAGCTGGCTTCAGTTTGCAAAGGGGCTCAAAGAAGACATGCGCTGTCCACGTATTTAGACCAATGACGCTCTCTACCTGGCCACATGCGTACACACCCACCCGTCCTTTCACACAATACAAACACACACACGTGTGCACACACACTCATAACGTATTTGCACCACTTCTCGAATCGTGTACGCCGGACGCCCTGTACCAATGCGCTTTAGCCAACACACCCAGATGTATCCTCAGTCTTTGCAGCTCATTCTGCTCACAGTCAGACACACACAGAAGTCTTGTGCCATCTAAAAACAAAACAAAACAAACAAAACAAAAAAGAAAAGAAAAAGAAAAAAGACAACAACAGTGTGTGAGAGAGTGACAGGGAGAGATTTCGACTAAGTACAGACTACGTCACATCACACCAACAGCTATGGTTTTTGCAAGTGATGTAATAAACTAGTCTTACGCGTGCGGTGGCCGATTGCCGGGTCAGAGCGCTGGATTTCGCCTGAGTTCGATCCCCGGTTCGGCGCACCTAGTGGGTGATGGATGGAGATTTTTCATCGTCTTAAGTCAACATATGTGATGATCTGCTAGTGCCTGAACCCCCTTCGTGATACGCATGCAAAAGATTAAATACCCAAGTTGAAGATCCCGTAATCTATGTCGGTGTTCGGTGGGTTATGGAGATACGAAATACTTAGCATGCAGCTATACCCAGCTTGCATCAAGTTCAACCGCGACAGTCATCGGCAAGTCGATGTTCAACTGTGTAGCGGTGAGAAAAAGAAAGAAAGAAGAAAAAAAGAAAAGAAAAAAAAAGAAGAAATAAAACGATCTCACCGTAACTCAGTGTGGGTGGGTGTGACTTGAAATATAGTTTCTTTTTGATACGTCGCTTTTTGACTCGAGGTTTGACAATCGATAAGGCATTGTAAGGGTTCGATACCCCGTTTCGACCTGGTGTCGTATCATTGGGAAAGGCACTTGACTCAGATTTTCCTCACTCTACCCAGGTGTGAACCCGCCTTCGTTGAGCCGGAAGGTTAAAACGGCAGAAGGAAAGGGTTGAGTCCCGCTTTCCTGACTTGAGCCCAAGACACAGTGCCGGAATATGAATTCACTGTTCCGATGGCCATAAACGTCTATGGGAGCATTACACCTTTAACCCTTTTATTTTTCTATTTTCTTTGTAAACAACACAAAACAATCTTTTGTTTTGTCATGCACTGCGTGGCAACTTCATGACGACGAAATTTGCTGCTGTCATGAGGCATGCTTTCTAATCATAAAAGAACATTTCAGTCTGCCGAGAGAAAACAAAACTTCGCAGATACTTTCCCAAGTGACATTTTGTTTTGTTTAGATATGTTTTATTTGCAGTCATGTGTGTGCATGTGTTTAAACGTGTGTCATAATGCCGCATATGCGCGCGCGTATGTATATTACACTGGCACGATTTGGCCAACGCCGAAAACACTGAGAGACTTGGTGGATTTTAATACCTTTAAAAACTAAAGCAACTTCATACCCCGTTACAAGTTTTAAGAGCCAGTGACAACTTTTAAATAATGGTCCGTGTCGGCAAGTATACTGATTCATAGCATATATATCTTTCACCTTTGTTTGTCTACATAACATAATATTAATCAAAATGTCAGGAGGAAAAGGTCATCGAAGAGAACGGGAAAATTCTGCAATTAATACATACAATCTGCATGCATATATTTATATATGTAAACTTTTAGTAGTCATCAAGAGAAAATCCTACAGTTAATATATTAATTCAACCCGCATATCAGATATATATCACCTTTGATAATCTATATTACGTAATATCAACATGTCATCGGAAAAAGTCATCAATGATCAAGAGAACATTGGAAAAGTCAACTGAAGAGAATATAAAGGCAACTGAAATAAATGGTTACACTTCCTTGCTTTTGTCAAGATTACCAGCAGTTTACCACACTTACAAAACAGAATAAAAAGTAAATGCTTGGAAGTAAAAAATGTTGTTGTTTTTTTAAAGAAAAAAAAAACCTGAGAAAAAAGGGGGGGATTGAATGATCCAAGCTAGATTCAGCAATGCATAATTGCATATTCCATTGTTTTTCAAAATATTGGCAAATTAAACTTGGCTTCAGGTCGACAGTGATTGGTGTAAGACACTTACAGAGAAAAACCTCTCGTGAATAAACCATCAATCTAACTTTTTCCATCCACTTATAGCAAATATCCTCTTTCCGAACATTGAGAAAACAAACAAAACCTTTTAAGTGAACCACGAATTTAGTTTTCTCTTCTTTCTCCTTATTTGGTTAGTATTCTCCTTTGCATGTTATGAGGCCACTTTAGCAAATACAAATACTCCAGTTTTAGTTTTCTCTTCTTTCTCCTCATTTAGTTAGTATTCTCCTTTGCATGTTATGAGGCCATTTTAGCAAATACAAATCCTCCAGTTTCAGTTTTTTCTTCTTTCTCCTCATTTGGTTAGTATTCTCCTTTGCATGTTATGAGGCCACTTTAGCAAATACAAATCCTCCAGTTTTAGTTTTCTCTTCTTTCTCATTTGGTTAGTATTCTCCTTTGCATGTTATGAGGCCATTTTAGCAAATACAAATCCTCCAGTTTTTTTCTTTGTTTTTCCCCCTTTTTTAAAGGCTGAGGGAAGTTGGTGGAGAACAGTTTCACGCAACTGTTATGAGATTCCTGTCTTTTTCATAAATTCTTCCATTATCACTGTTATTTCTCATTTTGAATTATTTCATCATTGTTATTATCAACTGAAGATTCTGGTATTTGCCACTGATGAAAATAAACTTAAATAATTGCTGTGTCTTATATCCGTCTCAGTGTCAAAGTCCTTCGACACTGTTATTGTAACCCCTCTGCATGTTTTTCAACATGCACGTGCGTCTTCAGCGACCGCCTTCTGTTACGAGGTGCTTTCCTTCCAGTCTTTGGTCCAGCGGCATGTAGTTCCATCCATTCACAAGGAGAGATGAATCTGTTCCCAGAACGTTCCGTCTCCCACTCGTATTCCGCCACTAGGCTTGATATCAGCCTTCCAAGATACGTCTGGTAGTCCAAGCACCGCACTTTGCTTTCCATTTCCTGCTTAAATCTGGTGTTTAAATTTGCCACGTGCTGTAAATGCGTTTCCAAATCCGAAAAGTCGTCAGTCAAAGCACGAGCGTTTTCTTTCAGTTTTCGAGTCTGTTGAAGAATGGAAATGGCTCGAAGCAAGGCGTTATCGCAGCGCGTTCTCTTCTCCTGGATCTGTTTTTGAATATGGTCCGACAGAATAATTTCGAAGATGCAAGGTTTTCTTCCGTCCCTTTGGTCCACAGAGGAGGGTGTAATGCATCCATGGGCTTTGGAATAGGGCATGGCTTAGTCTTTCATTCCAATTCCGTGGTCAGTGATAGGCCCAGTTTCCGTGTCGTCCACGTGTGAGTGACGTATTTTCGACTGGCAATGCGTCAATTAGAAGCTCATTTAGACGTCATTCTGGGAAAGGTGACTATCAGTTACAGAAAATAAGAAAGAAAAAATTGTTCGCAAGGTCAGGTGACTCACCCTTTCTGTGTGTGCTTGTCAGCACGAACCACGGACTTTTATTATGTCCGTGGCACGAACGCATACGTAAAGTCATGTTTGAGGGGGTTCCGGGGGGTAGAGTGGGGGGTTCAAGCCCAGTTCTGTTGAGGGATCAGACACAAATCAAACGGCAGTGTGGAAAGTCCGTTTCCATGCAGCTGCTATGTAGATGTAACAACTGTTTTGAACCTCATTCTCTGGAACTGTGTCCCAACCTAAGTTTTGTGTTCCGCACTATTAGACAAATGACACAGATATGTTAAGATTTTTTTCTTCTCTTTTTTCTCCAACTTGATCCCTTCATTGCCAAATGCCCTCCAGGTTTTCAGACAGAAGCCCTCAACAGCTTTGAGATGTTAAGCCTGTGTGAAACTGACATTATCATTTTTTGTGTGTGTTTGTTTCAGTGTGTGCTAGCTTTGTTTTAAATGTTAATATCGGCCCATGTAGAACAATGAAACATCGGCGATTCCTGCACAGTTTCTGGGGTCGTAAACAACATTATTTTCGCCAGCCTCAGTAAACTTTTTTGTTTCAGTCCCACTCAAATTCCTGCGTATTGATTAGCCTACTCTGCACGCGTGGAGGAAGCTTGGAGGTATATATGCCTTGATGGAAAGTAAAATACTTAGATGAAGGAAGGATATGATAACGGGAAATCTACTCTGTGTGACTTTTGAGGCAGACCACTACTTTTCGCTTTTTGCTCACTCAGGGACTAGCCGACCTCAGCCATGCTAAGGATGACTCAGTCCCCCCAAACAAACTGGAAATAAAGTAGTGTTCTATGGAAGAGACTGGGATGGGGGTGGGGTGGGGGCTAGGGGGGTACCCATTCGTGTTTAATCTAACAAGCTATAGTGGAATTTAACAGTTTGACACTATTGAGTGTATCAAGGGTACCAGCTGCCACATCTGTTTCTGGCAGCTCATTTCAGTTCATGATGGTGTTTGGAAGGAATGAGAATTTCCTATACTGGGTTCGGCACTGAATCTGGCACAGTTGTTGGAATGACCTCTTCTCTGCCAAACAGGGCCGGGGACAATCTTGAACCTGTCGATTACAGCCTGGTTGTTCAGAACCTTGTACAACATGGCCAACCTTGCCACTCTTCCGAAATGTTGGAGGAAGATCCATCCAAGTCCGTTGACACTGGAAGTGTTGTGTTAATGGTTCACAACAAAGCAAGAAGCTTTGCTTTGGATAGCCTCAATCTCGGTGATGTTGGTGTGGGAGTCCCATATTGTGCAAGCATATTCCAGGGTCAGACCAAAGATTTGTAGGCAGTCACCTTCAAGCGGGATGCGCATATCTTGGGGTTTTGTCATAAGAAGCCAATTAGTGTCTTATTGGCTTTGCACATATTATGGTGTTGATGTGCTCGTCCAGTTGAGGTCTCGGGTGATGGTACACCTGATCAAGATTCTTGGCAGAGATGATTGTTGCCAAGGTGTTGCCATTGTGAAGTTGATAGCTTCGGGGCTAAACTATGATATTTTTGCGGGTGACAGGATTGACTGTGCATTTCCATGGATGGAACGCAGTGCCCCAACTCTGATCCCAGTCTTCTAAACGCTTACAATCCATCTACATGTTGATGCTGGTCTTGTGATGAGGCACTGAGACAGGTGGTTGACAGCAGTGTCGTCGGCGAACAGGAGTAACAACGAGTAGGCCAACGAGGGATCCCTGTTGAACTCCTGAGTGCATGCTAACATATTCTGACGCTACCCCATTAACTACTTTTGACTGCCGCTGGTCACTGAGAACCTTGAACTTCACTAGTGGTGTAGCTTATAGGCGGGCGGAGACTCGGTGTTGCTGACTGGCTCCGCTGTCAAACGATTTGGCAAGTTTCCGTTATGATGATATCTGCTTGCTGGCCGTTCATGTTCTCATTTGACTCTTCTGTGATATCTGTTTGTTGACTTTCACAGGAACTTACTTTGAGGAAACCACTGATGTTGTACATGTAGAAGTACTCCAGTTGCACTACCGAGCCGATGTTGCATGGGTGCTCGGATTATCACACGTTCCAGGATATTGCAGGGAACAATTAAGAAGGAGACTGTCCGATATTGGCTGGACCATGGAGCTCTCCCCTTTTGAAGACGGGCACAACATTATTATTTTGCCAGTCTCAGTGATGGAACTACCATGTGCCTCTGTGGATTGATGACTCAGCCACGGTGTTGACTGATGATGGCCGGTCAGGATTTGGGCTGCTTCGACCGCAGTTCTGTGAGAACCCAGGGGTGATGCCTGGACTACATGGTTTTTGGGGGTTGGGTCTAGCAAGGAGTTTGTTGATGTCTTCCTCTGATATGACAATTTAGGCCAGTCAGCATAGATGGCAGCTGAACATCCTTTATGGGGCCAACATTTGGTTCGGAACTCTTTGCTTGTGTATACATACCCCTCACTGAAGACGGACTGGAAGTGGTTGTTGAGAACTTGCGCTTGGGTCTTAGGGTCTGCAACAAGCTGTTTGTTAACTGCGGACAGCAACCAAGACACCATGCATGGGATTACGTAAACGCAACAGTTGAAAACGGCCTGAAGGAGAACAGCTCCAAGCCATTCCGGCGATATGTGAAAGCGAGATGCCAGGACAGTGTCGGAGTAGCACCCCTGAAAAAAGGCTCTACTCTTCATAGCAACAGCATCACCAAAGCTCGGATCCTCCTGCAGCAGTTCTGCTCGGTATTAACGGCATCCTGAAACTGCTGAGGAATTTGAATCCACCCAAATCCCCTGGCCCTGATGGCATACCGAACAGAGTGTTGAAAACTCTATGAATCCATTGCTCCACCCCTTACAACCATTTTCAACCACTCTCTCCAGACTTCCATCTGACTGGCGCTCAGCAAACATCGCGGCTATCTATAAGAAAGGTGACAAAAACCGAGCAGAAAACTACAGGCCAGTTTCGCTTACCTCAGGGGCCTGTAAACTTCTGGAGCATATCGTTTGCCAACACTTCCGAACACACTTAGAGAAGCATGGAATCCTATCGGACAAAAACCATGGCTTCAGGACTGGCCACTCATGTGAGACGCAACTCCTTACCACGACGAATGATCTCCATGAGTCAAATGATGCTGGGTGGCAGACAGATGTGATTGTCCTTGACTTCAGCAAAGCCTTTGACACGGTACCCCACAGCAAACTTTTGCATAAAATGGATCACTACGGCCCAATCTACACATGGCTCAACAACTTCCTGGGAGGGAGAAAGATGAGGGTAGTTCTGGACGGCGAGGCATCCGAAGAAGCAGCAGTTGAATCCGCCGGGCGTCCCACAAGGCACAGTGCTCTGTCCATTACTCTTCCTCTGCCACATCAATGACCTGCCGGAATCAGTGAGATCAACAGGACGGCTCTTCGCTGATGACTGCTTGCTGTACCCGCGGAAATCCGCAGCTTCCAGGACCATCTGACCCTGCAGGCAGATCTCAGAAACCTAGAAGAATGGGCTAAGAAGTGGGGCATGCGTTTCAACGCCCAGAAGTGCTATCTGCTCTCCATCACACGAAAAGCACTTAGTCCTACCTCTGTGGCCTAAGAGGAGTAATATTGAAACAAGTACTACAAGAGACCGACACCCTATCTCGGAGTACAAATCGCGAGCGACTTGAAATGGTCCCCACATATCTCCAATATCTGCCGCAAAGCTGGATCGACCCTAGGATTCCTGCGCCAGAACCTCCAGAACTGCCCCAAAGACTGCAGGCGCCAGCCTTAGTGGCATATACGGCACTGGTCAGATCCAAGCTGGAATACAGCGCGACAGTGTGGGACCCATACCAGAGGCAGGACATCGAGAAGCTGGAGAGAGTGCAACGCCAAGCAGCACACTTTATTACCAGAGAGAACAAGTCCAGGAACCCCGGATGCGTATGTGGCGTGCTGAAGGAACTAAACCTGCCGCCCCTGGAGGAAAGACGCAGGCACCAACGCCTCAGCCTCTTCTATAAGAGGGTGTCCTCCAAGCTATCCCAGCGGACTGGATAAACTCCTAACTCCGGCCCCCACAAACTGCCGCAGAATTAAGCCCACCAGGTTTGAGGGATTCAAAACAACAAATGTACTAGAAAGACAGGCCATCAACCACTCCCGTGGATTACAGGTCCCTGACGCGAGAACAGAGCAATATAGTCCCGGTCGTAGCTCCTTCTTCACAGGACTGCCATGGAGTGGAACCAACTGAGTGAGGCCACTGCCACCGCAGGCTCCGTCAGCGCATTTTCATCAGCGCTGACCAGATCACCATCTGAGCCTGTGACCAGCAACCACTAAATTTTTATTTTATTTTATTTATTATTATTTTTTTTAGGGTCTTGTTTCTGGCAGTGGGGCCTGGACCCTTCCGGCCGAACCGGGGGTTTGATGGTCTTAACCCAGGGTAGACAGTTTTCTTTAAGTCTTTCTTAGACTATTTTTTTCTGCTATGTACATGCGTCCTCCTAGTTCCGTCGCGTTTATATCGCCAGAAGTGGCGTCTGCGACTGACGCACATCACCAGATCCAGATCCAGATTCATCTCCCAAATGATTGTGATCTTTCCGAAGCAGACAAGAATAGATGCGTCAAATCTTTGTTTCAGCTGGTCGAACGAACTCTGAAATGGAATTGACAGCTGGTGAGAACGACTGGGACAGATTATTTGGTAAATTATCCCCCCCCCCCCTTTTTTTTTTTTGGTGCATGTTTTCAGGTACCATTACACCGGCGTATTTTCAGTTTGGTTTATTCGCAAATGGAACAACAATCCAAGGGAAACAGCTGCGTGTTTTCAGCACTCCAAGAGCCGATACGTTTTTACCGTAATATAATCTTTCAAAGGAACGCTACTTCTGGTAAGTATTTTTTGAAGAACCTTGAGTAACTTGGCATCAATATAGTTGCTGCTTGCAAAGCATGCAATCTCCATAAAGGTTTGTGCCGCGAAAATAACGCACCAACTTTATTTTCCGTTTCGTGGGTGGTGGGTGACCTCCCTTGTCATGTCTTCCCTGATCGCAATATTTGCGATAGAACCAGAATGAGAAATAATTCTTAATGTGAGACAATTTTACAGACTTGTATGACTTTCACCAAAATTTGAAAAGCAAATACTTATAAATTATTTATCATCTTAAACATGAAAAAAGCTCTAAAGAGCCTAAACCCATCGAAGTCCCCAGGACCTGATGAGATACACCCACGAGCATTAATAGAGCTTGCTGAAGTTATTGCTCATCCACTTAAGATCTTGTTTGATAGAACACAAGATAAGGGTGAAATACCAAAAGCTTGGAAAGAAGCAGAAGTACGACCTATCTTTAAGAAAGGTAACAAGAATTCTGCAGGTAACTATCGTCCAGTCAGTCTAACATCAGTTGTCTGTAAAGTTTTTGAGGGTTTTATTCAAGAGGCTCTCTGCCAACACTTAACCAAACATGATTTGTTATCTAGAGAACAGTTTGGATTTACCAGAGGGCGCTCGTGTGTTACTCAACTACTTGTTACATTACAAGATTGGTTAGTCATGCTAGATGAGAAGGCACCAGTCGATGCAGTCTACCTTGATCTAAGGAAAGCTTTCGATACAGTTCCCCATCACAGACTCATGAATAAACTAGGAGGCTATGGGATAAAAGGCAAACTACTATTGTGGATCAGAGACTTTCTAAATGGAAGATCACAGTTTGTAAGTGTAAATAGTAGTAAATCATCAAAGGTTAAGGTAACTAGTGGTGTACCACAAGGTAGTGTTCTTGGCCCAACCTTGTTCATATACTTTATAAATGATATGCCTGGTGAGGTAGATTGTAAAGTAAAAATTTTTGCAGACGACTTTAAGGCTTACTCTGCCATCCGAAATATAGAAGATAGAGATCACTTGCAAATGTGTATACATAATCTGGTTAAATGGACAAATACTTGGCTGTTGCAATTTAACAGCGAGAAATGCAAAGTTCTGCACCTTGGAAAGAATAATCCACAGTATCAATACACGATACAGGAAAAGGGGGTAACTCGAACAATGGATAGTACAACAGCGGAAAGAGATTTAGGGATCACAATGGATCCAGAACTAAGCTTTGAGGCACATATAAATAATATAGTGAAAAAGGGAAATCAAATTTCTGGTCTTCTTGTGAGAACTATAACTAATAAATCTCCCAAAATTATGATTCCATTGTTCAAAGCTCTGGTTAGACCCATTATTGAATATGGAAACTCAGTATGGTGCCCTTACCTTAAAAAGCACATAAATATGATTGAAGGAGTACAACGCAGATTTACCAAGTACATAACTAGTAATACTAATAGTACTCGTGATCTTAGTTATGAGGAGCGCCTGGCTCTTTTTAATATGCCTAGCCTAGAGTTTAGAAGATTAAGAGGTGATCTCATTGAAGTATATAAGATCATGCACAATATTTATGATCCTTGCACCACCTCTTCCTTGTTTACTATGACTAACTACGATAAAACTCGAGGGCACAACTTCAAAATAAACAAAACTAATTTCGTAACTAACCAGTTCCGCAAGTTCTTTACTAACGGTATCATAAATCTGTGGAATAACCTTTCCTATGACACCATCAATGCACCATCGGTAAACGCCTTTAAAAATCACATTGACAAAAAGTTTAAGAACCATGTATTTTCCACAGAGTTAAATCTTTATTGAGCTGTAGAGAAATATAGTATACACTATGCCAGATTTAAACAAGGGTCTGTTCACAACAAGTGATCCAAAAGCACATAAATGGACACTGATTATGAGGGCAAAAGGCTTTTAGCCTATAGCCAAACATTTCTGTGATTCTGTGATTAAACGAATACCCATTGTAGAAAATTGCTTTGTTGCGCATAATTGTAAGGTTTGTATGTTGTTTCTGTCATGGTGTGTCATTGCACAAATGAATGAGTAGTAGATCTGCCAATTGTATCAGTATCAGTGTGTAAGAAGTATGGAGATTATGCAGCAAGATGTAGTATTTGTTTAGGTACAAAACAGTGATTCGACCATATTATCGTTTCACCATATAGATACAGCACCATTACCAAGGAAGCCCAATTATAACTTAAAAATAAGGCATGAATCATTGAATGTATTCTTCAGCATGACTAGTTAAAAAGCCAATTGTGCACAATGACAGACACAGACATACACACACACCAGCTGACCCATGGATTGATTCAGGAAAACACACATTCACACACACACACACACACACACACACACACACACACACACACACACACACACACACACACACACACACACACACACCAGCTGACTGATGTGTTGATTCAGCACACACACACACACACACACACACACACACACACACACACACACATATCTACATGCACACACACACACATCTTGTGATCTGAGCGCACACACACATTCGTGTACACAAGTGAGACCTCAAGTGGCTCAACTCTGGATTGGATCCACACACACACACACACACACACACACACACACACAAGTGAGACCTCAACTCTGGATTTGATTGATGTCAAAAATGCCAAATGGGCAAATATTATTAGCATTTGACACGATAGACCATGACATTATGGTCAGAAGATTGTGTGCTGTGTTCGGATTCAATGGTACTGTTCCGAAATGGTTTCATTCCTACTTATCAGGTCGCACACACTCTGTCCTTGTAAATGGAAACCAGTCTGTTCTGTCTGTGCTCAGATATGGGGTACCACAAGGGAAACCAGTCTGTTCTGTCTGTGCTTAGATATGGGGTACCACAAGGTTCCGTCCTGGGACCAGTACTCTTTACAATGTACACACAATGCCTAAGTTTGATCAAGTTTGATCATCCAACAGTCTGTACCTCACTATCATCTGTTTGCTGACGATACTCAACTGTATGATTCTACTATTCCCTCTGAAATTCTGTGTTTAGCTTCTAAATTTAAAACTGGTATAGAAAGTGTAGGAAAGTGGATGAAACAAAACAAATTAAAAATGAATAATGACAAAACAGAACTGATGTTGACTGGTAATAAAAATAAGCTCAAGCAGATAAATACAACGTCTATCATTTGTTCTGGCATAGAAATTTCTTTCTCTAGTTCTGTCCGCAATCATGGTTTTTTACCTGGATTCATCCCTCACGATAGAAACTCATGTGAACCACCTGTGTAAAGTTCTTTACTTTCAGCTTCATAAGATTAGTAAAATCCGCCCCTTCCTGTCTGTTGATGCTGCCAGCAAACTTGCTGTTGCCTTCATTTTATCCGGCCTAGATTATTGCAATTCTCTCTCACAGCTGGCCTTCCCAATGATAAACTCTACAAGCTCCAGAAAATACAGAATAGTGCAGCTCGCCTCGTCCTTAAAAAGTCGAGGAGAGAATGTGTTACTGCTCTCCTGCGGACACTTCATTGGTTGCCTGTTCAAGCCAGAATTGAATATAAAGTTGCCTGTCTATGCCTGAATTGTGATACCACACCCTCATATCTTTCTGAGCTTGTTAACCCGTACTTGCCAAACAGAACATTGAATGAATGAATGAATGAATGAATGTTTTATTGTATTCAAGCCATATGCATCATTGCACTGGGATGCTGGGAAGGGGGATGTGCTAACAATAGCATTCCATTGACATTCCTATGAATATTAGAAATTATCCAACACTCTGAAGTTGCATGTAACAACAACAACGATTTTGTACAGGATTGGCATAAATATATCCCATAATGTCAGATATATATTCATCATTTTAATGAAAATGGATTTTCAGTCAACATTTACTATCACACACATACCTAGAAATGTTCTTCTTAATTGATTAGTTACCGCTTCTTGTCTGCGCTTAATTGAATGAAAAATATATTTTGCTACAGAATGAGATCGGTTTTTTATTTTTTATTTTTTATCTACACTGTCCAGCAGAATGTTAATGTGAACATTGCCATAAAAACCAAGAAACTTTTTTCTAAGATCGACATACAAAGGGCATGAATATATAAAATGATATTCGTCCTCATTCACACCTTTACAAAATGGGCAAAACCTTGCAACCGGATTTTCAGAGTATCTCTCATAGTTCTTATTTAGCGGCAAGACTCCAAGTCTTATTTGTGTCAAAGCGACTCTGAGGCAGTAGATATCCAAATGTTCAAAATAGAGTCCAGTTCTGAAACCATCTTGCATGGATGAATATATACAGCATATCTTTCCTTATCTCTGACAGATGCTGACCATTCTTGCACATACATATCAATCAGTCTCTGCTTGAACTGTAATATAAACATCTGCATATTATCAACTCTTTGATTCAATCACACATAACTGAATCCAGTTTTACGCAAAATTTCTCTAATTCCTGTTACCCAACACCTTTTACCGTTCCCATCTAAGTTTACTAGCATAAGATACGCCTGTTTAGGTAATCTATCTAAATTCATTTCTAATAATCTGAACCAATATTTTACGGATTTAATGTATGAGTTAACGTATAATGGGTATCTGCCTAATTCTAAGTACACTAGTTAAGTAGTTTAATGGGTGTTTTGAGGGGAACACCGAGAAATCTTTTGCAAGCTAATAAATGTATTTTTTCGATGCTATCTAAATGTTGCAGCCCCCATATCTCTGCTCAGAATAGACTGGATTTTGGAGTCAAATATTTTGAAAAAGACTTCTCGGGACATTTCTTTACAATTGTTAAATGCTCTGCATAGAAGGTAAAGTGCTTTTTTTGCTTTTGTTTCTAGATGCCCTTTGCCTGCATTAGCACTCAACATAGTTGTGAATGTGAATCCTAGGTAACAGTTGGTATTTACCACCTCAATTTCCACTCCTTCAAAAATCCATTTTTCTTTCTTATCCAGATATCCCCCCTTTCTGAACACTGTTATCTTAGTCTTACTTCTATAAACATTTAAGCTCAAGCTATCACAGCATATTTTCAAAGAGTTAAGTTGTGTTTGTAATCTGCCTGGTGTAGTTGCAATTAAAGCTACGTCACCAGCAAAAAGTAGAATGAAAACTTCAGTAAGAGTGGGAAGTAACTGTACACCATGAACCCCAGTATCATTTATATGATTGGCTAACTCATTAATAAAAAAAATGAGAAGAGCGTGGGACTTAACCCACAAACCTGTCTTACACCTACATGACATTAAAAAAACAGTATTCTCCATTTGAACGAACACATGAAATGAGAGAATCACACACAGACTGAAGGCAGCAAAAAAATTTACCTTTCATCCCCTCCTTGTGCAATGTTTGTAACAATTTGTTATGATGGACAGAATCAAACGCCTTTTTAAAGTCAACAAAAGCCACATAGAGTTTTCGACCATTGCTACTTAATATTTTCTGGGCAATTGAATACAGATCAAATATGTGATCAATTGAATAGTCTTGTCTAAACCCAGCCTGGTTTTCAACAATTACATTGTTTTTCTCCAACCAGGAATATAATCGTTCATTCAAAATTGAAGTAAAGCATTTGCAAGTAACATTGATTAAAGATACACCCCTGTAGTTATCAGGGTTATCCAGGTTACCCTTTTTGAAAATTGGTACCACTATAGCTTTGGCCCACTCTTTGGGATATATGCCACTATCAAAAATGTTATTAAATAGCATCGTTAAAAAGTTAATAACATTGTGTCCACCAGCTTTCAACATTTCTCCTGTAACACAATCGGTTCCACTGGTTTTTCCGCATTTTATTTTCTTGATGGATTTCTCTACTTCCTGATGTGTGATTACTTGATTTAAAGCATGTTCTTCTTCTTCCTGGGTAATGCTTTCTATGTTTATTTGATTATCTGTACTCTCTTCATTAAAACTGGATACTGCCTGGAAATGCTCAAACCATTGCTGAATACTTATATTTTCACTGTTGCATGATTTATTCTTTAAACCTATTCTTTTCAGATAATTCCAAAAGATCAAAGACCTATTCATATTTTTACACAGTTTCTCTGCTGTTTCTCACCGGAAACTCGTCCTTTCGGTTTTTAATAATTTTCTGTATGTTTTTCTACTTTCCACATACAATATTCTCATTTCTGGACACTTACAGTTGCAAAATGATTCACTTCTGTTTTCCATGCACGTCATCTGTCTGTTCTGACATGTGCAACGTCCGAAGTGTTTGTGCTTTCGGTATAAACGTAACAGTCTTCGACATTCCCACTTTGCCTGCCTGCATTCCTCATCAAACCATTCTGCTCCTTGTGACTTCTTTCTATGAGACACATTTTTTACCATACACTCAGCAGCTCCAAGTAAGTACTGATTAAATAATGCCAATGCTAAGTCAATATCTTTGTCTGTTTGGTTTATGGCTTCGTTCAGATTTGTCCATCCCTCTTCGTTTGTAAGTATGTATTCGTCTTCTTTGTCTAAATTCCAAACTATTTTCTCTGTAGTATTGTATCCATTTCCTTTAATATTGTTCTGTGAATTTGTATCAGTTCTTACCTCGGTAAACAATGTCAGCTGTACTAGCAAATGATCAGATTCTAAAGTTCTTTAACAACTAACTGCATATCTGACAATTGAGTCAATAAGCTGCAGGACATCAAAAAATAATCAGTTACACTTGATCCACTGTCAGACATGAATGTACATGCAGAGTCACAATTCCACTGTACCATACGGTTCACAATAAAACAATCTGTAACCCTACACAGATCAACCAGCTGATTCCCCAAAAGATTTATTTCTAAATCATCAGACTTTCTTGCGAATGTGTGATCATCCAGTGTAACATTGCTACTTATCTGCTCAAAATTGTCCTCTGTGGGCTCATAGTTTTTGTTTGCAGTGAGAGTGTTAGAGTCTCCAGAGAGAAGAATATGAAAATAACCATATGTTTCATGTAGAGGCATGATACATTCATCAATTATTTCTACACCATATCCACCATGATTGTTTTTCCAATAGCTGGAATCATATAGTCTTACATAAGATGAGATAAGCATGACATCACATTCACTCCCAAACAATTCTTTAGACAGTCTTAATACAATGACATTATCTTGATCAGTTTTTATATGGGAGATTAATTTGGAAAAACGTTTGTTTGCAAGCACCATAACTCCTCCTGAATGCCTCCCTTGCTTCGTGAGTTTTGTCGTTTTGGAAATAAAGCAGTCATAATTTTTGAAAATAGTTGAATCGATATCTTCTGTAACAAAAGTTTCAGTCAATGTAATGAAATCATAAGCGGTTATAAAATCTACAAAATCTTGATTAGACAACTTCCGAATCAACCCACAAACATTATAATTTAGAAATGTGATGGTTTGACACATACTTGGATCAATGCACCAACTCGGTTTAACAGTTCCTTTTAAAGTAGGTTCAGATAACTTTGCAGTCTGACATGTATTTCTTAGTTCACATGAGGTAGTTGATGCCCAGCCTGACCCCTATTGGCTGTCCCGAATACATGCAGGAGAAGCTGCCTGTCTTTCTCCACCTCTGTCACTGCTATGAGCTTGTTAACCCGTACTTGCCAAACAGAACATTGAGATCTCTTGATTCCTCCCAGCTAACTGTTCCCCGATACTTCCTTAACTCCTGTGGAAAGAGGTCATTTTCTGTCTTCGGCCCAACAACTTGGAATTCTCTGCCTATTGCTCTCAGATAAAGAACTCAACTATCTACCTTTAAAGCAAATCTTAAAACTTATCTCTTTAAAAAAATACTTGTCATAACTCACATAGTGCTGTTGTCCCAGGCTCATGGCAATGTGAGTGTGTTTGATGGGTGAGTAGAGAGAATGGGGGTGGGTAGATGGATGGTGGTAGTGTGGTTTGAAAGGGAGAAATACTGCCGATTTTTACCCCTTTTACCTTTTCTATCCAAAACTTTTACAATTTTTACAAAATCTATGGCATGCAAATTGCAGTTATGCTCCTTTTTATGTATTTTAAGTGAAAATTGCTGTTATCTCAGCCATTTAATCAAATGTGTGTCTCTGTGTGTATGTGTTTGTGTGAGTGTTGGAGTGTAACAGTTGTAGTATTAAGAGTATGTTACTTTGTGAGTTTTATGCATTGTGTTTTTATAATATTAATGATTCTGTTTTATGTTTCTACTACTTTTTATATGCTTTCTTGTTTCACTTTAGGTACTGGATTGTAAAGCGCTGAGAGCTTGCTTATGCTTGTATTATAGCGCTGTATAAAGATAAAATATTATTATTATTATTATCATTATATTATTATTATTATTTAGAACTTTAATAAATTA
>NC_134905.1:9851785-9926785 GCF_041734735.1 Babylonia areolata | reverse complement strand
TAGAAATATCAAGCCTATTGTCAGATTATACCTGTAGAAGAAATTAAAACAGGCTATAAGCTTATGAATACAAATCACAGCTCTTGCAGACATGTAAGTAAATCACTGTCCCAACAATGACAAAAGTGAGTGGTGGTGGTGTGTGTCCATCGAGATCGATGATGACCATCGTTGTCATCCAGCTGGGGGATGGGGGCAGGGTGGTGGTGGTGGTGGGGGGGGGGATGCTCATGAATCTATCTGTGAGTGCGCAGATGGCTGAATAGTCGAATCTGCACACGAAATGTTCGCTGACAGTTGGGGCAGACAAGGACAGGCATATCATTGCCAGGGAGCTTGTTTGCCCGTGACTTTCTGGCCTGCCTCTTCTGAACAGCTGCAGCAGTCCTGTTGGCCTCGCACAACTTGGCACCTTTGTGCACAGCAGCGCGCCATTTGTCACGGTCCACTGCAGATTCCTCCCAAGAGTCAGGGTTGATATCAAACGCTTTCAGAGAGACTTTCAGAGTATCTCTGAAGCGCTTCTTCTGACCTCCGTGTGATCTCTTCCCTTGTTGCAGCTCGGCATAGAAGATCCTTTTGGGCAGCCAATGGTCTGGCATGCGCGCCACGTGTCCAGCCCAGCGAAGCTGGGACTGCATCAGGATGGTGAAGATGCTGGGAAGGGTGGCTTTTGCAAGCACCTCCGTGTCTGGGGTCCTGTCTTGCCACTTGATGTTCAGTAGCTTCCTTAGGCATGTTGTGTGGAAGTGGTTCAGCTTCTTGGCATGTCGTTGGTACACTGTCCAAGTTTCGCAGGCGTACAGTAGTGTGGGGAGAACTACTGCTCTGTAGACCTTTAGTTTGGTCTCAAGACCAATGCCTCTTCTGTTCCAGACATTTGCATAGAGTCTACCAAAAGTTGCGCTTGCTCTTGCAATCCTGACATTCACTTCATCGTCGATGGTCGCATTTCGTGACAGTGTGCTGCCAAGGTATGTGAACCACTCCACTGCACTGAGTCTCAGACCGTTGACTGTGATGTTGGGCTCAACGTGGGGTTTCCCTGGGGCTGGCTGATGGAGAACTTCAGTTTTCCTCATGCTGATGGTAAGGCCGAAGTTCCTGCTGGCAGTGGCAAACTTGTCGACGCTGAGTTGCATGTCAGCTTCAGATCCAGCGTTGAGGGCGCAATCATCAGCAAACAAAAAGTCTCTGATGATGTCTGTCAAGACCTTCGTTTTTGCTTGAAGCCTTCTGAGGTTAAACAGCTTGCCATCTGTTCGGTACTTTAGGCTGATTCCAACATCGCCATCTCTGAAGGCATCAGTAAGCATTGCAGGGAACATGAGGCTGAACAGTGTTGGAGCCAGGACGCAGCCTTGCTTGACACCAATTGTGACAGGAAATGGAGCAGATGTTTCACCATTGCCCTGGACTCGAGCCTGCATGCCTTCATGGAATTGGCTGACCAAGGAAATAAATTTCCGAGGGCATCCGTACTTGGCCATGATCTTCCATAGTCCCTCTCTACTCACGGTGTCAAAGGCTTTAGTGAGGTCGACATAGGTGGAGAACAGATCAGCATTTTGCTCCGGACATTTCTCTTGCAGCTGCCTTGCAGCAAACACCATGTCGGTGGTTCTGCGCTTTTTCCAGAATCCACATTGGCTCTCAGGCAAATGACCTTGGTCAAGGTGTGCTGTGAGGCGGTTTAGTAGGATCCTGGCAAGTATCTTGCCTGCGATGGAGAGCAAGGAAATGCCCCGATGGTTATCACAGGCTTGCCGGTTCCCCTTTCACTTGTACAAGTGAATTATAGATGCATCTTTGAAATCCTGGGGGATCGTCTCTTCTTTCCACATGAGTGAGTACAGCTGATGGAGTTTCTCAGTCAGCACAGTGCCTCCATCCTTGTAGACCTCTGCTGGTATGGAGTCTGAGCCAGGTGCTTTGCCACTGGATAGCAGACGGATTGCTTTCTGGGTCTCAAGAAGTGTTGGCGGATCGTCCAGTGCTTCCTTGATGGGGACTTGTGGGAGACGGCCTAGGGCTTCATCATTTATGGAGGAAGGGCGATTTAAGACACTGTTGAAGTGCTCAGCCCAGCGTTTGAGAATTTTCTCCTTCTCGGTGATCAAGGTATTCCCATCTTCACTGAGGAGGGGGGATGATCCTGAGGATGTGGGGCCGTAGACTTCTTTTAAGGCATCATAGAACCTCTTCATATCGTGCCTGTCAGCATATCCCTGGATCTCATCAGCTTTGTCACTCAGCCACTTATCCTGCATCTGACGTAACTTTTGCTGAACAGTCCTGCGGATGGCATTGTACGCATCCTTTTTTGATGTGGACCTTGGGTTGCTCAGGTAGGCTTGATGCAGACGGCGTTTCTCATCCAGAAGCTGCTTGATTTCATCACAGTTTTCATCAAACCAGTCTTTGTGCTTTCTGGTCATGGGTCCCAGGGTCTCTGAAGCTGTACTATAGATCAGTTCACACAGGGTCCTCCAGTCAGACTCCACATTCTGGTTGTCCAGAGAGGCGGATTCCAGACGATCTTCCAGCAGCTCCACAAAGGTCTGTTTGATGGTGATGTTTTTCAGCTTAGCGATGTTGAGCCGTTTTGGAGCCTTCTGGCCTTGGGGGCGTCTCTTGGGCTGGATTCAAATATTTAGCTTCGAGACTACAAGGCGATGGTCTGTCCAACACTCGGCGTCGCACATGGTCTTTGTCACACGTACATCTTGCCTATCCCTTTTCCTGACGATGACGTAATCGATGAGATGCCAATGCTTTGAGCGAGGGTGCATCCATGACGTCCTGTTACGGGTAGGGAGGCAGAAAACTGTTGGTTATCAGCAGTTCGTGCTCTGCACAGGTCTGAAGCAAAAGCAATCCATTTGGATTGCAGTGGCCCACGCCATGCTTTCCAGTCACTCCATCCCAGGAGATGTAGTCAGAGCCAACTCTAGCATTGAAGTCCCCAAGAATGATGAGTTTGTCTGCTTTAGGGATAGCAGCAATGACAGAGTGAAGGTCCTCGTAGAACTTCGCCTTCACTTCATCCGGGTTGGTCATGGTTGGGGCATAGGCACTGACAATGGTGAGGTGCTTCTGGCCAGAATCCAGTGGGAGTTTCATGGTCATAAGCCTATCGTTGACTCCCTTTGGGATTCCAGCTAGCTTGCTGACAAGTGCTGATTTTACTGCAAAACCAACGCCAGCCTCACGTCGCTCTTCGCTTCCTCGTCCACTCCAGAAGAAGGTGTAACCAGATCCCTGTTCACAGAGCTCGCCTTCGCCTGCAAGCCGAGTCTCACTCAAGGCTGCGATGTCGATGTTGGCGAGTTCGGATGCAACTAGTGCCGTTCTCCTTTGGGGTCTGTCCGTGTTATCTCTGTCCAGGAGAGTCCGTATGTTCCAAGCACCAATGGTGAGAGGAACGATCCTTGTTTTTTTTCTTTTCTTTTTCTTTGTTTCGACCGCTGATGTAGGGTCCCCGCCAGCCGCGGTATGCTGGCCAGGCCGATATGGAGCAGGCAATTTTTAGGGCACCTTTTCTAGCCCCTTCCTCATGCCAGGGAGGTGAGCAGTGCATTCCTAAAGAGGGCTGCTCAGACGGCTGCCGAGCTCCATCGCTGCTCCTGTCGATGAAGAACGACCCTATGGCCTGAGCCGCCTGCGTGCAGGTCTGCGGCTGTGACTGCCAGTGTACCCACACCTGTCGTTTCGTCGTTCGCCTGTCGCCACAGGACTTGGGGGTGATGAAATGATGAAGGATGAAAGGTCAATAAGGATGACTGATGACTTGCACGATGAGTTTGTTTAAAGTGAAGAGGAGTTGCGCAACGTCGACCTCACTCTCTCGTCCGGGTCCACCAATTTCCAGTGGCAAGACTAAGTCGAGACGACTGGAGGATGAGCACGGATGCAGTGGATGACCAAGATACCCTTTCGGTGTCTCATCTTGCTCTCTGCACTCCACAGTGCGTTGCTGTAACCACCTTCCTCTCCGTTGAACCGATAGGTTTTTTCCGCAGATTCTGCTGGATCCAGACTTCACATGCATGGGTAGACACACCCCGGGGACCAACTGCGTGTGGCATGCACACAGCACGGTGGAGCTAGATGGCCGTCGGTGGCTCTCCTGAGCTGACGCCCTTTTATAGATCTTGTTTTTAATTCCATAAAGGTGTCTAGCCACCCGCCTCACCAGTCCCGGAAGGTGGGAGTGCCGGTTTAGTCACCGGCAATCTGACCCTGAACAGGTTGTACTGGATTTCAGGTTACCAGTAGCAGATCTAATGACCTGACCTGACACCAATGTGTCACAAAAGTGAGTAAAGTCAACATAACAGGTCAGTCACAGTCCCAGAAACTGAACTGGCAAGCTTTTTGACAGCAAAGAGCGTTTGCAAGTGAGAGGGTGAAGTACTTTGATGACATTCATTCCTTTTAAGTTGCACGTGGGCTGATTAAAGTGTCTGCTGTGCATCCGGCTTGCCACCTCTTCAAACAAGTCATCCCTCTGATTCAGCAAAAATTAAGCGTTTAAAACAAAAAGCACGTGTTTCGCGGTCAGTGCAGGTTCAGCACTGCGTTTCGTGAAAATCGTGGGGCATTGGCGGTTGTCGATTACCTACTGTCTGCTTTGAAATGTGAGTACACTCTTCCCAAAAGCCACGCCCCCTTGATGACCTCTGGCTGGCATTCGACCTATCGTCTTACATCACTCCTCTCCCTCTCCTTCTCTTCTTCCAACACTGGCTGTACCTATTCTGTCAGTCATAGCCACTTGTTCAAAAACGCTGTCTGATTGGATGGACAGACTGAATTACCATAAAATCGGCTGTTAGTTTCATAACTGTCATTGTCAATCACCTTCATTTTCAAACCAATCATCAGACAAGAGAAATCCTTCTCCATCGCAGAAGCTGTCCATAATCACAAGCAGAGCTTTCAGAATTGTGTCAGTGGATGTCTCATAGGCACTGTGGCAATACGTTTTGTAGGACGTCAGCTGATGTCTTATAGGCACTATACTGGTTAAAAAGCTGTCAGTCAGCTCTACCCAGGTAGGCAGCCTGTTGTGCAAATGACCTGGAGTTTGTAAAGTGCTTAGAGCTTGGCCTCTGACAGAGGATAGATGCTATGTAAGTATCCATATCATTGAAAAGATCTCATAAAAGCCACCAATGCATATCTTTCTTGAACTACATGTCATGCTTAATTTTGTAATGCTGCTGCCTGCTATGGCTGGATGGCAATCAGAATGTGCTGCATGAAAAATTTGCCTCCCCAGTGGTATACCTAGTTCAGTTGGTCTGCTTGTCGCTGAAGCTGCCACTTGCTTGCACGCCTCTCCATTTTTCTGGGCTTGTCCTGCCTTAGAAGCAGCTTGCAGTCCTGGGTGTTGATGTCAGTGCCCAAGAATGTGATTGTCGCAAGATCAAGATGGCAAAACCTTTGACACCAAGTGACAAAGTTGGTCTAGAGGCTTGACACTGACTCTCCCAAATAATGAGAAGTTGACGAAAGATAAGGTTAAAAAAAAAAATTCTTACACTCCATAATCAAACAATGCACACACACACACACACACACACACACACACACACACACACACACACATGCACACGCACAAAGGAATCTAAATAAAAAAAAACAACAACAACAACAACAACAACAACAACAACACACACACACACACACACACACACACACACACACACACACACACACACACACACACACACAAAGGAATCTAAATGAAAAAACAACAACAACAATAATAAATAAAAATATGTTACCCACTCAAACACACACGCACACACGCGCACACACACACACACACACACACACACACTTGCCAAATGATGGCTGGTTTGTGTGTGTGTGTATGCACATGTGTGTGTGCACATTTGTGTGTGCACATGTGTGCTTGCATGCGTATGTGTTTGTGTGTTTGTGTGTGTGTGTGGTCAAGTAAAAATGATCATTAATGAATAAAACAGAAAAAAAAAAATAGGCATGACATGGAAACCAAATTTTACTAGCTCAGTAGCAGGACAAGAAACTCATCTGAAAAAAAAAAGAAGTAAAATAAATGCCCCTGTAGTGAATGATGTGTGTGAGTGTGCGTTTCTGTTCATGTGTGCGCGTTCATGTCTTTGTTAAGAAGAAAGATAAAATGCGTGTACGCTTATCATCACACCCTCACACTCACAGTGGTTGAGATTCTTATCGTATTCCAGAACCAAGAAACCCAAACGTTTGATTCGCATCACTGATGCACTGACTAAAACTGAAAGCATGTGTGCAGAAAAAAAGAAGTGATGGATGCAGAACTGCTTGACCAGAGCCTAACATACCACGGCTTTGGTCTGATGGAGCAGCTGTCAGAAGAACATGGAGAGTCACTCCAGCTGCCTGCTGCCTTGAAACGACGCTATTCCACCGCAGACTCGGCAGTCACCAAGGATCGCTGTGTGCAGGAGGAGAAGCTTGAAAGGTATGAGTTTCAGATGTTGGGGCTGCAAAAAAGGAAGAAAAAAAAAGAGAATTTTCAAATTCATTTCTAGTTTCCATGTCTCTCTCTCTATGCATATTGATATACTCAAGTTTGAATAGAATCGTTAGAAACACGTCTCGAGAATGTAAAGACGACGTTAGATGACAAAATCGACAAACTGGAACAATTCTCAAGAAGAGATAACTTGAAGTTTTTCAACATCAAGGAACCTTCAGGACTAGAGGACTACGATTCCTGTGCAGAAACAGTTATTGCTCTCCTCAGAAAGTGTGCACCAGACATACAGTGGTCAAGACCAGACATCATACGAGCACACAGACTGGGATCTAACAGCACACACAGAGCAGACAGTGGTGAAAGCAGTCGAAGCAGACCCAGACCCATGATCGTCAAGTTTGCACACTGGGGAAACAAAATGCATGTGCTGACCAAGGCGAAGGAACGGCTGAGAAAAGAAGGGGTTGTAGTCGCAGGGGACCTGACTACCAGACAACAAGATGTGATAAGACAATACCGGAATGAAGGAGTTCGGGCCTACTACAAGGGTAACACACTGGTGGTAGGGGAAAAACTTCCAACACGCACTCCTCCTGTCCGTACAAACCACAGTGAACAAGAGGCTAGAGCAGACTCCTCTCCAAAGTCAGGGGGAGGTCAGAACCAGAGGATGAGCAATTCTCAGAGCTACAGAGATGCCGTGGTGCGCAATGTAGAGGGGGTAGGGGACAATCAGAGTGAGGGTGGGAAGGACAGGGTTGTGTCCGCTGGTCAGTCTGCTGACAAGTCACCCAGTTCGAACAGGAAACCAGCAGCCACCAGTGAGACTCGAGCACGAAGGCGTCCTTTGAGGAGTGCCAGTGACCACGTGCATGATAAGAAATAGGGGGGTGGCCAAGGCCTGGACGAAATCAGACTGTGCACATGGAACTGTGAAGGTTGGTTACAAAAACTTGAATTGAAAGATGTTGCCAACATGTTGTTACAGTTTGACATATTTTCTTTGTCTGAAACATTCGTAGATAGGGAAATCAGTTATGAGGTATTTAAGGATTATGATGTTTTCATGTCAAAAGCGGTGAAACTCTCTTACCATGGAAGGAAATCTGGAGGTGTCATGGTTTTTGTCAAGAAAAAAATTGCCGCATTTGTAAATCAAATTGAAGTTGTGTATGAGAACACGATTGTTCTACAGTTGGGTAAGTCTTTGTTAGGACTTGAGAAAAATACATTTTTGGTCTGTACATATATTCCTCCATATGACAGCAATTTCTGGAATGGTTCAGAAAATGGGTATGGAATCGAGTGACTGGAACAGTGTCTCTTATATCTATATGAACAATTTGATGAATTTAATTTGATCATTTGTGGTGATCTCAACGCACGTACTGGAAATGAAAATTATACTTTTGATGTATCTCATACTTATAAGAAAGAAACCATGAGCGACTATAACCATAAAGATAATTTTGCATTTAAAAGATTTTCAAATGACAAAGAAATTAACGCTTTTGGAAAACAGTTGTTGGAACTCTGCTGTATGTTTGATTGCGTTATTCTAAATGGCTTATGTGAACAGAACTTTGATCAGTCACTAACGTTTATTTCTAAGACAGGGGGCAGCACCATAGACTACTTTTTGGCGTCATGTGATATCTATGCAAGTGTGATTAAGCTTAAGGTCTTGCCTTGTGTTGAATCACCCCATTTACCAGTCTCAATTGTGTTAGACACAAGAGCTGACCAATCAGGGAAAAAGAGGGTCTGGGAGAAAACTCGGATCAGTCAAACTCGAAATGGTCAGAGAAAATAACATGGGATAATGAAAAAACTAACATATTTCTGGATAGCTTAAACTCTGATATTCTACAAGATATGTTCACCCAAGCTACTCTTCTGGTCAAAGAAAACGTTAATTCAGCACTTGAGCTTTTCACTCAGTCTCTACTGAAAGCCAGTGAATGTATGCTGAAAAGAGTACAGACCGGCAATAAGCACAGAGGTGCACTCTGGTTTGATGAGGACTGTAAACAAGCAAAGCTAAAAGCTAGAACTGATTTGCATTTATTTCGAAGAACGAAAGATCCCTCGGATGCAGCAGCATTTGTAGAGTCTCGTAAAGCATACAAGTCATTGCTTAAAAAGAAGTAGTCCAAATACAATCAGGAAAAGGTTAAACTACTTTCTTCTTTCACAAAGGATTCGTCTTCCTTTTGGAAAGAGCTTAGACAGATTTCAGGGAAGAAGAAAAATGCAGCAAGCACCCACAAGAGGAATGGTTTAACCATTTTAAAAATCTGTTCAGTTCTGACGCGTTGCCTGAGAACAACATTAGTTTAGACAATAACAATGGTGTAAATGACAGTGATACTAACGATGATCTAAACCATCCGATTTCAGAACAGGAAGTCCGTAATGCAGTAAATAAACTTAAAAAGGGAAAGGCACCTGGAGTGGATGGTGTTCTTGCAGAGATGCTGAAAGCAGCTGGCGATACTGCCATTCACTTTCTGACTAACCTATTTAATGTTCTGTTTGAGAAAGGTTTATATCCTGAAGAGTGGACAAAGGCAGTTATCGTCCCAATTTTCAAAAAGGGGGATAAACATTCGCCAGACAATTGTAGGGGTGTATCGCTGCTTAGTCTGATTAGTAAATGTTATACGTCTGTGTTAAACCAAAGGCTTGTTGTATGGACTGAAGCAAACAGTAAGTTGTCAGAGTCACAGGCTGGATTTAGAAAGGGTTACTCAACGGTAGATCATATCTTCACTTTAAATGCTGTTGTTGAAAAATGCCTTTCGAAAAGAGGTGGTAAATTATATGCATGCTTTGTAGACCTAAAGAAGGCCTTTGACTCTGTTCAACGAGGACCCCTGATAGAAATATTGAAAAATAATGGGTTGTCTGGGAAATTTATTAATGCTATCCTTGCCATTTATAAGTCTGTGGTGTCTTGTGTGAGAGTGGGCAATACGCTAACAGATTTTTTTGGCTGTCGTGTTGGAGTGCGACAAGGCTGCATTCTTAGTCCAGTATTATTTTCAATATTCATAAATGACATTGCAACTGCCTTAGAAGCTAATGGTGTTCATGGCATCCAACTGCTTCCAAATGTACTCCCACTGTTCTTGTTGCTGTTTGCGGATGATATAGTTCTCATTGCAGATACACCACGAGGTCTTCAGAATCAGCTTGATATTCTTAACAGTGCATGTAAAGACCTACATTTGAACATTAACAAAGACAAAACAAAGGTAATGGTTTTTAGAAAGGGAGGTTTTTTGAGTAGATATGAGAAATGGAATCTTGATGGAAATGATCTAGAAGTTGTAAATGAGTACAACTATTTGGGTTTTATTTTTTCTACAAAAATGAGTGTTTGCAAAGGGGTAGATGCATTGGCTGTCAAAGGCAAACGAGCTTGTTTCGATTGTGTTAAGTATGTAAGTAAGTTAAGTGAAATGACTAAAGCATGTTTCTTTAAAATTTTTGATACCCAAATTCAGCCTGCTCTGTTGTATGCTTCAGAAGTATGGGGATTACAAAGACTGGAAAATATTGAGAAAGTCCACACACTTGCAATTAAAAGATATCTTAATGTACCACTGAAAACACCAAATAAGTTTGTGTATGGAGAGACAGGTCGCTACCCATTATATGTCAACAGTGCAGTCAGATGTATCAGATACTGGTTAAAAGTAATAAAAATGGATAACAGACGTCTCCCCAAACAGGCATATACCATGCTAGTTACTGTAGACAACAATGGCAAAAAGTGTTGGGTCTCTTGCATACAAGATACACTCTTTAGCCTAGGGTTTGGATACGTCTGGCTGCATCAAGGGTTGGGTGCGAAAAATCTTTTATTTCTTTGCTTATACGTCTAACAGATATTTACGTACAAGAATGGGAAAGCTCCGTAATGCAGAAAAATATGTATAATTACTATAGAACATTTAAATTTACCTTTGAAAATGAAAGATACTCTGATTTTGTGAACATAAAATGTTTTAGAGACTGTATTGTCAAATTACGCTTGGGACTATTACCTCTTAAAGGAGCTACTTTGAAATCATTTTTCAACAATAATCAGGATAAACTTTACAGCTTATGTGCAGTCACGGACGATGAGGAACATGTAATTTGTGTTTGTCCTTTGTATTCCGAAATTAGAGATAAATACCTGGACTATTGTAGCATACAATCTCTTCCACAGTTGCTAAAATGTGACAGCATGCTTAAAACTAGGAACCTAGGAATTTATATCTTTTATGAAAATTCGAAACAGTTTCGTAGGTAATATAGATGAGTAATGCCCTCTGTACTGGCTGTCAGTTGTGAAAATAACTGAAGGAAAATCTGTAGGTTTAGGAAATTCCACTTTCTTGCATGCAGAGCTTGTTTCATGTTTTCATTTTTCCTTAATAGGCATTCCACATTGTTATTTTTGTTTCTAGGGGCCGGAGGCCTATGGAATAAAATTTTGTTCTTGTTCTTGTTCATATTGATATACTCAAGTTTGAATAGAATCTGGATGATAATAATTGACCTGTGTGTTGTTTCAGTAATCCAGCATTACCAGCTGCTGTTCACAAGTTCATTGCCAGAAAAGCCGATATGTTGTTCCATCGTCCACGGAAGAAAAGCATGAACAGAGAAACATCAGAATCTGATTATCCGGAGGGTTGGTGACTTTTTTTTTTCTTTTTTTTTTTTTTAACTCTGTTGACGGCTTTTAACAGGACATACAACAACCCTAAAGCAAAACAAACACCCCAAGGAAGAGCTATGAGTGATGATGTTAGAAAAACAAACACCCCAAGGAAGAGCTATGAGTGATGATGTTAGAAAAACAAACACCCCAAGGAAGAGCTATGAGTGATGATGTTAGAAAAACAAACACCCCAAGGAAGAGCTATAAGTGATGATGTTAGAAAAACAAACACCCCAAGGAAGAGCTATGAGTGATGATGTTAGAAAAACAAATTCCCCACTCTTTTTTTTTCTTTTTTGTGTGTGTGTTTGTGTATTATTGTGTCATGAAATGTGCTTTTTTAGTTTTTGGGTGTTTTTTTTTCCTGTTTCTGTTTCTGTTTAAAAATATTCATTTATTGTTTAATATAAAAAAAAAATCTTTGGTCTGTGTTTTAACCCTTTCGCTGCCAGGAAAATAAGATTTAAGTGAAATCTATTTGCCAGGGTTTTTTCACAAAAAACGGGTATAAATTTTCAAAAAATTCTGTGCTCTTTGTTATTGGAGAAAGACCCATAAAAGTATATATTTTCTGAAAGGTAAATGAATAAAGAATACAAAACACATGCTGTTTTCCCATTTTATATATTTTTAGTGACATGCTGTTGTTTTGAAATCAGTGTTTTGTTTTTTGTCACATTTTCAACTTGTTCATTACAAACATTAGTCAGGTAATTTGCACAAAAACATAATATTTTCTGGACAAATGGATATCTGCAAACCCAAAATCATACTAGAACAACCACAATATATATATATATTTTAAGAGATTGATTCACAATACATTGTGACTTCTCCAAGTGATAAGATGGATGTGAGGCCACGCCCCCTCAGTCTCCACCCCCTTCCTCCTCACCCCTCTCACACGGTCACTTGATTCAGTTCTCATCAGACCGCGTTGGCTGCGTGCCAAGACTATCGCTCTGCTGCTAATTCGGTCATCTGTCGTCTGCTAAGATCTGTACAGCCGGCATCACTCACTGACAGTCGCATCGTGGCCACTCTCTTCATTATTCATTTATTTTCTATCAGATCGTCCTATAAATGTTCATCTCTATCTTCTCCTTCGAATTTACGCTTCAATTCTTTCTGAGCATCAGCTAAAGAAAGAAATCATGGTTGATTTAGTTCGTCACGATCACATGTCTTGAGCACGGCGTCAGTCCGACATTTTGTTGAGCGAGCGAGGAGAGAAGTCAGGCAAACACTTGGACAGTGACCCAACCAAAACGTTCAAATAAAGGACTGCTTCATGACGTAGATGGGGTTTCTAGCTATGAATAGAATCTAGAGAGATTCCCCAGGCTAAAGCTACCACTATTTTTGCCAAGGAAGTGAATGCAAACCAGGGAAAAGTCAGAATATTTCGATGACGAGTTATCTCGTCATGCAGGCAGCGAAGCATACATGCTTGCCATGACGAGTTATCTCGTCATGCAGGCAGCCTAGGGGTTAAGTAGTCTTTTATCTGTCTTTCTCTGTTTTTTTTTTTTTTTATTGATTTATTTCTCTTTTATCATTTTTCTTTGTTTTCTTTTTTCTTCTAAGTTTGGAGAGTGTGGGCAGATGTCATTCTTGCACCCATTTCATGTTGTGTTTCCATACATGAAAAATGTGGTTTTATATTTGTATTTGTATTTCTTTTTATCACAACAGATTTCTCTGTGTGAAATTCAGGCTGCTCTCCCCAGGGAGAGCGCGTCGCTATACTACAGTGCCACCCATTTTTTTGTATTTTTTTCCTGCGTGCAGTTTTATTTCTTTTTCTTATCGTAGTGGATTTTTCTACAGAATTTTGCCAGGAACAACCCTTTTGTTGCCGTGGGTTCTTTTATGTGCGCTAAGTGCATGCTGCACACGGGACCTCAGTTTATCGTCTTATCTGAAAATGACTAGCGTCCAGACCACCACTCAAGGTCTAGTGGAGGGGGAGAAAGTATCGATGGCTGAGCCGTGATTTGAACCAGTGCGCTCAGATTCTCTCGCTTCCTAGGCGGACACGTTACCTCTAGGCCATCACTCCACATATAATCATAATGATGAAAATGATTTAATTTATATAATGCCTTCCCAGTTAAAACATACCAAACTGCACTGTACAGTGTTAAAACTGATGTGTGAAACATGCATTTAAACATTAAGATGAAAACCTTCATGTGTAACCCTGCACAGATGTTGAACCAAACACTGAATTTTGTTTGGATTCACACACAAATCATGATACACAACATTTGTCACACATATCATACATCACCATACCTAAATGATGCACATATTCTTTCACAGTGCTGAACACTAATATCAGTCCCTAAAACCATATCACAATTTAAAAATAAAATCCCAATACTTAAAACCGATCACATACATTACAATGTCCAAATAAAGCACATCTAAAATCACAGTACATACTTTTACTGATTGTGCACAATTTTTTATTATATATTTTCAGATGTCTTTGGGATTATGCCGCCTTTGGAATCTTTCATGGGAGTGCCATCTGACATTTGTCAGGATCATTTTTATGAGGTGAATATTTCTCATTGTAATGAATAAATGAGTGTGCATTCATGTGTGTGTGTGTGTGTGTGTGTGTGTGGAAGTCGAAGTCGAAATATTTTAATTGTCAGACCACAGATCCATGACAATGGAGTTCACAAGGACAAACAGAATTAATACAGGGAAATGAATATTAGGACAGTCATTGAACTACATGGGCATCGATAACGATTCTAGAGCATTTGCTCATAATGAAAATGCCTTGAATACAAATTTGCATATACTGACACTCAGTCTGTCACTCGCACAAGATAACAACATGGACATCTTAAATGAACTTGGATATTTGTGAAATTTAGCAGGAATAAACTGAGAACGCAGAGAACAGTACTAAGGACAGACCAAAAAAAAAAGGATTTCGGTTTCTGGAGTGTCATCACAAAAAGGACAGTTCCTACTTTGCCCATCATAATTAAACTGCAAAAAGTGTGAGCGCAAGTTGGACATTCCAGTTCTAAACCGTGAAAAAACATGGTGCATATTTATACATTTGACATTGTTCAAGTAAGGTTTAAGTGACAAGGACTGATTGTAAGCTGAATACACATCATAAAAAGCGTGAGACTGGAGAGCTGAATGCCAGTCTTGGGTAAAGCAATCAACCAGACACTGCTTAAATTCAATCATAAATATTTTGACATTACCAACTGACTGAGCCTCCCAAACAACACCAAATCCAAATTTATACAAAACATTTCTCACAGAGCAAGCCCAAGTACAATAATTATGACTTTGCAATGATAACATCATATTATAAGCTTTCTTAGGGAAACGGTCATTATCCATAAAGACAACACAAAGCCAAAATTTGATACACTTAGAGTAGGTGGTCACACACAGGGGATAGCGACCAAGTTCACCATAAATCAAGTGTCTTGGTGCTGTCTGACTCGCGCCCAAAAGACGCTTCATTGCAGACAGGTGCACCCTTTCAATGCACTCTTGATTTCCAGTCAAACCCCAAACTTCTGTTCCGTATGTCAAAATTGGTTTGATTTGCATGTCAAATAGTTTGAAGAAAATACCAGGGGAGTGTTCACCAATAGACCAAAGCATTTTAAAGATAGCTGCACATTCCTTTCTAGCACGTTCAGACAAATCACGCATAGTGGGTTGGAAAGAAAGCCGCGTAGTGAGGATAACACCAAGATACTTGTACATGCTAACAGTTTTCAGTTGTGCATCACCGAACATCCATACCTCGTTCTCTGCAAGAAAACCTCCATTTCTAAAGACAGCAGCATCTGATTTATCAAGGTTTACAACTAAATCAAGGCGTCTGGCGGTTTCGAACAAAACATTCAGTTGGGTTTGAAGACCAGTTATGCTGTCAGATAACAAGGCAACATTGTCGGCAAATAACAAGATCAAAATTTGGATAAACTCTGGTGAAAGCTGAATGCCGTGCCAACCATGATTATTAATTTCTTTTGTTAATTCGTTAATGAATAATGAGAACAATGCAGGAGAACATACTTCGCCTTGTTTCAGCCTGCGAGGACAGAGAAAAGTGTCTGTGAGGTCACCTCCGACGCGAACACGTGCCTTAACAACTGTGTAGATACTTTTCAGTGCATTCAAAAATTTTCCATCGATACCTTTGACACTCAGAATTCTCCAGAGCTTATCTCTTCTAAAAGTATCGAAAGCTTTTCGAAAATCAATAAATGCAACATATAATTTTCTATGTCTGAATAGTTGTCTCTGTATTAATGTAAGCAATGTAAAAATGTGATCAGTTTGTGTGTGTGTGTGTGTGTGTGTGTGTGTGTGCACTTGCATGTGTGTGTGTTTGATCTGAAAAAAAAGAAGAAGTCTTAAGCGTTGATGATACGATCAAACTCATTAAAAGTCCAGTGTTCTGTTTTTTTCATCGTATGGATGGCCTTTGAACTTGGCTGGGCTGGAAACATGAAGATATAAATATTGGTTGCAATGCACCAAGAGTTTTGTTACACATGCATAAAACTGTTGAAAGAGAAGAGGCTTTTGCTGCGATCAGAATGTTTTATTGTGTTTAAATGTGCTCATTTACTTATTTAAAGGGTTCCCACACAGTTATGGAATTCTGGAAGAGTCTTGGAGACCATTCCCAGGGCTGGAAAAGTCATGTAAAGTCTGGAAAAGTCATTGAATTTTCATGATACTATTCCCAAACCGACAATAAGTTTTACTCACACAAAAAGAAAGGAAGGAAAAACCCAAAGATGAAAATTAGGTATTGTGTTGAGAGGATTTCTTCCGCTACAGTGTTTTGAAAAACAAGAACAACAAACAATATTTTAAGCTTTTATATGTTGTCATCCTTTTCATTGAAAAATACATTAATAATTACCTCATAATCAGTACAAAACACTGATCACCACCAGTTTTGATAGAGTTGTGATAATTTTGAAGTGTTACATATTTGAGCATAACTGTGTTTCTATGTTTGTGTGTGACTTTATTTTGGGGGGTGTTGAAAAACACAAAGCAGAGTACTGGAAAAAGTTTGATAAAAATGTGGATTTCTGAAAAAATATATTCTTTTTATTTCAAGGTGAAGGTGAAAACACTTTCATCAGATATTGATAACAGTGCAATGTTATAACAAGTAATAAGTATTCTACTTAGCATCAGCGTAGAATTGATGACACTTTACTGAGTGTGTCAAGCAACACAACAGGAACCCCCCCACCCCCAAAAAACAAAACAAAACAGCAACTGTATGATGACTTTCACACAATGTGTTGTACTATAATAAGGCATGATACATCCAATACACAATCATGTGACACATTACATATGCACATACATGCATGCATAGATATATATATACATGCAGATATATACAAACACATATACATTCACATACACATGTACTTCAAGTATAACAGTATTATCATTGGACCTGCATTATTGAAATGCATTTTGATCTTTCACCTTATTTTGTTAACAAACTATGGGTTATTGTTTTCAGAAAGTGTGGAATTTGTTAGCTCACACTTTTGGGGGACACTGCATTCTGGGTGTTTTCAGAACCTGCGAGCGGATGACGTGGTTGTGGGCGTGGTGTCTTCTGTCAGCGACTCTGGCGTCATCGCCAGTCTACTGTGCACGGAGACGCCAGGTCTCCTGAGGGACATCGATGAACTCAATGTCAGCGTGAGTATTGGCATTTCCGCCCGACCATTCTTGTATATATGTATGTTTAATTGCCCAATTGTCCATGCAGACTGCTAGCTGCTATATTTTGAATGTAGCATGTTCTGCTGAGCTTTAGAATGCTATGCTCACAATAAAGATAATAACAAAAATCAAGCAGTGTTTTTTCTTTGACAAATCAATTATATGTGAGCGAAGAGAGGAAGGGGAAATAATTTCAGCCAATGAGATTTTTTGTTCTATGGCTGAGGATCAGTCTGAGCCAATTGGAACTGTTTTTCTCCACTTCTGTCCTTGAGCCATCATTCCACTCCAGTTCACTTCCTTCCGGCACTCCTCATTAGAAAGAAAATGTCTGTGAAAAGAAAAACTGAGGATGGATTGACATCAGTAGCAAAGAAATGGGCGTCTGCACAGAGCTACCGTGAAGCTCACAGTAAAAAATACCTGTGTATTAAACTGTCATCTGAAAGGATGACCCCATCTGCCACACCGCTGGTTGCTGCTGTTTCCCATCCACTAATGGCGTCTCAGCAAGCTGCTCAACCAAACAACCAGCAACTCATTGCTGACTTGTAGCAATTATGCACCACTCTGCTTCCCGGTGCCACACCTTGCGCCTGCACCGCCCCTTGCCCACAGAGCAGGTACGTGAACTTCGGCAGTGCTGGTTTCTTCTGCCCCATCGCCTAACTCTGCTGTTACCCAGACTAATATCGGCACTTCCACATTGGAGTGCCTCTTGATAACTCGATCCTGCCACTTGGCAGTGCTCGGGCCAATCTTGTCTATCCCTTTATCCGTCAACACACAACAGCTGGGTGTCGGTCCTCTCGCAGGAGCTATTTGCGAGGTTGGACCGCCGTTCAGCTACAGGGGGATGCACATCCCATGGCAAGCTGACGGACTTGCCACCCCCTCGTCCACGACTCCCATAACACTGTCATGCCACATGCCCTGACCGTCTCGCGTCTGATGGCGACCGATTCGGACAGGGACGCCCAGGTCACTAAGGGACATTATATTTATTCCCCTTGTGGATGTATTCGCCTGTGTTGGTTACGGTGGCATTGAACCATGGACTCTCACACTCAGCATGACTCTCCTCCCTCTACAGTGAGGAAACGTCACACCAGGGGATATGTGCTCTAAAGACACCATCCTTTTCGCCGATTATCGGCGCCAAGGGAGGCAACTCTGCATTTGCAACCTGGCGGTTGACACTGTAGTTACTTCCCTTCTGCCTACACAGCACGTCACTCCTGCCCCCAGTGCTGCCCACCAACAATGTTTTTTCGGTTTCTCATTGGGTCCTGCTGCCCATTCATGAACTTCACACAACTTTGCACAGCAACTGCACCTTTCTTGCTGTTTGTCAGGCTATTGGCCACTGAACTTTTGGGTTCTTCATCCCCCCAAACTTTCACACAGTCCTCTGCAGGCAGCCAGTCCTATTTCCGTTCTTTTCTTGTTATACACAATAACAGGAAATAAATCACAATATTTCCCTTTCTATTCTTTTTGATTTATTATCAAAATCAACAACAACAACGACCCCCATCCCCCACCCCCACCCCCCCAAAAAAAGATATCTTGCTACATTATTACACATTTCTGTTTACATTTATAGATGTATACTTATCCCTCTGCATACACGTGTGTGCGCTTATGGGATAGGTTCATACGATTTTCATATTAACATGTACAATTATATTTCTATCTCTGTTCATTGACATCTATTCACTGAGATTCCCTAAATGGCAATATAGGCACACTTGCATTTGCGTCATTCTGTACACATTGCCCAGAACTCTCTGTGTCTACATACTGGCACATTATTCATATGTGTATGTACATCTCTTATATTGAGGTGCATACACAGATTCCTTTCCATTACTGATTATGCGCACTTACCCATTTACTTGGGTATATCTGTGCACGCTTATACAGCCGCTTATTTCTTGTGACTCGATCTCTTGTCATTGGCATATTCCTGACATGATCACTTGAGTTGATGGAGGTTTATAATCCCTTTGCACATATATGTATTCATTTTCATAAATTCATCCCTACCTTGCTTTCGGAGGACGACTGCACTCACAGACAAAACTGCCTCATTCACGCCTGAATGTATGCTCCTTCACATATCAATAGTGGCTGGTCCTTAGGGACCCACACACACTCCCTTCCCACCCACAGGGCTAAGGATGCCCTCTCTTGGTGCAAGGAGGGACAAGGCAACCCAACTCATTTGCCTACAATAATCACCCACAGGACTAGAGATGCCCTAACCTGGTACAAGGAGGGATGAGGCAGTCCAACTTAGAGGTGCCACTCTGGACACACATGCCCTTCATTCCTTCCAAGTTTGTAAGGCATCCCTTCTTCCCCCCCTTGCCTACAACAACCCTTGGTTTGCACCACTGTGGTTGTGACAACAGCTCCACACGGGCCCTACATCCTAGCCAGCCCTCCCATGAAGGGGTGTCTGTCTTTGCCTTCCAAGTTTTAGTGGACCCAAAAATTGCCCACTGGGCAGGAGACAATCACCCTAAGTCCATCTCTTCCACTCCTCACTAGTAGCAGAAGGCCTGGGTAATAATTGTTTCCCTCTATACTCGGGAGAAAGACATATTGACGAGGATGGGTGCGTCTCACAAAGCACAATGAACCGTTCATTAGCCACAGGGGCGTACCTTTCTGCCCACTCATACCAGCATGGCAGATGCTGCATTCAAGCCCATTAATTCGCCCTGTCACCTTGCTTGAACAGAGATCCAGCAATGACGTCTCAAACAATTGGCGTTTGAAAGCACTTTCTGCACTTGGTCTTCCCTGCCTGATCCTTTCATCCTCAACACACAACCACTGCTGTGGTTACAGATGGGCATTCCTTCTCAAGCACTGTCTTTCCAATGAGACACTTCCAGGGGTTTCTAGCCTAGACAGGCTATCCCATCATGGAGCCCCAGCCTTCAGTCAAGGGCCTGTCAGAGGATGACTTTGTTGTCACTTTGGAAGCAAGCACCATGTCTGTCAGACACATGGTTGCACCACAAGACCCCGTCAACTCCATCCGGCTTCCTTACATTTCGGCAGAACCTGCATGGTGGACACCTTATCCCTCAAGCGCACAGCAGCTGTTTCCTGATTTACCCATGCTGATTGGTGTCCTCCTAGGACCATTATATGATAATAAGTCGTGTACGACAATGACCATCAGAACAGCAGAGGAGGCAACTGCTGGCCCAACTATTCGGGCTGGAATTTGATCATACAATTTATAGTAGAGAGTGTTTTGCCCAAGTTGCATCCCCACTCCCTCGATCAAGAGGGCCTTAGGACTCACCATTGGGATGGATGCCAAAGGCTAGTTAGCCTCCAAGGCTTCAGCACTAAGTCACAGTGCAATTTGACTTCTAGTGTGAGAGACATAGTCCTCCATGAAAGACTAAGCTGCAAACGATTTCCCTTTGCAATTAAGAAACCACTGGTAATACAGCTCTCACTTTGCTGTTGGCCATACTGTAAACGTATGTCAGATCATTGATTTGATGTAAATGGCCAGTACAACACATCTACAGCCACTTTTCTCCCTGCCCCCGCCCGGCTCCATCCCAGACTTAGTGCGCACCACACACAGCTAGAGGCCTGTCATGGATCTGGTCCCCTTTCTCGCTAAAGAACCTTCAGCAAAAATGTTCCCCATGGAAACCCTCTTCCATTAGGAATTCCACCACAGAATGAGACTCAGTGACCTGCGGGCACATGAAGTGCACTCCCACAGCCTGATCCAACTCAGCCATTGACTGCCGACAACTTTTTGCAGGTTGCTCCAACACGCCACACTCAGGTAGAGAAGCCACCAAGACTTCTGTATACCCCTTCGTGATGGTACCTACCTGGGCCATTACACAGCCCTGTCCCAGAGACACCAGGGACCTCAATTCTCTTGTTGCCAAATGTGTGCCATTCTATGCATAGGCAACATGCCAGTGCTGTATTTTGGCAGCGACAAAAAAGTGGCGGGGGAGCGCCCATCGCCTGTCAGCTCGCATGGAGGAGCTCTACACATCTGGCTGTCACGCCAAAGGCAAGCCCAACATGGTGGGCTACCTCTGTCTCGTGCCACAGTTTCCTTCAAACACATATATCACTTCCATTATCAGCCCACAACTGATGTGGAATCATCAGATCAAACCGCATGTGCACCTCCTTGCATTGACGCTCAACTGCGCTCAAGTGAGACAACCCTATAGGGTACGTGTTTCCTTCCCTTCCTTTGATTTGAAGGGCTCTCAGTAAAGTGTGGATTCAACACACTGACCCGATTTTCTTGCGCTACATTTATCAGCACAGCTGTGGTCCACAGACCTCTCCCACAATACAGCTGTGGACCTCAGTCTTCTTTGCCTGCACCAATATCCTTAGGTGACACAGTACACTCTACCTTCATCGAATTCTACTTGAGGGACATCTATCGCTTTAGGGATGATGGCTCAAGAGGCGTTACCTCTGCGGTGGTCACACAACAGGCCATCGCAGCGCACTGGCAATAGAACAGATGAGCCCTCCACCTTGTCGTGCCATTCTGCACTTGTGGTTTCAGTTTCAGTTTCAGTAGCTCAAGGAGACGTCATTGCGTTCAGACAAATCCATATATGCTACACCACATCTGCCAAACAGATGCCTGACCAGCAGCGTAACCCAACGCACTTAGTCAGGCCTTGAGAAAAAAAACACAAAAAAACAACAAAAAAAACCAACTACTACTACTAATAATATGTGTAAGGCACAAAAACTTGATGAAGTCAACTATAGGCGTACAAAAAAACAACAAAAAAACCAAACTAAATATAGGTAGCGGCAGCCCCCATGGCCGATGCCGGGAAACCTATGAACGCCTAAAAAACTGACTAATTTTAAGTGCATTTTATCAAATTTGATTTCATTTTGTGAAAAACTATCCGACTGAAATAATTATTTATCGTCTATATTTTAAATTTTTACTGTGTTTGCTTTATGCAATGCGTGAATGAGTTCGCGGATAGAAGAAAAAGAAGTGTACTGTAACGCAAAACAGCGATCCTTGTTCAATGGCGGCCGGCGTCTTTCTGAGCGCGACAATGTAGTTTCAACCACACAGTGGAAAAAATCGCATCCGTTGCTTTCCATTCACTGGTTACTGTTTGAAAAACTGGGAGGCGTGAAAGGTGAAAGTTCAAGGAGAACTTTCGTGTGTTTTTTTCCAAGCCTTGGGCGAAGTAGGGTAGTTAGATCTGAGCGCAAAGTCAGGGGAAATTTTCGGCTATCTTTCAATGCCTTGCGCAGTTCGAAAATGAAATCTGACCCTACGTGATACTGTATGAGCGATAAAGAGCATTTTCTGCTGATTTCAATGGTATCCGAAACTCAGATTTTTGATCCATGAGCAATTTGCTCAAGCGATTCAAAAGCAGGTACCCCACTTCGTCAGTTGCGTTGGCCCAATCAACATTCGCCACAGGAGAGCGGCACTTCATCAACCACAAAAATGGCATTGTTTCTCCAGAAAATCTTAAGTTTCATCGGTAAGTTTTATATTATTTTTGAAAACGAATGTCTTTAGCACTTTCATGTACAATTGATCTGAAATTCTTTGAATCAGGATTTTTATCGATGTCAGTAACTGAGCAGCTTGGATCTATTTCATCAGTGTTTTCATAGCGTGACACTGTGTTTCCATCGGAATACGATTTATTTTTTTCTGAGTAAAACACACAAAAACTGTTGATACAGAATGAAAAGTGGACATGTTAAGGCCAGACACGGTAGTACAAAAACATATGAAATAAACTTGAAGTTTATGGCTTTCTGTGACATGGTATGCAAAGATATTGGACTAAACATGTCTAAAAAGGTCATTTTGTGCAATTTGTCATGACAGTTTCCATGGAAACGAATCCAAAATGGCCGACAAACAAAAAAATTAAAATCTTATAACTTCGATACCTTTATAGATATGTTATTTCTGTTTGTTTTATTTGATTTATTTGTATTTGTTCTTTATTATAGTGCAGTGGTATTTTGGAATTTGAATAAATACATTTATTATTATTTTTGTTGTTGAAATGTGTATAAATTCCTTGACATAATTTTTTTCAAATGACTGTATATTCATTCTTTTACTAGTACTATACAACCCACTGCACTATAATAAAGATGAATACACAAAGAAAGAAAGTACCAAGTTTGAACATGTTATCTTTTAAAGTTTTTGAGCATTAGCATTTTGAAAAATTGTATTACGAGGACAAAACACAAAACTGAGAAAACAGGAAAAGAATGAGATATGCTTGGTACTTACAAGAAATCACACATGTTGATGCTGTTTGAAGCTTTATTTAAGTGAATATAGTACCCAGGTGAAACGGACTATAAAGATTAGATGTTGAAGAAGCAAATTATGCGAAAAAAACGAAAATCACAAAAAATCATGATTTTGGTCAAAATTTCACTACTGTGTCTGGCCTTAAAACGGAGACCATGAATTCCCATTACTAATATTTGATTGATTTTTGCTTTAGTAAGCAAAATATTACCCGGGTCTAAAACCGGAAGTGCTCTGGACAGCATTAGCGTCGTCTGCTACAAATTCGGTGAGTGTTAAATAAGTGAGTAAAAAATTGTAATGTGGTTTCTTTTTCATTCAAAATCACACAAAAGTCTGATATTCTAGTTGCATTTTGCTTCTATAGCTGTGAAACTTTATATTAATATATACAGATAGATACTATGCTCTCACATTCCAGAAAGAACAAGAACACCAATTCATACTAACCCCTCCCCCCCTCCCCCACGCCCCTCCTCCCCCTCTCTCCTTTGCAAACTTCACTTTCATAATTATCTGAGAGTTGTATAGTCATTCCCCTCCCTTGTCTCTGAGTATCTCCCACCAATGGTAAGGAGAGGGGAGGGGGTTGTCAATGGTTGTGGCAAACTTGGCACTGAGCCAAATCACTGATGACTTGCTCCAGCTGAGAATCCCTGACTGCTGACAGTGATATAACCCACTACCTCCTCCCTCTAGTCATCCCCCTTCCCCATTTCTTTCCTGTCAGTGGAGTAGGTGTGTGAGAGAGAGAGAGAGAGAGCCAGAGCAAGTTTGCATTTGCACATGTATGCTTGTGAGTATGTGTATGGCTGAGTATGAAAAAAGTGTAATGTGAAGAGATACATGATTAATTTGAACAGTGCAGTCAACATCCTGTTTCTTCAAAAATTTAACACCAATTTTTAACAAACTAAAATTAGTAAAAAGAAAATCAGTACAATAACACCCATAGCCTAAGTTGTACATCAGGTTCAGTCAAGTCAAACTATATAACACAGGAATCCAGCCATTAACCCCTTCACTGCTAGTACGTTTTGCTATGGCCTATGCTGAGAAAATTTTCAGAAAAACAAGAAAAACACGCCAATGATATTAATTTGCTTATATTTCAAAAAGTACTGAAGATAAATGCATAAAAGTATATATCAAATGAAAGGAAAATGAACCAAGATTTTGTTTTTGATACTCACATGTTCAAATAATGAGTCAATTTGACAGAAAAATTCCATCAAATGCATTAATAAAAAAAATTGGGATTGTCATTCCATCATGTAGGTGCTACAATATCAACCAGGTTATCAACCTGTCTTTCTTGTGACTGTTGTGATCAACCACACACACTGTCAAGGCTGAGCAACAGTGTCCAGGTGCATAAGACTCCAACACAGTCCACACAAAGAATGAAAAGGGTGTACTCACCCAGGATCTATCGCCAGTAAAAACGCTGTGTACTTGCAGAAACAGTCTTCAAGACACAGTGCTGGTTTGCTGGGGCAGTCTGGGCAGTAGAACCCCACACCCTTTCTTTGTCCTTTCTTCCAGCAGACTCTGCACCTCCTTTGTGGCCAGGCCTTCTGTGGGGTAGGTGGGATGAAGTGTCGTCCACACAAGACAAACAGCGTGGTCATCTTTAGCAGTGTCTTGGTCACCAAAAATCATGGCACTAATTACATCCTTCTGAAGTCCAGGAGTGTACTGCTGTTGCCTGCTTTTTTGTAGAGGATGTGTGCATTCAGCATGGCAATTTGTAGAAAATGCACACACAGCTATTTGTACTACTTCAAGGTTTTCCTTGTGACATCGTAGGGCTGCAGCTGTTGGTCATGATGGTCCATGGCACCCATGTTTTTGTTGTAATCCAGAATTGCTGGAGGCTTGTTTACTGCCTTTCGGTCTTGCTGCTGCTGGTCTTCAGTTGTAGGTCTGTGGCAAGTTGTCAACTCCAGATAGTCCAGGATGAACATCATGATCATCAGCATGCTGCATACCTGAAACACATTGCATAAAAGACTAAGTCTGTTGGGTTTGGGGTTTTTTTTTTTTTTTTTTTTTTTTTACATATAAAAAGATCATGAAATGGTACCATTTTATTTCTGATTGTTTTCAGAAGCTGAAATACAAACACACACATACCTACCCCACCCCCACCCCAAACCCCCAAAACACACACACACTGAAACTGGTTCATGGTATGCCACACCCCCTTCATTCTCTCTTTCTCATACAAAACAAAATGACTACACATCACACACACACACACACACACACACACACACACACACAAACACACACACTTCTACAAGTGTTGCATTTACAAAGTAATTTAGGCATACAGTTCTGTATATCATTCTCTGATTTCAGTTTTATAAACATCATCTCTTCCCCCCGCACCCCCCCCCCCCCACCTCCCTCTCTGTCTCTCACACACACACACAACAACAACAATAACAACAACAAACCAATACACACTCAGGAACGAACACACAGAAAGCTGCAGGCGAGCGACACACGCTGTCATCAACAATTAGCCAGCCAGCAAGCCACGCCCCCCTGGGCTGTGATGGTCAGACACAGTACCCACGTGACTGACTCTCACTCACACACACTGATCAGTGACTGATGAAGCCACTTACCACAGCTAACACATTCAAAACACACACAATGCAGTCATATTCATTGTTACAACAAACGGAGAGCAAATAATAAACTGACAAACCTCGAAAACACCCACCTGCATCTTGAATCAGCTGAGCTTGTTTGTCTTCAGTTTGTCAAACAACGCCACCTCCCACCCCCCTCCACTGTCAAAATCAGCGTCTTCGGCATCAACTTCACGCAGTTCTGTCTCATTCAGTCCACAATCTTCATCTCTACTGTTTGCATCGCGAAAGAATTCTTTCAATACAAGTGCAAGTGTTTGGGTTCGTCTGCGTTCAGCCATGGTTTCGCAAACACAACTTGAGCTTCGTACAAACTTGCAAAACTTTCGCCATAAATATGACAATCCAATGAATAATTTTAGCTTATGGAACTCAGGAGATAAAGAGCTCTCAGGGGAGCTAATTTAATGGTTAGCAGACTGTATTTTCTGTAATGCGGGACTCGAAACATAGAACGTTGTAACATGACGTACGGCGCACGTCAATACAGCATTGCTGAGCGACATTTCATGATGTACGTCGTACGTCAACAGCGCAGTCAAGAGGTTAAGAGAGTATAATTGTGTGTGTGTGGGGGTGGGGGTGGGGTGGGGGGAGGTGTTCATGTAACCCATGATATGCTGTGCATCTAGACTGCATGAAACAGAAAACAAAGGGAAGTAAACATATTTCATGAAATGATAAAATGCAAAATACCATGCACATATTGTGAATGAAATATTCAGTTTGATATATATCTAAGACATGCATTCTCACATACACACACAAATAAAGGTGAGTACACAAAATATATATCAAAGAATAAGATACTAAGTATGATGTGCATAATAACAATAAAATATTCAATATTAAGTAATCATATATATACATAAGACATTAAGTAATACTTTCATCTCAGTCATGAAATGTAGCACCCTGAAGTGGAATATCTGACTAAATAATCGCATGCAACAAAGACATCCATAAGATGAACAGTACATGTAGATGGCAAAGTTCTTGTCAGCAACTGGAAAGGACAGACCCCCAAAAATTCAGCCTCAGTTGTCAAAGCATAAGTTGTTGCTGCAATCTGAGTTATTGTGTGAAAGGTAAATGCGGCCATATAGTTCAGTGCAGTGAATTTTGTGTTGCTGTTGAATGAATACTTACCTGTTGGTATGCCATTTTATAATTCTGTTATCATAGTGTTTTCCTCCCACTCAAAACACTCAGAAATTGACAAAAGCCTAAACATATATTAAAATGAGAGCTCTGGTTTTAAGTTTTAAATTGAACATAACATTTGTTCTTTCTTATGAGCTGATCTGTGTATCTAACATGTTGCAGAAACAGCTGCTCATGTCAGGGCATGCAAGACCTATTCAGTGATCCAAAAAGGCCAGTGTGAACATCTCAGGTAGCGAGCAGCATGTTATTGCTGATGCCAGGAAACCTGTGAGTGCCAAAAAAGAGATTTTTTGGTGTGCATTTTCTCTTGTGAATGCCATTTTGTGAAGAAATAAAGATGCATCATCCACCTTTTATTTCTTATTTATTGTGGTTCTTCTATAATGAAATGCATGACTGGGTTCATGGATGGAAGAAAAAAGCTAGAGAGCTGAAAGAAAATAGATTCATATATCTGTCATTTTTGCTAGCAACTTAAGTAATATTTGCTCCCTCCTGGGAACCTTTGTCGTGGAATGCCCCATCAACCTACCCATTCTGTATAATGCTCTCAAGTTGCATTCGTTTAAAAATTTGTAGTAATTTTGCAGAAGATGATCAGCCTAGACCACTGGTAAGTTATTGTGGCTGCAACTTCAATATTTTTTTCAAAAACAAAAATTGTGAAGAAGTCTCATCCGCAGCATGCACCCTTTTTTAATGAGAAAATCAGGTATCATTCCTTTTCTGCCAACTTTAGAGGGAAGTTTTAAGGTTGCTTTTAATTTATTTTGAAAGCTGACATTTAACTTAATACACACACAAAATTTCATGGTCCTGCTTGTGACAGTTACTGAAATATTCATCTTTGCAGCATGCTACTCCAATAAACAGTCTTTTTTCCGCTGGTCAGGTTGAAGATTTTTCAAAGTTTGAGACTCTGATACTTAAAATTCAGTCAACTGTCCTGCCTGAAAAAAATTCAGTGCACTTTCTGTGATGTATTCTGCAAGATATTTTATTATGAAATGCAACTGTATATTCGTTTCAGTGCTGTAGACCTTCAAAGTTGCTATTCTGTGCAGATTGACACGTCTTGATTTTCTATTTCCTCCTTCTTTGACAGACATATTTTCCAGTTTCTTTGCTGCTGAAGTGTTAGTGTTTTCTTGTGCAATATGCCATTATCATATGGCTTTTAAAAGTATATGACTTTATGAGTTTTCATTACAGTACCCTCATGGACAGTACAGTATAACTGTGAAAATGTGAAAATATTAAGCACTAACAGCATGTACGCATCGTCACATCTTTAAAATGGAATATCTTCAGAACCAATCAAGATATTCACTTACTTTTTTTGTTTGTTTTTCTTATATTGTCATGTTGTTTGCCAAAAATCACATTTCAGTCATTGTAATGAATATTTAAATTTTCACTGCCGCCACCTACTAAATAACTGACTAAAAAAAAAAAAAAAAATGCAAGGATGTGCACATGTGGTTTGATCTAATGATTCCACATCGGTTGTGGGCTGATAGTGGAAGTGATATATGTGTTTGAAGGAAACTGGGTCACGGTTAAGAATGTGTAATGTAAAGGAAATTTTCTTCTTAAAATTATGTTTAAGTAACATACTTACCGTAACCCACATTTAAGACCCTCCCATTCCTCCCCGCTTTCTGTTCTTCCTGCACACTGTGCTGGTTGCGGCAATTTGCCGTAAAAAGAGGTCACTATCAGGGGGGGGCAAAGGGGAGGTTACCTACTTCCGGGAGGTTATCGGCCGTAGCAACTTTCGTTTTCTCCTCATAGGCTGATAGTAGTTTGCACAGGACAGGAATGTCAGACCCCTGCCGGAGTCTGCACTAGTGGGTCACAGTAAGTATGTTACTTAAACGTAATTTTAAGAAGAAAATTTCCTTTCATTGTTATGTGCGCACAGTTCAGGTGAATTGTCTGCCTATTTTGAAGGGAATCTCCATTGTAAACTCTACAGTAGACAGGGAAAAAACAACAACAAAAGTTCAGAATTCCTTAGTTTTAATAGTTGTTGAATAACAAAACTTTTACAAACTGAATCAGTTTTCTGTCTGTGAATTGAAGAGATTAGAATAAATTGAAATTCATACGTTTCTTGAATGTTCAAGTGATACTATTAAAGGCTCTCTCTGTACATGTGTGTGTGTGTGTGTGTGTGTGTGTGTGTGTGTGTGTGTGTAGCATTCTTTCATGTAAGTGTGTGCAATGTGCTTGTATGTTCACTTGTGTGCTTGTTTTTCAGTATGCATGTGTCTGTGTCTGTGTACATGTTTGTAAATGTATGTGTAAATTAGTTTGTCTGTGTGTATATGTGTATGTGTATAGTTGCTTCTCTGTTGGGGGTGTGCACTTACATGTGTGTGTATGTATATATGTATATATGTGTGTGTGTGTTTACGGCTACATGCATGTGTGTATGTGCAGGCTTTCTGTCCAGCCAAGGAACTGCCCCGCATGTTTCCCCACCAGAGTCTGACAGAGGCTTACCATCCACGTGATGTCTTCAGGGGTCAGTGGGCATCCCCTCCCTTGTTTTTTTATGTCTATAATTGACAACACAAGCACACAGACACACACACACAAACACACACACACACACACACAGTATTTATATATTGCTGAATCTTGTGCAAAGCACTTTGAAACCGTCCTTCACATGCATGCGTAACGTTATGTTTCAGAGGGATGAAAAAGAGAACCTGTCCTACATTTAAATACTCAATTGTTTACCGGCAGACGCATTTGCTCATATCACATAAATGGATACAATGTGAATCTGAGTAGTTATGATGAAAAACAAAACAAAAGGATGTGATGTTCTGGTGGTGGTACAGATTGGACTGGAGATAACTTTGTTCTGAATATCAGATGCCATCTGTGGCCAAAAGGAGATTTCTCTTTTTTCAATCCCAAGATGTACTGTGTGGATCTTATCCAACATCTCTGGTGTGAGTGATGTAGGAACAAAGATGTTCTGGCCTTTGAAAATAATGCTGTTGATTACGGATATTTTATCATAGAAGTTCCAGCAATCCAGAATTGATTTCTTGCAGTCTTGTTGATGTCAAGGCCAACCTTCCTGCACAGCTGCTTTAACCCCTAGGCTGCCTATATGACGAGATAACTCGTCATCGCAAGCATGTATGCTTCACTGCCACAATGATGAGATAATAATAATAATAATAATAATGATAGTATTTATATAGCGCTGAAACTTGTGCAGAGACAAATCTAAGTGCTTTCACACCAGTCATTTACACGCATGTATAACTCTAAAACTGAAGAAACTGAAGACATGGAAGAGGCAGGGAGGGAGGCTATCTTGTGAAGAGGTGGGTTTTAAGGCCAGACTTGAAAGAGCTGAGTGCAGAGACCTGACAAAGCGAAAGAGGAAGTTCGTTCCACATGGAAGGTCCAGAGACCGAAAGAACGGCGTCCAACAGTGGAGTGTTTGAATCTGGGTATGCGTAAACAGAGGCGATCCGAAGCTGATCGTAGAGAGCGAGATGGAGTGTAGAGGTGAAGGCAGCCACAAAGATAGGAAGGGGCAGATCTGTGAGCACAAATAACTTGTCATCGAAATATTCTGACTTTTCCCTGGTTTGTATTCAGTTCGTTGACAAAAATACTGGTCGCTTTAGCTTGGGGAATCTTTCTAGATTCTATTCATAGCTAGAAACACCATCTACGTCATGAGGCAGTCCTTTATTTGAACGTTTTGGTCGGGTTACTGCTGCAGTGTTCCTGGCTCCTTCCCTTGCTTGTTCAACAAAATGTCGGACTGATGCCGTGCTCAAGACATGCGATCATGGTGAACTAAATCAACCAAGATTGCTTTCTTTAGCTGATGCTCAGAAAGAATTGAAGCGTAAATTTGAAGGAGAAGACAGTGATGGACATTTATAGGAAGATTTGATATAAAATAAAGGGAGCAATCAAGAGAGTGGCCAAGATACGACTATCAGTGAGTGATGCCGGCTGTACAGCTGTAGCAAAGACAGAAAGTGACTAAATTATTAGCAGGACACAGCGTGACCGATATTCTTGGCACTCAGCCAGTGCGGTCTGTGACTCTGTGAGAGGGGTGAAGAGGAGCGGGGTGGAGTCTGAGGGGGCGTGGCCTCACATCCATATTATCACTTGGAGAAGTCACAATGCATTGTGTATCTATCTCTTTAAAAAAAAGTTTTTATTGTGGTTGTTCTAGTATGATTTTGTGTGTGCAGATATCCATTTGTCCAGAAAATGTGATATTTTAGTGCAAATTACCTGACTAATGTTTGTAATGAACAAGTTGAAAATGTGACAAAAAACAAAATACTGATTTCAACACAACAGCATATCACTAAAAATATATAAAATGGGAAAACATCATATGTTTTGTATTCTTTATTCATTTTCCTTTCAGAAAATATATACTTTTATGGTCTTTCTCCAATAACAAAGAGCACAGAATTTTTTGAAAATTTATACCCGTTTTTTGTGAAAAAACCCTAGCAAATAGATTTCACTGGAATCTTGTTTTGCATCTAAGAGTCCTCTGAGATGGCAAGAGTATCTGTTCCACCTTACTGTCTGAGGCATACATACTAGAGATGATGGTATGCACCTGGACGTCAAGATCTTCAGAAGACTGATCATCTGCTTCAGCTGGCAAGAACTTCCGTGACAGTGTGTCTTTGACAGGGATGTTCTTGCCTGGTACATGATGAACTCCATGCTTACTAGCATCGACCTGGAATGAGATGGGTTTGCTAGGGTCAAAGTAAGCGAGTATAGTTGACTCAGGATTACGTCTTTGGCTTTCTTCAGGACTTTGTCTTGTTTGTGGTCCCAGATGAACTCTATTTTGTCCTGGAGTAGATTTTGCATGGGTTTGGTTATCTCTGTGGAGCAAATTCTGCTCAGTAATTTAGCATACCAAGCATGTTCTGGAGTTCCTTTTTAATGTTTGGTGCTGACATATCTTGCACCACTTAAACCTCAGCTGGATCTGGTTTCAAGCCTTCAGATGAAATGATGTGTCCAAAATAATGGACTTCATTTGCTCCCGCAACCAGTTTGTCTGAGTTCAGTTTCAAGTTTTTGGTGCTGGCATGCTCAAGTGTAGCTAGCAAGTTTCTGTCATGCTCTTGCCCTGTTCTTCCTGAGATGAGTATGTCATCAACTAGGGGTGTAACGCCTGAAAGATCTTCAGATATTTCATCCATCTTGTGCTGAAATTCATCTTGGGTACTGATGAGACCAAATGGTGATCTGAAGTGGTACCCTCCAAAATGAGTGTTAAATGTGGTGTAATACTGATAGAATGATTCATCATTCAGCTTCAGGTGCCAGTAACCTGAACTTTCGTCAATTTTGGAGAAGTACTTTGCACCAGTCTACTTGGCAAATGCATCTTCAAGGGTAGGCATTGGGTAGTGAGGTCTCTTGATGGCAGCATTTTAGTCCCTTGGATTAGGGCAGATTCTCAGCTTCCTATTCTTTTTTTCAACAACGACAAGTGAATTCACCCAGCCTGTCAGGGTGATCACTTTGTCAATAACTCCACTGGTTTCCATCTTATCCAGCTCTTCCTTCAGTCAACGTGTTCAGAATGCGTTATTTTTGCCAAGTTTTTGCATTGTCATGTCTTTGCGGGAATTTGACTGCTGCTTGATCATTATCGCCAATTGCTGACTACTAAGAGTGTTGAATTGCACTACTTTGTGATGGTTATGCAGTTATTCAGATTTCTTGGTAAAAATTGACAGTTTGCTGACCATTTCTGACTTCTGCTGATCATTGCTGACCATTACCGACCACTGCTGACCACTTCACAAAAGTTGTCAGATTTCGTTGTTTTGTCATGTTTGTGCATTATTATCATGCCATGGCAGGTTTTTGACTGCTACTTGACCACTGCTAACCACTACATAGTGGTTCAGGTTCTTGATAGAATTTGATCCAACTGGCCACCACTGACTACTGCTGATCATTGCTGACCATTACTGACCACAACTGACCATCATCCAAAAGTTTACAGAATGTGGCATTTTATCATGTTTATGTAACTTGACTTCTTGACTTGGTTTCACTGCCCAGTTCTGACTGGTGAACAGAAGTATCCAACTTGCATTATGTGAATGTTTGTTTGGTTGTATGCGTTCTTTCTTATGCAACATTTGTACTTTTTTACCTGCTTTGATTGCTGACCACCACCCAAAAGCGCATGATGAAACAAGTATAGATGTGGGGGAACTTTGACCTTTTGGAATATAGACCTGGGGGAATTTACAAATTGGGGAATATAGACCGGGGAGAATATAGGTATTGGGAACATAGACATGCTCCCAGAATTTCTAGAATGGAGCTGGTAGGTGTGCAGAAGTTCAGAGGTAGGGGTAGGGATGGGGGTGTTGGCAGAGTGAGGTGGGAGAGGGTGAAGGGACAAGTAAGGCAGCGAGGATGGGCACATGATGGGTTGGAAGGCTGGTGGCTGGAAATGTTTCAAGGGGGGAGATGAGGTCCACAAACTTCATCTCTACTATTTGCATCATGAAGGATTTCTTCCAATATTTGTGCAAGTGTTGGGGTTTGTCTGCGTTCAGCCATGGCTTTGCAAACACAACTTGAGTTTCATACAAACTTGCAAAACTTTCGCCATAAATATGACAATAGGTGAATATTTTTAGCTAATGAAACTCAGGAGACAAAGAGCTCTCAGAGGAGCTAATTTAATGGTTAGCAGACTTTTTTCTGCAATGTGGGACTCAAAACATAGAACGTTGTAACTTGACGTACGGCGCATGTTGATACAGCATTGGCGAGCGACATTTCATGATGTCCGCCATATGTCAACAGCGCAGTCAAGAAGTTAATGGCCAGCGTTCTCTTGTTTTCAAACGTCTTTATGCCACTAGAGCACAACATCCTCCAGCGAGAGCGGTCAAGGGCATCAGTTTCCCAGGAAGCTATGTCTGTGTCACAGGCTTTGAGGTTTGTCTTCAAGGTGTTCTTGAAGCACTTGCAGTGTCTTCCAAGTTCGCGGTGGCCTTTCTTCAGCTGGCCATGCAATAGCATCTTTGGGATCCTGCTGTCTGTCACGCGGACAGCATGCCCTGTCCAGCGTAGCTGGCACTGGATCAGCAGGCTTTCGATGCTGTGCAGGCCGCTTCTCTCTAGGACCTGGAGGTAGGAGACCCTGTCTTGCCACTTTATGCCGAGGATCTTTCGTAGGCATCTCTGGTGAAACTGCTCAAGTTGTTGAATGTGACGGCAATATGTTGTCCATGTTTCACAGTTGTACAACAAGGTGGTCAGCACAACAGCTCTGTAGGTTTTGAGTTTGGTGCTGAGCCTGATGCCTTTGTTGTTCCACAGCCTGTTGTTGAGTCTGCCAAAGGCGGAGCTGGCCTTGGCGAGTGCGCACCGTCATTTTTGCATCAAGACCTCCGTTGCTGCATAGGTTGCTGCCCAGGTAGCAAAACTTGTCGACTGACTTGATCTCTCTGTCATCAGTCTTGATTGCAGGTGGGGGCAAGGCACTGGCGTTCTGTGAGCTAGCTGGTTGGTACATGAACTTGGTCTTTTGTAACCACAGACACTTCCAAATTGTAGCAGTGGAATGGTCAAATGTGTATGCACAGAGGATATCAACAGTAGAATCAGTATCAATGTCACCTAGACATATACAAATTGATTTATACACACACACTCACTCACACACATGCACATGCTGTACTGGGTATTAGCATAGAGTACTAAAAATATGGGAAAAAAGAGGTCTTGGTGCCAGTCTTGCATGAGAAACTCCAGAAAGTGTTCCTCATTCAAGTCATGGCCTTCACCAACATCAGCAACAGCTACTTGTTTATCTGCTGCTGAGTCACTGTCTCTGAAACCATGTGTTTCACTGCCAAAACTTTCGCCATTTTCATACTTGCTAATACTGTTGTGGGACCAACCATCAGTGTCTAAAGATTTATCATCATCTTCATCAACACTGGAGCCAGCAGTCATGACAACTTCTATCACTTCCCGAAAGGAAACCAGCTTTGCAATCAGTTTTGAGCCTCAGTACTTGCCGAGGTTGAGGGAGACGCCACCTTGTTGAGCGAGCGAGAAGGTAGAGTGGGGACGGGCTGGTAAAGGGAGTTTGTTGTTCTGTGTGACAGGTGGGGCATGTATTTCACAGTGTTGGTACAGTTATGAAAGTGTGGAAAAGTCTTGGAAAAAATGAGAGAACCATTTCCAGGGCCTCAAAATCTTGGAATTTTAACATAAAGACCTTGATCAGTACCATTCAACAAAGAGCTTAATGCATAAGCAAAAAAAAACCAAAAAACAAAAAAAAACCCACAAAGAAAACACAAAAAACCCTGATGAAAATTGTACATGGATACTGCTGGTCTCTTTCATCAGTGGTGATGCAGACAGTTCTTTATCTAAGTCTGGCTTTGTGTTTGGCATAGAAAATTATCAGTCTGGTTTGGAAAAAAAAGTATGGAATTCTGTTTGACCACATGTATGGGGACACTGGTTTCAGGCATAGTTCTGGCCGTCAACCCGGACAAGAAGAGGATCTTCGTGTCACTGAGAGACCGAGCTGCCACCACCACAAAGAACAGCCTGTCTAAAATAGTACGACTCTATTCATTTTGTGGGTGTGTTGGTTGTGTGTGTGTGTGCTTGAGGGGTAGGTGGGAGTCCAGGGATGGTGGTTGAGTGTAGATGTGAATGTGGGTTTGAAAGTGTGCGTGTGGGTAGGATGGAGAAAGTGAGTATGGGTGTGTGTGTGGATGGGATAGGGAGGATGTTTGGGTGTGGGTATGAGAGAGAGACCCAAAAACTTAATTACTCAATGATAAAGGTTTTAGGCATTGCCTGGTTTTACAAGTCCTTTGGCAGCAACAACAGTGACAAGAGAGAGAGAGAGAGAGAATGCAGGTGTGATTATGTGGATGACTGTAAATGTGTGCTTTTCTTGAGTGTGTTAAGTATGGAAATGGTATGTAACATCTGACACACATACATGAACATGTCACGGATGTTTTTTGTTGATGTGAGCATGCAGAACTTTTAGGTGGCACTGGGGCAGAGTCGGTTCAGCATTGGACTTCTGATTCAGTGTTTACCAGTGGTCAGGGTTTGAGGCCGCATTTTGGCATGAGGTTGTGTCCTTGGGAAAGGCACTCCAGTTTTCTTAACTCCACCCATGTGTGTGAGTATGTGACTTTTGTTGGGGAAGGATCAGATGGCAGAAGGATAGGGTTAGGCTCCACCTTTCTTATGCTGAGTCCTAGATAAAGTGGAAATGAGTTCACTTCCCTGATGGTAAAAAAAGGCTGTGGGACTCTTAACCTCTCACTCATTAACTGCCAGGGAAACATAACTCTTGCTGCAGGGACTTCGCCAGGGGATTTTCAGTGAAAATGCATATGAATTATCAACATATTCTACAGGCTACATTTTTTTGTCAAAAGCATGCAAACCATATGTTTGAAATTGACTGAGCTTTCTGTTGAAATACTTTTGAATTTATGGGATGCACAGATTATGATTGTGAGCTGGTTGAAAAACGAAGTATATTTTAGCCATGACATTTTTCCTGATACATAAAAGATACCTCTTTCATTGTGAACGTTTCAACAAAAATACAACAACAAAAAAAGAAAGAAGAAGAAATCAAAAACAAACACAAATCAGCATGCAAACAAAGAAAACGCACCAGTTTAAGTGCTAGTATTCAAGGTATTGTAACTGAACTGAGATAAAAACTATTAGACTCATTAGAGTTACTAATCCCCCCTCTTCCTCCTCCTCTCTCTGTCCCTCTCCACTTTCGTCCTTTGTCTTGCCTTTGTTGTTCTTGTGGTACTCACCTTTTCCCTTTCCCATACCCACTCCCTTGCTAAAAATTTTTCAACATTTCTAGGCTTTTGTGATTCATGACATATCACTAAATGTGTTAATCTCAGAACAGTCAGTGTCTCTGGTATTATCTGGGTCATCAGATCAGGTCTTGCATGCTTGAAGTCATCCAACACTGCTATTGTCATCTGCTGTGTATGATCTACATCGATTTGATAGTCGGCAGGTGGTCTAAGCGCTGAGCCTCAGATCACACCATATTCCATATTTGGACAGAGTTTGTGTTTATTCATGATTGAAATGTAGTCTTCTTCTGGGTTTGACAACACTTAGGACGCTGTTTTTTGTTGTTGTTTTTTTCTGGCTGAAGGAAAATTTGGGAAAGCCCAGTGAAAGATTTACCTGTCATTTAGGAAATAAGCCACAACTAAAGTGTGATGGGTTAATCTGTCATGTAGGCAGTGGACAGGTTTAGGGTGGGCATTGAAGAAGGGAGGTTGTGAACAGAACATGTTCTGGGCCGTGTGTTTCAGGGATTGATCAGTAAGGATGATTTCCCTGTTCATTACAGGTGAGTGCTTCGCTTCTGTGTGTGTGTGTGTGTGTGTGTGTGTGTGTGTGTGAATTTGTGGGTGTGTCTGGTTATAGTAGTACCATGATTTTCCGCCTACAAGATGCTGCAGCTGATAAAGTGCACCCTCTGAATTTAAAGAAAAAAGTTATTTTTAACTAGTATAAGGCACAAATATCTGATAAGCCACATCTGCTGTAAAGTGAAAGTCCTCCGTTATGGCTCTGCAAAAAAATAGCAGGTGTTGTTTTCCGAGTAATATCATCTTCGGAAAACTGGATTGAATCTGACTTTGTTAGTCCATTTATCTGTTGTATTATGTACTGTCTTCTTTGTTTCTTTTATATATATATAAATATATATATATATATATATATATATATATATATATATATATATATATATATTATTCATTTATTTTTATACATTTTTAATCTTTATTGTTTTATTTTTTACAGTTTTACAGCCTTCAGTCGAATTTACACTGTTGTAAAGCCCCAGTTCATTTACTCACTCTAGACAATGGGCCCTGATCAAGGCCCTACTGTTTACAGCTGTTTAGATGAAGGAGCCTGTTCGGGGCTGAAGAAATTTTTGAATTTTTGGAGTGGAACCTAATTTGCATAATGATGTTATAAGCTAAGAATATCTTAACTGACCTTTCCACTCTCTGCAGTGACCAGCAAGTAAATGCAGAGTGTGTGGCTGTGCTCACGAGCAGGAGAGTTATTTTCCAGGTGAATGGTTCATGTGAACAGTGCTTGTCAACAATGACGTCTTGACCCAGTTTCTTCTCAGTCACAAGGCAGACAACAGAATTAGATAAAGGGGCCCTATGGGGGCAATAGAACGTTCTGAATTCAGTCTGTTTCAAACTCTTTGTGCTTTCTTGAATTTATTTACAAGTCATCAGTGTGTGCAAATTCTGAACAAAAATTGGATGATAGCATAAGAAGGGAGGAAGTTTTATATTTTGTCCCCAACTAACTCAGTTTGGAAATTTTCAGTTCATAACTTGAAACATTTGTTATGTGACAATTTCATTTCTTACGATACAATTGGGCAGTTTGTGGGGAAAGTCAGGGGAGCGAACTGGCTGTACAACGTTAGTTAACTTGTTAAATCCAGTCTGCTAGCCCTGCTTTCAGTCCCATCCACCAGAATGCATTTCTTTGCATTCTGCTTTCGGAAAACAATCAGTTCACTTCTGATTTCTCTGCTTTTATACCATGAATTTATCCCCAACTCAGACCCTGCTCTTTTTTCACGGCCTTAGGGCGAACTGCGATCACGTTCATTTGAAATTTGGTGTAGTATGTGATTTGGTTTCAGTTTGATTCCATGGTGAACATGAACCATGTTGAATCAAAGATTGGTAAGACTAAAGTGCTGCTGTTCAGCATGGTCATGAGCGTTTATTGTGATCTTTGATATTGTCATGTACAGAGTTTGTTGTGATAGGTGGCCCCAAGTGATGGTCAGAATTTAGTTTTCAGACACAAATAGACACAGATAGACACAGGGGTCAGATTTGAGTAAAAAAGTTGTGCTTAAAAGGCCAAAAATCATGGTACTTCCATTTGACATCTTTTCACATATGATTTCAGATGAGTATGAATGAGTGAGAGAGAGAGAGAGAGAGAGAGAGAGAGTGTGTGTGTATGTGTGATGAAGTGTGTATGAGTTCAGTGTGTATGTGTGCCTGCTTTGCATATTGGTAACATTCATGTGCCTTAAATGTTCATTTTTCTATTGAAGCAAACACCTGCCTTCAGTAATTGTAGCTGTGGAGTAAACTGACAGTGGCAAATCAACATCAAGCACATTCATCATAAAACGTTAATGATGGTAGGCCATGTGCACATGCACAAATACCAAAAAATCATCAAATAATTTAAAACTGTAGTATAATATAAAACCATATTATGTAAAACTAGACCATAATAAGAAACCGAATCCTGTGAAACTAGAGCATGATATAAAAACAAATCATGTGAAACTGTAGCATAATATAAAACCGTATCATGTAGAAGTAGAACATAATATAAAACCATATTATATAAAGCTGTAGCATAATGTAAAACCATATCATGTAAAACCATAGTATGATATAAACCACATCAGTACACTGTATTGTATTGTTTTGTATTACATTTTGTCACAACAGATGTCTCTGTGTGAAATTCTGTCTGCACTGCTCAGGGAGAATGTGTTGCATGCTACAGGGCAGCTCCCCCCCCCCCCACCTCCCCTCCCCCATTTTTTTTCCCCCTTGCCCGCAAGTGCATTTGTTTTCCCATAAAAGTGGATTTTTCTACAGAATTTTGCCAGGGACAAAAACTTTGGTTTATCGTCTCATCAGAATGTGTGTGTGTGTGTGTGTGTGTGTGTGTGAGTCTGGGGGGAGGGGGGGCATGAGTGGGGGGGGGGCGTATGTGTGTGTGTGCGTGCATGTGTGTGGGGGGTGGGGGGTGGAGGTTTATGTGTGTGTGATGCAAATGACTGGCATCCAGACCACCACTCAAGTAATGTGTGTGTGTGTGTGTGTGGTGTGTGTGTGATGCAAATGGCTGGCATCCAGACCACCACTCAAGTAAAAATCTTGCTTGATCCATTCATGGGGACTGGAATCTGTGGACACTGGTTTCCTAGAGGGGTGCTTTACCACTTGGTCACCACTCCACTGTGATTGTCCTTGTTCTGTGTCTATCATAACTTTCATAACATATGAATCCTAATCATGTTGATGCATAAGCTGGAGTGGTTTGGACTATCATATGGGGAGCTATATAAAACCACTTCATATAAAACTGAAGCATAAAAACCACATAATGTAAAACTATAGCATGATATAAAGCCAAATCATATGAAACCATAGCAATAATATAAAACCATATTATGTTAAACCATTGCATCAATATAAAGCCAAATCATATGAAACCATAGCATAATATAAAACCATATAATGTAAACCTATTGCACCATATAAAGCCAAATCAAATAAAACCAAATATAAAACCATAGCATTATGAAACCATAATGTAAACCATTGCATCATATAAAACCAAATCATATAAAACCATATAATGTAAACCCATTGCATTATAAAAAGCCAAATCATATAAAACCATAGCATAATATAAAACCATATAATTTAAACCTATTAGGTCATATAAAGCCAAATCATGTAAAATTATAGCATAATATAAACTTATATATAACCAAATCATATAGGGTCTCTACTTTGTTGTGGTCAGGAGGCTTAGTGGCCAGTGATCGAGTGAGCTATGTCGGCGGGGGCATCAGTGCTTCTGAGGGTTTACTGCTCTAGTCCCAGGTTTTAATTGACAGCCTACATAGCCATTGTAGCTGACCAGGCTGAATAAGTGGTGGTTTTTTTGGGTTTTTTTTTGTACTGATGCCCCTGATAGGGCTTCCCATACTGAACAGGTCGTGAGTGACGCCCAAACTAAAAGTGACCCACTGTCCCTTTCGCTATTCTCTATTCTTCTTTTTACCACCTCATTTATGTCTCCAGCTCCCCATCAAGCCTTCTTTTCCACATTCTTTTTTCTCTGCGGCTTTCTTCAGGCCTGCCGTGTTTGCCGTGCGGCGCGACCTGTGATGGAGGGGAATGAGATCCTGGGGACTGAGAGAGCATGCTGCTCTCAACACGTCCCTTTGGCTCGGACCTCTCCTAAGACAGGCAGCACACATTGGCCCGTGTGTTTATCGGCTACCCCTTCGTGGGGCTGGGTCAAGACTGGCAGTTTAGAGGCTAGCGATGATAACCCCCGTAGTGCTCGGTTCTCTGTCCCCAGGAGCTGGGCATGATTGGGGGGGAAGGAACGGATATGACTCGGACTCCGATTTGGAGGTCGGAGAGACCTCTGGATATTGGCCGTTGTGGCTTGTGGAGGAGGGCACTGATGATGACAAGCCCTTGTCGGCTCTCAGCCCCTTCGCCATCCAGAAAGGCTTCCAATGTTTGGCAGGCGCATTGAAGTCTATCAAGAGGCTGAGGAACGGAACGTTTCTGGTGGAAACGACATCGAAAAGGCAGACACAGCTTCTGCTTAAAGCAGCCACTTTTGTGGATAGGGAGGTCTCCCCTCACAAAGGACTGAACTGCTCAAAGGGGGTTATCAGATGCCCTGAGTTGAGAGGAGTGTCTGATGCAGAGATTAAGAGCGAGCTGTCCTCTCAGGGAGTGACAGATGTTTACAGGGTGACAGTATGGAAGGGGTCCGACAGAGTCCCGACCAACACATTCCTCCTCACCTTCTGCTGCCCGAATGTCCCCAGGGACATAAGAGTTGGGTACCTGCAGGTGAACGTAAGTCTGTACGTGCCGTCCCCTCTACGGTGTTTCAAGTGCCAGAAATTTGGACACGTGCAGGACCGCTGCAAGGGAGAAGAGGCGTGTGGCACCTGTTCAAAGGCGGCACACCAGGGCGAGTGCATCAGTCCAGCCTGTTGTGTGAACTGCGGAGAAGAAAATATCATTCTTTGAAGCCCGTAAGCTAGTGGAGGCTACATTGCCTAAGGCAGGACTGTCATACGCTTCTGTCGTCAGATCCAGGATGGTGGACGTTGCGGTCCACACGACGTCCACAGGGACGCAGACAGATGACATACTGACTTTGGTAAAACCATTGGCCTTGGGTGGAGGCGCTGTATCCACCCCTTCCCATTCTGTACGGCGGTCCTCAGGACCTGCTGGGCAGGGGGGTAAAGCCTCGGGCGGAGGCATGGTGTCCACTTCCTGTCCCCTCCCCCCTCGTCCCATCTCTCGTCTGCCTGCCCCTCGGACTGGTGGGAGTGCCCAGAAACCCCCCGCATTTCCAAAACCCAAGGAGGGGAGGGTTGCGGCCTTGGCGGGGTCGGGGAAAGCCGAGGTGGTGGATATTCCGGCTTGGCCAGAATCGGACAGGACTTTGATGAATACAAAAAACAGATATGCGGTCTTGGCCAACCTTGATCCACTGCAAGCAGAGGAGCAGGAGGTCACGATGGATTCCGCTGCTGTTTCATTTTTAACTCACTCGCTGCCATTGTCCGCATATGCGGACATCGTCGGAGAAAGCGTTGGATGCCAATGTCCGCATATGCGGACTTGGATTTTAAAAAGTCGTGCTGTCGGAGTGACGCGTCGGATGCGAAAATCAAAAGCAGATGTGATATCTTACGTCACCTCTGGTCAGCTTTTCATTCACACACGCTGCGTGTGTGTCGCGATAAGCTCAACCGCAGTTGATAACAAAGCGTACCCCTGTCGGCTTTGTAAGTTGTTTGACAAGATGGCGTCACGGCGAAGTGTTCAACACGGTCGGAGAGGTGAAATGTTACTCAGCGTCGAAGATGCTTTGGAAATGATCCAATCTGAAGGCTCTGATGTCGAAGGAGATAATGTTGATTCTTCGGACAGTGAATTTGAACCAGATCCCGATGAACTAGAAATAGATTCGGCCGCTGAAGAGAGTGTTTACAATGGAGAGGAAAGTGAGGAACATGTGCCAGCAGATGAGACAGACACAGACGACGAAACCACTGAGGAAACGGATGATTTTGCAAGTGTTTTCACCCCGTGATTGGACTAGGTCTTCAGTTCATCAAATAGTGTTAGAATGTGATGTGGAACATGTTGGTGTACCTTTCTGATGGGTGCAAAAATGCTAAAAAATACACAAAATATGGATACCGCGATCAACATCAAGATGGTGAGTAAATACTTTGATTTTTTGCACACGTATGGAACAACATTCCTTGCATACATATAATAAATATCAATTGTCTGGGTGTTTATTTGTTTTTTTTTACAATTTTTTCCCCTCCTATACAAAACCCTGGGTTTTCAGGGATTGGCAAGGGCAAAAAATCTTGGCATGGAGTGAGTTAACCTTTTTTAATGGCGGTCATTCCTTGGAATATCGTGGTTTTTACGCCAATCTCCAGGAACTCCAGCTGCTTTGTCACTTCTTTGAAACCCTTCAGTGCTGGCACTGCAGGAGACGCTGCAAAGAGATGGCCAAATTTTTTTTCTTTCAGGTTTTAATTTTTTTTTAAACCCCCTCAAGAAAAAAGAGGGGATTGAAGGGGGGTTTTCGCTTTTTTTTAAAAAAAGTCCCTTTTATATTTACCTTTCCCCTAAGAAACCCTTTCAGGCGGTGGGAGTCAGAGTCCCCTTAAGGGAAAAAAAAATTCGTTGTTTCCCGTATCCCTTTTTATTCCCTCCGGGGTTTGAGAGGGACCCCATGAACCCTTTTTGACCATGTCCCCCCCGTTTTTTAATGTTTGGGGGTTCAAAAGGCCCCTTGGGGAAAATTTAGGTGACATCAGTGAGGTTTCTTTTGGAAAACCCTTTTTGATATGGCCCCGTGTTGCTTTAAAGACAAGTCAACCCCTTAACCTTTCTTGTCTTTGGGGGGCTTGTTTTGCCCGTTGGTCTGGATCCCTCGGTTTGGTTTTATGATGGAAATGGGACCCAATCTGCCCCGGGGTGGGCCCCTTTTCCCGTGGTCCCCCGTTCCCAAAAGGTGAAGGTGATCTCTGTTTAACCCTGAACTTGAAAAATTTCCCACTGGAGGTTTTTTTCCAAAAGTTAAGAGTGGGGGCTGCAGGAAGAAACCCGTCTTGGGAAAGAAGGATTGCTTTACCCTTTAAAACAGATCCCCCTTTGAAAGCGCCCAAAAGCAGCAGTATCGTTCGCCTCCAAGCTTAGATGCCAAAAAAACCCCGGTTTAACGCTGTTCAGGTGCCCTTTAAATTGGGGAAAAAGCCCCCCGGGGTTTTCGGGGAGGAGGGCGTAGCATTGAAAACCCTTTAACAGTGAAAAGCCCAAAAAAAAAGATAATTTTTTTAAAAAAGCCCCAAAAGAAAATCATGGAGGGATTTTTTTTCCCTTAAACCCCAACACCCAAGAAAAAAGTTGGGGGTTTTAAAAAAAAATTAAGGGCAAAAAAAGCTGCCCCCTTTTTTCCCCCCAAACTAAACTTTAGCCCCTTTTCCCAAAAAAAAAGAAGAGGTAATTTGTAGCCTCCCATTTGAAAAATTGGGGGGAAATTAGATCTTTAACAAAAATTTTCTCTTTTCAAAACCCAAAAAACCCGAAAAAAAAAACACCGCACCCTTTTTTCTGGAAGAGGGCTAAACCCTTTTCATAAAAATGGTTAAAACTGCCCCCAGATCTTTCAAGGGGTTCCTTCCCGGAAAGGACGAGGTTTTTTATGAAATTTAAAAAAATCTTCCCGAACCGTAGGACACCCGTCAAAGTTTTACCAAAACATTGGGAAAAAAAGGTTTTTTCCCCTCTTTTTTGGGGAAAACCGGTCCTAATCCCCGGGGCCAAACCCCGGGGAAAAGGTTAAACCCCCCAATACCCCCCTTTTCATGCCAGTATTGGGAAAAATGGGAAAACGATGGTATTTGGGGGACTGAGGGAAACTAGAGGGCCCAAAAGCCCTTTTGGGAAAAAACAGTTTCGGTTTTTCCCCAAGCACCCACTACCGTTGGGCCAAATTTTTTTCAAATGGAAAACCCCCAGTAAGGTGCCTTTGTCAACAAACCCGAGTGGTGGCCCTATTTTTTTTCTTGGAAAAAAGCTTCGTACCCCGGAAATTTGGATCCTTCCCCGGAAAGTACAAGCTCGGCTTCGAGGAACCCTGCCCCGTTTAAACCCAAATTCTTGCAAAAACAGACCCCCTTCCAGGTGGGGTCGGCCCCCCTGTCCCCACATTCCCAGCAGGAGCTGGGTGTTCCGCAAGGGGATTCGGGACCCGGGGGTTTTTTGCATCCCCAAAAAAACGAATGTCCCGTCGGTTCAGAAGGGGGTTGGGGCATCGTGTTTTTTGGACAATTTTGCCCTTTTATGCAAAAAAAGGCGGGCCCTTATTGCCAGCATCCAGCGACGGCCTTTTAGCTTGGTGGGGCCCAAAATTCAGGTTGGGGAGAGGAGAATGGTTTACCTTTTGCCCCTTTAAAAATGAGTGTATTCATTTTTTATAACTTTTTCCTATTTATTGGACCCCGAAATGGGCTGGGGAAAACCACCCTCCGGCGGTTTAAGGAGCCAAATTTTTAGGGGTCGTTTTTTATGAAGTTTAAAATTCCCCGCCCTATCCAAAAAGTGAAAAAAAACTTGTCAAAAAAAAGGGAAAATTTTCCCGGGTTTTGGGCCCCAAAGGATGGGGGGGTGATAGGAGAAGTTTCTTTTCAACCCCTTTCAGAGCCCCGGGCGGTCCCAAATGGACTACGGAAAAGGGTTTGAAAATGGCTCGGCCAGACCGTTTTCCTGAAACTGCGGGGCCCCATACACCACCCAAAAGGGGTCCGTCTAGTTGGTGCATTGCCCCCCCCTGTGCACAGCCTGTATGCAGAGGGGGGGGGAACCCCCCTTCTTTAACCCAAGATTTTAAGCTGACCCCCAAAAATTACTTGAAAAAGGGTTTTCTGACCCCAAAAAAACCCTGTTAGAGTTTTTATTACAAACCCCCTTTAGCAAGAAAATTTTTAGATTCCCCAAATGCATCTCTCCCCTTGGATGCATTAGCTGCACATAGAAAAAGGTGTTGGATGTCCCCGGGGGAAATTTAAAACCCTTTTCCAAGTTCCCCACCCGCCCCCTGTGGGGCCTTTAAAAAAACCCGAGGTTTGTTCGATCTGGTCGTACGTTAAAAATCACCCCGTTCCCCTGGCCCACGAATTACTTTTAGAACTTGCCACAAATTTCCCTCTTTCCAAAAAAAATTTACTGACGGTTTCCAAGTAGGGATTTGGGGTCGTGGGACTTGGGTTCTGTCGTTTCCCGCCAGCCTCAAGGAACAATTATCTTTCAGTCAGTGTCCCCTGGTTTTTTGGCGGTTTTAAAAATTTGGGTTTCTTTCGAAAAAAAAAGGAAGAATTTATGAAAAATTTTGGGCTCCCTTGTCAGCCTGCAGGCAATCGCCTGCAGGAATGTGAATCATCCCAAAACTACTGGAATTCTACGACGCTTTTACTCTCGTAATGAAGAAAGGATACGAGGTTGTGGTTGGCCTGGGTTCCTGGACATGTTGGCATTCGTGGTAACGAAAGGGCAGACCAGCTGGCCAAGAACGCTGTAAAGAAAGAATTATCGAGATCCTTCGTACCATACACAGACATGAAGCAGAAGGTGAACACTTATGTTAAGGATCTTTGACAAGAGGAGTGGAACACCCAGACAGACAACAAGCTCTTCCAGATCCGTCCGGACCTAAAAGAGACCCTCCCATCGGGGGGTGATGAACAGGAAGGAGGAGTCTGTGCAGTGCAGACTGCATGCGGGGCACACTTTTTTTTTACTCATTCTTACTTGTTGAAGGGGGAAGAGGGCCCCTTGATGTATTCCCTATGATGAGCCTCTCACCGTGAAACACGTGCTCCTTGCCTGTTGGGATCTGCATGACGTTAGACACAGACATTACATGGCAGTTTCTTTGAAGACCTTGTTTTGTGATGTCCCTCCGTGGGCGCTGATGGACTTCTTGAAAGAAGTGAACATTTTTAATCAGATTTGAAGGTTTTAAACTATGGAAGGTTTTTTAAACTTTGAGTGGAAAGCTTAAAAGTGGTGACTTGTTTTTATTATTGTTTGTTTTTTTACCCTTGTAGTAGGTATTAACGTGGCGATAGCCTTGAGATGGCCTTAGTGGTCGGTGAGGCTCTAAGCACCATAATTTCATTTCATTTCAAGTCATATAGAACCATAGCATAATAAAACCATAGAATGTAAACTTATTGCATCATATAAAACCAAATAATATAAAACCATATAATGTAAACCCATTGCATCATAAAAAGCTAAGTCATATAAAACCATAGCATAATATAAAACCATATAATGTAAAACCATTGCATCATAGAAAGCCATATATAAAATTATAGCATAATATAAAAGCACACAATGTAAAAACCATTGCATCTTGATAAAACCCTGTCACATGGCGTACAAGCCTGATGATGTTGCTGGGTGCAGGCGTAAGTTGGAGCGTTTTGGCCTGTCCTATGGGGAGCTGTTGACGTCCATCCTGGGCTTTGCCAACAAGGGCAGTGTGGACGTGCTGCAGGGGGCACTGGGCCTCACCAACTCCGCCTCCCTCATGAGGGGGCTGCATGGGTACCTGCACACATGCACACACACGCACACACACACACGCGCACACACACACACGCGCACGCACACACTCACACACACACGCACGTACGCACGCACATGCAAACACACATGCACACACAAACACACACATACACACACGCACACACACACACACACACACACACACATGCTGAGACATACACAGTCACACACACACACACAACACAACATACACACATGCACACATACATACACACACACACTTACATTACATCACATGCACACATGCCACACTACACCACACCACATCACATAACCCTACCCAGTATGTGTATATTGTGATTGGAGGTTCAGATGGATGGACGTGTGTGTCTGTGTGTTCGGATTTATGCATGTGGAGTGTGTGTGTGTTTGTGTGTGTGTGTATTTGGGTGTGTGTGTATGTTTGTTTGTGTGTGTGTGTGTGTGTGTGTGTGTGTGTGTGTATTTGGATGTGTGTTTGTATGTTTGTGTGTGTGTACGCGCGTTTGTGCTTGAGTGCGTGTGCGTGTTGTGTATAGTGTCTGTGTGTGTTGTGTATGGTGTCTGTGTGTGTTGTGTACATTGTGCATGCGTGTGTTTGTGAGTGTGTGTGTGTGTGTTGATGAAATTAACGATTTGACGTCAGTGATTCTAAGTGCAGTGAAATCTTCTTTTAACACTACTTAGTACTCAAATAAAATCATAAGATTCTAAGTGCAGCAAAATCTACTTTTAGCACTACATCAGTACTGAAACAAAATCATAAGAAACTGTTCAAACCTTGGTTTGATGCAGAATGCTCACTAAAACAAATGCTTTACCTTCGAAGTAGAGCAGGTTGTAAACAGAAGGATACCCCATAAACACGACTCCTTAACATATCCAGCTAGGAATAAAAAAACAAACAAACAAGAAAATTGTTTCATTATGCATAGAAAAAATGGCATAACAAGTTCTTTCCACCTGAATGTGCTTGGTTTGAATCTGCTTTTGTGTCTTAAAAAAAAATTACCTGGAGCTTTATGATAACAATTACAGAACACATTTTAACGATAAGACTAAGATTTTCTAAATTTTAAAGTGTGTATCACAAGTGAATCTTGAAGGCCTTACCTCTCCTGTTTTACATTGTATTTGCTCCATGACTGTTGCAGTCAGTTATTAGTAGATTTTCATGTTTGTTTTGTTCTTTTGTTTGCAATCTATTGTACCCTAAAAAGGGTGAAAAGATATAAAATCTTTTGTGTGCGTTTGTGCACGTGTGTATGTGTGTGTGTGTGCGCGCGCTCACAGAGTGAAAGTACCAGAGGAGGAGTATGCTGAAGCACTGCGCAAGTGGCAGACCAACAAACAGGTCCACAACAGGTGAGTGGCTTTTGGAAAGGTATGCTTTATGAAATGAAATGATCTTTCTGTCTTACATAAGGTACGTACAAATTTCCTTGCTGAAGGTGGTGTGATCTTAGCACCACCCACCCACACACACACACAAACACACACGCACACACACGCGCGCGCGCGCGCGCTCACACACACACAGTGTAACAGAAATTGCACTCTCTCCCCCTTGCCCTCCCACAACCCCCCTCTCTCTCCCATTTGCCCCCCCCTCCTTCTCTTTCTCCCCCCCTCTCTCTACACACACTCTTTCCCCCTGCCTACCTACCCCGTACCCATTCCCACTCCCTAAACCCTGCAAAGTCTGATACGATCTGTTTGCTCTCATTGTTGACATTTGAAGCACCGTTTGTTGTGTTGTGGGCAGTGTGGTGGTGGGGGTGGAAATGATGAAGAAGGGCAGACAACTGGAGGCAATCCAGAATCTGAACATGGCCCTCAAGATAGACCCAACCCACACCGAGGCTTTGGTGGCCAGGGGGGCTGTGTGAGTCTCTGTGTGTTGTGGTGTATGGTATAGTATGGTATTATAGTGTATGGTATAATACGGTATTGTATGGTATGGTATATGGTATTGTATTGTTTTGTAATGTTTTGCATGGTATGATATAGTATGATATGGGTACTTATATAGCACCTATCCTTGGTTGGAGACCAATCTCTAAGAGCTTTACAAACACAGGGTCATTTGCACAACAAGCTGCCTACCTGGGTAGAGACGACTGACAGCTGCCACTGGGCGCTCATCATTCATTTCATGTGTCATTCAATCAGATTTCATGCACGCACACATACACACTCAGACAGACATGTAACATTTTACGTGTATGACCGTTTTGTTTCTTTACCCTGCCATGTCGGCAGCCATACTCCATTTTCGGGGGGAGGGGGGCGTGCATGCTGAGTATGTTCTTGTTTCCATAACCCACGGAATGCTGACATGGATTACAGGATCTTTAACGTGCGTATTTGATTTTCTGCATGCGTATACACACGAAGGGGGTTCAGGCACCAGCAGGTCTGCACGAATGTTGACCTGGGAGATAGGAAAAATCTCCACCCTTTACCCACCAGGCGCCACCAAGATTCGAACCCGGGACCCTCAGATTGAAAGTCCAACGCTTTAACCATTCGGCTATTGTAATGTATATATTTTTTGGTTGTCACAATGGATTTCTGTGTGCTTCTCCCCAAGAACAGCATATCACCACATTACTTTCTGTCTGCTAGTGTATTTACAATCAAAGGGGATTTTTCTGCAGAATTTTGCCAGGGATGCAACCCTCTTCTTGCTCTGAGTTCTTTTACGTGCACTAGGTGTGTGCTGCACACAGGACCTTATTTTTTTGGTCTAATCTGAATAGCTAAAACTGTATGTGTGTGTGTTTATGTGTGGGTGTGTGTTTGTGTTTATTATTGATACTTGTATAGTGCTTATCTTTGATCAAGGTCTAAACGCTTTACAAACATGGATCATTTGCACCACAGGCTGCCTACTTGGGTAGAGCTGACTGACAGATTCTTTTAGTTGCTCATGTTTGGTTCTTGTGTCATTCAGTCAGGCTTCAGTCATGCACACACACACACACACACACACACACACACACACACACACACACACACACACTCACTTACATGTATATATAAGAGTAAATTTTACTACAAAATATTGCCAGGGACAACTCTTGTTTCCATTGGTTCTTTTACATGAGTTAAGTGCATGCTACACATGGGACCTTGGTTTATAATCTCTTCTGAATTACTACTCTTTTCCACTGTGAATATGGTAGGTGAGTGTTGTTGCAGGAGTTGCAACATTGCATCTTGAGGGGTGGATGGATTTATATTACAGGTATGGCAAAAATTTGTCATGGGGTTGGTTTGTTTTTTGGCAGGTATGCCAACAATGCCTCATACCAGAAGGCGATTGATGATTTTGAAAAGGCCCTAGAGGGCAACCCGAAGCACATCAACGCCAAGAAATACCTGGTGGAGACACGAGTGGCCTGTGCTCGACGGTCAGTGATGTTGATTGGACAGTTTTCTGTGTGTCTTGTGGGTTTGGTTGTTGGTGATTGGACAGTTTTCTGTGTGTTTTGTGGGTTTGGTTGTTGGTGATTGGACAGTTTTCTGTGTGTCTTGTGGGTTTGGCTGTTGTTGATTGGGCAGACTGGAGTTTTTTTTACCAAGAAGATAAGAGCGGAGCTGCAGGAAGAAACAGTATTGAAAAGCAAGGACCCTGCTGACACTCTGACTCGGATCGTTTTAGATTGCGCCAAAGCAGCAGTCCCATCGTCTGCCTCCAAGCCTCAGGTCCCTAGAACGCCCTTGTTCAACGCGGAATGTCGGGAGGCCCGTAAGTCTCGGAAGAAAGCGCAGCGACGCGTCTTTCGGAGACCGGAGACCGATAGCGTTCGAACCCATCAACAGCTGAGGGCGAAAGCCAGGTATGTTTTTAAAAAGAGCCAGAGGAAGTCATGGAGAGATTTTTGCTCTTCCTTAACCTCCAACACACCCAAGAAGAAAGTGTGGAGGGTTTTAAAAAGAATTAAGGGCAAAAACGTATGCCCGACCTTTCATCATCTTAAACTTTCAGACGCTCTGGTCACAGAGAAGAAAGCAGTTGCCAATTTGCTTGCCTCCACAATTGAACAGAACTCGAGATCTGCTAACAAATCTGCTCGGTTTCTTAAAACCAAAAACTTGTCAGAAAAAACACCCTGTAACTTCTTTTCCGACAACACAGAGAATTACAACCTTCCTTTCACAATGAACGAACTTAAATCTGCCCTTCAGACCTGTACAGATTCCTGTCCAGGAATGGACGAGGTCCATTATAAACTCTTAAAGCATCTTCCCCAAACCTGTCTGGACACCCTGCTTAAAGTTTATAACCACATCTGGGTCACGGGCTTTTTTCCACCCTCCTGGCGGAAAGCCCTCATAATCCCGCTGCCGAAACCGGGAAAAGACCCCTCGAACCCCTCCAACTACCGCCCAATTGCACTGACCAGCTGCATTTGCAAACTGATGGAGAAGATGGTCAACGGTAGACTGATGTGGAAACTAGAGACCGACGGCCTTCTGGCGAAAGAACAGTGCGTTTTCCGCAAGCATCGCTCTACCATTGACCATCTGGTTCGTCTGGAAACCACTGTAAGAAATGCATTTGTAAACAAACAACATGTGGTGGCCATATTTTTTGACTTGGAGAAAGCTTACGATACCACGTGGAAATTTGGTATTCTCTCGGACTTGCACAAGCTCGGCTTCCGAGGACACCTACCTCAGTTCATCCACAATTTTTTACAAGACAGACAATTCCAGGTGAGACTCGGCACCACCCTGTCCGACATTCACGAGTAGGAGCTGGGTGTCCCGCAAGGGAGCATCCTGTCGCCGGCTCTTTTCAGCATAAAAATTAATGACATCGTTCAGTCCGTTCAGAGGGGATCGGACAGCTCGCTGTTCGTGGACGATTTTGCCTTTTGTGCAACTGGCAGCACGTACGCCAGCATCCAGCGACGGCTTCAGCTCTGCGTCAACAAAATCCAGTGTTGGGCAGAGGAGAATGGCTTCACATTTTCGTCCTCCAAAACCGAATGCATCCATTTTCATAATTTTCGCCAGTTCTATCCGGACCCTGAAATCCGTCTGGGAAAATCCACCATCCCGGCGGTCAAGGAAGCCAGATTTTTAGGGGTCGTCTTTGATCAGAAGCTGAACTGCCTCAGCCACATTAAACAGCTGAAAGTATCTTGCCAAAAAGCCCTGAACATCATCCGAGTTGTGGCACACACGAACTGAGGTGCTGATAAGAGAACTCTCTTGCACCTCTACAGAGCCCTGGTCCGGTCCAAACTGGATTATGGAAGTGTAGTATACGGCTCGGCCAGACCATCCTACCTGAAACTGTTGGACCCTGTACACCACCAAGGGCTCCGTCTCTGCTTAGGTGCTTTCCGCACCACCCCTGTGCACAGCCTGTACGCAGAGGCGGGGGAACCACCTCTCTCCAACCGCAGATTGAAGCTGACCCTGAATTATTATTTGAAATTGTTTTCGGAACCTACAAACCCTGCTTACGACGCTGTATTCAACAACCCTTTCGATAAGAAATTTACAGACAACCCAAACTGCATACCTCCTCTCGGACTCCGCATTCAGCCGCACTTAGAAAATGCCAATCTGGATGTCGGTGGCATCTCAGATTTCTCTAAGTTCCCTGACAGCCCTCCGTGGACCTTTACAACACCTGAGGTCCGATTCGATCTGGCCTCATACCGAAAAGACACCACCAGTTCTCTGGCCTACAGAACTTACTTTTCGGAACTCTGTCACAAATTCCCCACTTTTCAAAGCATCTTCACTGACGGTTCCAAGTCAGAGGACAGAGTCGCTGCATCTGCGTTCTGTCCCGCCTTTCCTGACCGGCCCTCAATGGAACACATCCTGTCTGACAGCTCGGTGTACACTGCGGAACTGACCGCACTGGTTCTGGGGTTAAAAATGGTTCTCTCTTCGAAACAAAAGAGATTCATGATCTTTTCTGACTCCTTGTCAGCCCTGGAGGCGATCGCCTGCAGGAATATCACTCATCCCAAACTGCTGGAATTTTATGAAACTTTTACTCTCGCAACGAAGAAAGGATACGAGGTTGTGTTGGCCTGGGTTCCCGGACACGTTGGCATTCGTGGTAACGAAAGGGCGGACCTGCTGGCCAGGAACGCTGTAAAGAAAGAATTATCCAGATCCTTGGTACCCTATACAGACATGAAGCAGAAGGTGAACACTTACGTTAAGGATCTTTGGCAAGAGGAGTGGAACACCCAGACGGACAACAAGCTCTTCCAGATCTGTCCGGACCTAAAAGAGACCCTCCCTTCGGGGGTGAAGAACAGAAAGGAGGAGTCTGTGCTGTGCAGACTGCGTACGGGGCACACTTTTTTTTACTCATTCTTACTTGTTGAAGGGGGAGGAGGCCCCTCGATGCATTCCCTGTGATGAGCCTCTCACCGTGAAACACGTGCTCCTTGACTGTTGGGATCTGCATGACATTAGACGCAGACATTACACGGCGGTTTCTTTGAAGACTTTGTTTCGTGATGTCCCTCCGTGGGCGCTGATGGACTTCTTAAAAGAAGTGAACATTTTTAACCAGATTTGAAGGTTTTAAACTATGGAAGTTTTTTTTAACTTTGGAGTGGAAAGTTTGAAGTGGTGACTCGTTTTAATTGTTTTTTTTTTTTTTTTTTTTTTTTTTTTTTTTTTATCCTTGTAGTAGTTATTGACGCGGCGGTAGCCTTGAGATGGCCTTAGTGGTCGGCGAGGCTCTAAGCACCATAATTTCATTTCATTTCATTTGTTGTTGATTGGACAGTTTTTTGTGTGTCTTGTGGGTTTGGCTGTTGTTGATTGGACAGTTTTCTGTGTGTCTTGTGGGTTTGTGTCTTGTGGGTTTGGCTGTTGTTGATTGGACAGTTTTCTGTGTCTTGTGGGTTTGGTTGTTGGTCAGTGTTGTTGATTGGACGATTTTTCTGTGTGTGTTGTGGGTTTGGTTGTTGGTCAGTGTTGTTGATTGGACAGTTTTCTGTGTCTTGTGGATTTGGCTGTTGTTGATTGGACAGTTTTCTGTGTGTCTTGTGGGTTTGGCTGTTGTTGATTGGACGATTTTTCTGTGTGCTGTGGTTGGTTTGGCTGTTGTTGATTGGACAGTTTTTCTGTGTGCTTGTGGATTTGGCTGTTGGTGATTGGACAGTTTTCTGTGTGTCTTGTGGGTTTGGCTGTTGTTGATTGGACAGTTTTCTGTGTGTGTTGTGGGTTTGGCTGTTGTTGATTGGACGATTTTTCTGTGTGTGTTGTGGGTTTGGTTGTTGGTCAGTGTTGTTGATTGGACAGTTTTCTGTGTCTTGTGGATTTGGCTGTTGGTGATTGGACAGTTTTCTGTGTGTCTTGTGGGTTTGGCTGTTGTTGATTGGACAGTTTTCTGTGTGTCTTGTGGGTTTGGCTGTTGTTGATTGGACAGTTTTCTGTGTGTCTTGTGGGTTTGGCTGTTGTTGATTGGACAGTTCTCTGTGTGTCTTGTGGGTTTGGCTGTTGTTGATTGGACGATTTTTCTGTGTGTGCTGTGGGTTTGGCTGTTGTTGATTGGACAGTTTTCTTTGTGTCTTGTGGGTTTGGCTGTTGTTGATTGGACAGTTTTCTGTGTGTCTTGTGGGTTTGGCTGTTGTTGATTGGACGATTTTTCTGTGTGTGTTGTGGGTTTGGTTGTTGGTCAGTGTTGTTGATTGGACAGTTTTCTGTGTCTTGTGGATTTGGCTGTTGTTGATTGGACAGTTTTCTGTGTGTCTTGTGGGTTTGGCTGTTGTTGATTGGACGATTTTTCTGTGTGTGCTGTGGGTTTGGTTGTTGGGCAGTGTTGTTGATTGGACAGTTTTCTGTGTGTCTTGTGGGTTTGGCTGTTGTTGATTGGACAGTTTTCTGTGTGTCTTGTGGGTTTGGCTGTTGTTGATTGGACAGTTTTCAGTGTGTGTTGTGGGTTTGGCTGTTGTTGATTGGACAGTTTTCTGTGTGTCTTGTGGGTTTGGCTGTTGTTGATTGGACAGTTTTCTGTGTGTCTTGTGGGTTTGGCTGTTGTTGATTGGACAGTTTTCTGTGTCTTGTGGGTTTGGCTGTTGTTGATTGGACGATTTTTCTGTGTGTCTTGTGGGTTTGGTTGTTGGTCAGTGTTGTTGATTGGACAGTTTTCTGTGTCTTGTGGATTTGGCTGTTGGTGATTGGACAGTTTTCTGTGTGTGTTGTGGGTTTGGCTGTTGTTGATTGGACAGTTCTCTGTGTGTCTTGTGGGTTTGTGTCTTGTGGGTTTGGCTGTTGTTGATTGGACAGTTCTCTGTGTGTCTTGTGGGTTTGTGTCTTGTGGGTTTGGCTGTTGTTGATTGGACAGTTTTCTGTGTCTTGTGGGTTTGGCTGTTGTTGATTGGACGATTTTTCTGTGTGTCTTGTGGGTTTGGTTGTTGGTCATTGTTGTTGATTGGACAGTTTTCTGTGTCTTGTGGATTTGGCTGTTGGTGATTGGACAGTTTTCTGTGTGTCTTGTGGGTTTGGCTGTTGGTGATTGGACAGTTTTCTGTGTGTCTTGTGGGTTTGGCTGTTGTTGATTGGACAGTTCTCTGTGTGTCTTGTGGGTTTGGCTGTTGTTGATTGGACAGTTTTCTGTGTGTCTTGTTGGTTTGGCTGTTGTTGATTGGACAGTTTTCTCTGTGTCTTGTGGGTTTGTGTCTTGTGGGTTTGGCTGTTGTTGATTGGACAGTTTTCTGTGTGTCTTGTGGGTTTGGCTGTTGTTGATTGGACAGTTTTCTGTGTGTCTTGTGGGTTGGTTGTTGGTCAGTGTTGTTGATTGGACAGTTTTCTGTGTCTTGTGGGTTTGGCTGTTGGTGATTGGACAGTTTTCTGTGTGTCTTGTGGGTTTGGCTGTTAGTGATTGGACAGTTTTCCGTGTGTCTTGCGGGTTTGGCTTTTGCTGTATTTACCTTTGTGGAGATGCTGTGTGTATATGTTTGTGTGTTTTTCTCTGTGTGCATTTGTGTGTGTATGTGTTTATGGGTGTAATGATAAATATATTTGTACAGTACTAATCTTGTGCAGAAAGAAAGTGCTTTCACACCCAGCTTTCACAGGCATGCATAACTCTGAAACTCTGTGTGTGTGTGTGTGTGTGTGTGTGTGTGTGTGTGTGTGACAGGTATGAGGAGGAGGGGAGTGTGGAGGAAGCTGTAGACAACTACAGGGAGGTACTGAAGCTGAACCCTCAGTCCCTGGAGGCCAAGCACGGTGTGGAGAGATGTCGACGACTTCAGGTAATGTGTACTGGTGTCTGTGTGTGTAGTGGTTTGTGTGTGTATGTGTGCTGGTGTGTGTGTAGTGGTTGGTGTATGTAGTGGTTTGTGTGTGTAGTGGTGTGTATGTGTTTGTAGTTTTTGTGTGTGTAGTGTTGTGTGTGTGTGGTGTTGTGTATATCATATGTAGTGATGCTTGTGTGTTTGTGTGTGTAGTGGTGTGTGTGTTAGTGTGTTGTGGTCTGTATTTGTGTCAGGGGCCGGGGGGTGGGGGTGGGGTTGTTAGGGGTTTATTTGTGTGGTTAAGTTGGGTTAGGGAGAGATAGGAAAAGAGGGGAGTGTAGGATGTGGAGGTAGGGGGAGAGAGATGGGGGGAGGGTGTGTGTGTGTGTGTGTTATGATATTGTGTGTCTGTCAGTGTGTGCTCAGTTCAGTTCAATAGTTTTCTTTTTCACTTTCATTTTTTGTCCTTTCATCATTGAGGACGCTGGATAGGGGAAAAGAAAAAGCTGACAGACACATGAGTGTATGTACATGCTTTTATTTGTATGTATATGTTAAGTGTGTACAAAACCATGACAAATGAAAAGTAAAAAATATATATATGATGATGATTATTATTATCATTGATACTCATATGATGCTTCGCCGAAAACCAAGCTCAAAGTGCTTTACATAGGAGTAATTTTCACAGCAGGCTGCTGACTGAGAATTGCCTTTTGGTGTTTGATCATTTGTTTCATTCAGTCAGGCTTCAGTCATGTGCACACTCACACATGTATATTAGGGTGGATTTTTCTTTAGATTTTTCTTTTTCCAAACTAAATACTGTTTCCACCAGTAGTTCATCCTCTTTTCCCTAATATCTGAGTCATTGGGGCGTGGCTTCGAAAAACTATTCACCAGATTCCTCCAGACTCTTTTTACTGCAAAAATTAAGAAGTTTTTTATGTTAGCCCACACATACTTGAGCTGGTGTATAGAAGTCTGATAGAAAGTATCATGGCTTTCAGTATTGTGGCCTGGTTTGGTAATCTGACTGTGAAGTTAAAGACAAAATTAGGACGAGTTATAAACCTGGCCAGCAAAATCATGACCAAGCCCCAGCAACAACTGAACAACAACTGAACACCCTACACCAATCCACTCTTATCAGAAAAGCACTCCAAATTTATAATGATTCCACTCATCTGCTTAACGCTGTCTGTCAGAAACTTCCTTCTGGTAGATGATGTAAAATCCCACTTGCAAAGAAGAATGTGTACAAAAAAATCATTTGCCCCCACTGCTGTTGTTGTGATAAATAATTCACTGAAATAATGTTTTTATTCCATTGCCTGTGATTTTTTTATTGTTATGCTGACAGTTGTCTTTCTTCCCTATATGTATGCATGCATGTGTGTAGAGAAAGAAGTCAGGTGATGGGGAGGGTTATGGGGGAAGAGGGGATGTGTGTGTGTGTGTGTGTGTGTGTGTGTGTGTGTGTGCATGCGTGTGTGTGTGCGCGCGCGCGCGTGTGTGTGTGTGTGTGCATGCGCACGTGCGCGTGTGCTCAGTGTTATTGTTTTGCCACAGAGGGGCGTGAAAGGGGTTTTACATGCTTTTAGTCTTGGTGGCGGTTTTGATCTTTCAACTGTGATTTCATGTCTTAAAGTTAAATTTGTCTTAATTTTCTTTTCATATGATGATTGATGTCTGCATAGCTGTAAGGGAAGTGTGTATAGGTTATCTGTCTATCTTCATTTCAGTTGTTTTAAATGTTATAATTATCTTACTGAATATTTTCCTTTTATACCACTGAAATGTTTCACTTTATCTTAAAATGTAATTTTGTTTTCTTACCTGAATGTTTTCTTTTTACAGGATAATTCATATGTACTTTGTGATCAAGGAAGGGTGTGCCAGTTGCTCATTTGTTTTTCAGTTTTATTTGTCAATAAGCATTTGTCTTTTTAAATGTTATAATTTTCTTACTGAATATTCTCCTTTTTATAATGATTGAAACGTCCACATACGTGCATGTGCGTGCGCGCGCACATGCTCTCACACATGCAGGCACACACGCGCGTGTGCGCGCACACATAACGATGCATGCACACGCACGGGCACACACACAACACACACACAATTGTTTCACTCTGAATCATATGCATAATGTAATAGTATCTTATCCACATGTTTTTCTTTTTACATAATAATTGATGGGTGCAGGGTGTTCAGTGAAGGGTGTGTCAGTTTTTTGTTTTTTCTCTTGATTTTTGCTGACAGGTACTTTAGGTGAGCCTAAAGAGAATTTTCTGTTTTGGTTGAAGCAGACAATAAACTATTTTGAACTGAATTGTGTCAAAGCCTGAGTCTCTGGAAATGGCTTTCCTGTCCATTCTGCAATGTGATCTGTCCATTGTTTTTTCTGTCTTCCCCTCTGTCTCCCTTCCTCAACAGTTCCTTGGAGGTATGTTTTAGCAAGGCCATTGTACCTTGTTATGTGGCCATACCAAATTAGTTTTCTTGACTGATGTCAGAAGATTTTCATATGGTCCAGTGCGCTGCTTTATGGTTTGAAGTACTTGTTCATTGTGATGTGATCAGTGTATCTAAGCGCTTAGATTTGTCTCTGCACAAGATTCAGCGCTTTATAAATACTATCATTATTATGATTATTATCTGATGTACTCATTTGCAAGAACTTAGATGATGAGGAAAAAAAGTAAAAAAGCAGTGCTTTGTGTGTCTGTCATCAGGGCAAAGAGCAGTCAGGCAAGGGAAAGAACTCTGGAAAAAGTGATTCCACCTCCACCACTAGTTCTTCCGATGAGGACGACATGGGAGACAATCTGCAGAAAAGTGCTGACAAGTTGATGCGTCTCATGAAGGCGGAGAAAAAAGACAGCAAGTATGCGGAGGAATGTGTGTGTGTGTGTGTGTGGGTGTATGTGTGTGTGTGTGTGCTGATAAATCTCTCTGTGTGTTATGTGTTTGTGTGTAAATAAGTATTAGCATGTGTGTGTATGGTAACAGATATATGTGCAAATGCATTTGTTGGCAATTACTTCAAGATCGAAGATATATGTGAAGGTCATATCAGTTTAGTACTTAAAAGAGCACAAGCATGTTGATGGCTGACGATTCTGACTTGAGATTGGCAGACTCTTCCGCAGCAGCCACAGGAGGATGTCTGGTCTGTGCTGGGTTCTGTTTGTCTTGTGTTTTTTCCACCTTGTCCTTTTCTCCACCAGACAGACTGGCCTGACGGCTTGCCTGAAAGGTGCTGGCAGCTTGGTGGATGGTGTGTGCACCAGGCATTTTGGTCAGTGGCTTGGGAAGTCTGTTGGTGGGGCTTGCTCTCACAGGTTGTCTTCAGTGTGTCTTTGAAACACTGCTGCTGTGTTGTGGTGGCCAGATGACAGTCCACCCTATAGAATGATTGTGGGTAGGCGGAGGTCTTCCATTTGGAGATGTGTCCTACCCAGCACAGCTGGGTTTTCAGTAGTGTGGCCTCAATGCTGGTGATTTTGGCTTTCCTGATGACCTCAACATTGGTGATGTAGTCACCCCAATGGATCCTCAAAATAGTGCAGAGGCAGCATTGGTGGAATCTCTCCAGGAGGCAGATGTGACTGCGATTGGTGACCTCATACTCAGAGCCTTAAAGGAGGGTGGCTCTGTGGACACTGATTTTTGTCTCTCTTTTGAGGTGGTGATTGTTCCAGACCCTCTTGTGGAGTCTTCAAAGGCACTGTTGGCCTTGGTCAGTTTGTTGTCCACTTCCTTGACAAATGCATATATATATATATATATATATATATATATATATATATATATATATATATATATATATATATATTTATGTGTAGATCTGTCTGTCAATCTATCTATCTATATATATACACACACACATGCATGCACGTGCGCACACACACACACACACACACACACACGCTCTCTCTCTCTCTCTCTCTCTCTCTCTCTCTCCCCCTCTCTTTTGCTCTCTCTCATGACACATTAGGTGCAGAAATGTGTACTCCCAATGATTTTATATACGAGAAAACAGACAGTTATCCTATTTATATAAATTCAGTTTGAAATGTAATAAATATTGGTTAACATTATTGAGAATGCATGAGTTTAGATTACCTCACAAAACCTATAAGATGTTATTTGATCTTGATGCATGTGGCAGAAGAAACTGGGCTACTAGTATACACTGGAAAATGTGTTTCAAATTATTTTTTTTTTATGGCTGAATCAAGGTGTGAAGTGGGTTGAGGAGTTTCTGTAGATTTTCAAAGAAAGGCTTATGCTATGTAGATGGCAAGAACGGGATTTCCATGTTAACTCTTCCGTTCCTATTTTTCTATGAACCATTACTCCCCTTTGTTCCGAGATCCCTACCATACGTATATTCCCTTCATTCCTGGATTTAGAGAAGAGAAAGAAAGTATGAAGCAGGGTAATTATTTCGGAGACTTACGGCAATGCGGCTCATTACAGTACACTAAGATTGTCATATACTGTTTTGTCATATACTGTTGTATACAGAATTGATGTGAGAAGTTATGAGTGACCCTGTTGACACTATAGGGTGACATCTCTGGTGACACTCAGGTGTAAAACAGGTGATTTTGGAGTAAAATACAATGCATACAAGTATGTACCACATGCAGGACAGTGTTTTGCTTGAAGAGTATGCACATCATACAGGTACTTACCGAGTAGTGCCTCATATGTATCTCAGTGCCACACTGCTAGTCATATCCATGAAAAACTGTCACAACTGTCACTGCTATTGTCCTTATCACATGAATGATTTGAACTTTGTCTCAAAGAGAACATATTCCTTTCACTCCACTAGCAGGCAGTGAGCCAGAATCAGATCATTATCTACACAATTCTTGAACAAACCTATTCAGAAACGATACTTTCTCTAAATACGCATGTCTGTGTCACAGTCATCATGTAATATATCACACAAAGGTGACACGTGTGATATACCTTGAAGCAGTCATGCCAGATACTGCACAGATATACACCACAATTTTCACACTTGTTACTTTTTGAACTTATAACCCGCTATCTGTGCTTCTGTAGCAACAGCTAATTGCACTCTGTCCTCGTCATTCATTTGAAACAGATCGAAATCATTATCTGTTAGAGCGTTGTAAAACTTATCATTAGAAAACTGGTCAGAATCCAAACTTTCTACACGTTCCATTTTTCTGTGTCCGTGTGTCTACACAGCACATCGGCAAGAATGTAGAAGCGGCCACTTTCCCATGTCCTAGTGGGGTGTCTGGCATCCATTCCATTCATAAACACTGCCCCACTAGTTACCCAGTCAAGGATAGATGACAGGCGCTGATGACGCGACTCGTGGGAAGTTCAAAGCGCTTACTGCGAGAACTGATTTTCTGGGCTGCAGGAAGGAAAGGGGGAATTCTCTGCTGCATGGTCTTCCAGCCTCCAGGAATGAAGGGTAAAATTCCTGTGAACTGGAAAACCGTGCTGCAGGGATGAAAGAGTTAACAACAGTGAAAGATTTAATGTTTACAAAACATTTTGTACCATACCTGATGTCAAAACCAATTTACCGATTAATCTAGATATACTTGGTATTTCAGAAATTGCAAAACATAGTTACTGTTTTAGAGTACATATTGAATAGTTACTGTTTTAGAGTACATATTCAATCTGATTTATTATGCCCACTGTTTAATAAAGGGAAAGATGAAGTGCACTCTGTTCTGTCCTGTCCTGTTTCACTTGAGAGTACAATACATACTGTGAAATTTTATAAGTTCCTTAGTCAGTTTAGATTGTCTTTATTTATAGCATCTACACACGAACAAACAATCAGAAATCTCTCATTTTATCTGTACAAATATTTTAAGCTTTGGTCAACTCATGCGTCTTGATTTACTAAGCTTGTACTACTACTGATGTCACATGTATAACTTTACTGAGTGCAGTTAAATAAGTATCTGTCATTTATCTGTATTATGTACTACTTATCTGAATTTATGTTGCTGGACAAAGTACGATAATTCTCTTGTTCAATTTTTTTCCTTCTCAAATGTGTTTTTTTTTTCTTTTTCTGACACCTTTTCATAAGGGGCAATGTCCTATAAATGAATAAATCATTCATTCAGTCTTTTACTTCACTGATTGCAACTAAGTTGTTAAATGAAGAAACTCCTGACGCCAGTTTGTGTCTCTGTGTGAGCAGGAAGAAGCGTGAAAGTGGACAGCACTCACCTCCAGAAAGCTCCAGAAAGTCAGGGAAGAAGAAGGAGCGGAGGAAGCTGAAATGCCGGTCAGCCTCCTCCTCCAAGTCCTCCCCCTCACCCCATGCGGCACTCAACAAAATCTTTGAGGAGTGGCAGTCCCAGCAGAAGACATCAACTGCACCACCACCACCCTCCTCCTTTACATCCAAACGACGCCTCTCTTCAGTCAGCAACAGTCGGCATCGAAGAAGAGCCAGTTGCAGCAGTTCATCTGGATCATCACGATGGACACAGAGCCAGAAGAGGAAATCTCGATCACGGTCAAGGTCATCTTCCAGAAGCAGCAGCAGCAGCTCTAAGTCATGCAGCCAAAGTTCATCGACCTCTGGCAGTAAACCCCAAACAAAGTCTTCCTTTGGCACCACTTTGATGGACACGTTTCTCAGCAAAGGCGACAGAGCTGGCAATGCCAACAGAAAGGAGAAAGTGGGCAGTGGCACCAACAAGTGGGATGATCTCTCCACCTACATTGGGGAATCCTCCCACCACCTGGAGACAATGCTTGCTGACCTGCGGCAGTCGAAGAAACAGCGTTCAAGAAGCCAGAGCCCCAGTCAGAGCAGCTCCTCTGACAGAAGTCTGGACAGGAGGAGGAGGAGTCCACGACGAAAGCGGAGCAGAGATTGCAGAGACAGCCGTGATTGCCGAAGAAGCCGAAGTCATCGCAGAAGTGGATCCAGAGATGACTGGTTCAGCCGGAAAGAGAGATACAGCCGGGAGGGCAAGGGGTTAAGGAGAGGTCGCCGAGACAGCCAACAGGTGATGGAAGAGTCACACCGAAGCAGAGATCGACACAGACACAAGGATGGCAGTCAGAGTGGAGAGAAACAGCTGTACTCCTCTGAGCAATCATGGCGCTCTAAGCACAAAGACAGAAAGAGCAGCAAAGAGATGAAAGAGGACAGGAGATACAAAACAGATCTTTATGAGAAGGATGGAAATACAGGTTACAAAAGTGAGACTTCAAAAGACAACAGAAAACCATTTTGGACAGGAGAGACAACAAAAAATCCTGATGTGCCAGAAATGGACAAAAACAGAACACAAGGAAGTGTCCTGGATGGCAGAGCAACGTTGCAAACTGGCATGAAAGACAAAGACTTTATGAGAGCCTTTGCTGAAGACAAAGCCCAAGCACCAGAAGACAAAGATGGGCAGAAGAGCCATGATGCTTCATTCCTGGCAGACCAAGGGAGAGCGGAAGAAATTGCTGCCATCATTGCAAAGAATGGCTCACTGACGGTACCATCAAAATGGGATTCGCCTACACGTCGCTCACGCTGGGATACGAGAGAGAGTGAGGATGGTGATGGTGGGCAGAAACAGATCCTTGTGGTGACAGAAAAGCAAGAGGCCGCTGGAACTGGAATCAAGACGGCGGAGCAAGGCAAACGAGGGTGGACCCAGAAACCGCAGTCCCACTCACAGCCTGAAGTTCCCAATAGATGGACAAGATTTGATCGCCTTGTTGCTCCCGCTGAAGAGACGTTGGGGAAAGTGTCCATCCTTGGTATGTCTACCAAGGTCAGGCCCGCTGGTGTGTCGGCGAAAGACAAAGACTTGGTATCATCCATGTCCTCCAGAGACGAGTCATCCTCCTTGTATCCAAAACACAAGGACGTTGAAGCCACCAGAAAAAATTCTAATGACCTGCTGATGGACAGCAAGTGGACAGAGTCCATTCTCATCCAACAGTTAAAACCTGAGGCAGCTGGAAGCCAGGTGAAAGAAGGGACGATGAGCAGAAACCTAAAAGACAACTTTTCGAGCAAAAAATATGCACTTGAGTTGTCCACTAAACAGGGGAAAGACATTCTGGCAAAGGATTTCAAGGAATTGGTTCCTAGCAGATGGGATGAAGATGTGTCAAAAGAAAATGCTGATGGAAAGCATGATTCCTCAGTGAAAGCAGGCAAAGATGAAGGGTCTTACAAGTGGCTGACAGAAACAGAAGAATCTTCGGTGAAATATTACAAAGAGGGCTCTGAAGAAACAATCACTAGATGGTCACAGCAGGATTTGTCTAGCAAGAAAACCAAAGACACATCCATCAGGCGTTCAGTGAATGACAACAGGTCTGAAACAAAGGAGCCTGGGGGCTTGTCTGGCATCCAGCAGAGCAAAGAAACCGTCAGGGACGTACAGAGAGAAGCAGAAGACAGGTTGCCTGGCAATGATAGAGATGGTGGAGGGCTCAGGAAAGGATCGAAAAGCAGCAGTAGGTACAGCGAATGGTCAAATGAAGATGCCCCCAATAAAACCGACCTTGAAGACATCCACAAAGACCAGACACTCTCTAAGAGGTCCAAAGAAGAGGCAGTGGCAACCAGCAAGCCTTTGGAAATAGCAGCGACCAAACTGTCTAGAAAGTGGACAGAAGAGCAGCCAGACACAAGCTCCTCTAGAGATGTGTCCAGCAAGTGGACCAAGGTGGAGATGGGGGCAGAGAAGGAGAGTACTGGGGTGGAGGGGGGACAGGCCCGAGCGGGGGCTGAAGGTGAAAGGGGGCGGGTGGGAGTGGCTTCAGACCGGGTGTCGGAGCTGAAGGAACTGATGCTGCAGCACCTGACCCTGCAGCGCCTGGAGCTGCAGCACCTGTCCCTTAAGGACCTGGAACAACGGCTGTGCCAGGAAATCACTGACCACATCTCCACCAACAGCCCCACCACTGCCTCCGACAGTGGCAGCCAGTCGCGCCCTCCCCATCACCTGGAGGGTCCATCAAAGGTCAAAGGTGGTGGCGTAGAAGAGCAGGCTGGGACAGAACCCCCTTCTGAGATGGGAGACACGAGGGAGCAGTCGCTGAAAATGATCGAGCAGTCTTGGGAGATAAGCGGAAGTGGGAGTAGTGGTGAAGCCAAGACTGCTTCATCATCCTCAGAGACTCGTGAAGTTCGCAGGAGTGAAGAGCGTCTTGGGGCGAGACTGGATAGAAGGAAACGAGATTCTGAAAGGGAAGTGCGTGGGCAAGATCTACATTCCCCAGAACACAGCAGGAGGCAAAACAATACTAAGAGAAGCATCGGCAAGGATGCCAGCCCTTCACAACAGACGGAGAGGAGGTCAGGGAGAGAGAAGAACATGAAAACCACCAGTCAGACTGACAACGTACCCTACACTTGTCCGCCCTCGTCAAAGACCAGCAAGGCAGGCAGGTACTCCCAGAGAAAGGAGAGTGAGGAGAGGGAGGAACGATACCCCAGTGACCTAAAAAAAGATTGGAAGTGGAGCCCCATGGAGCATGAAAAGTACATGGTCAAGACCAGTTCCCATCACAAGGACGCCAGCATGTCATCATGGATAGAGAAGATTATCAGCAATGTCGACGTGAAGCCTTCCAGCAAAACCAACCGTGGGGATGTGGACATCCGCTTCCTGTTCAGAACGTCATCAGGCACGGTAGATTCATCCTTCTCTCACCAGCTCATCCCAGACAAGCAGTCCTCCTTATCTTCACAAAAGAGGAGGAGGAAATCCTCATCTTCTTCCTCAGAACGAGACTCTGGCTGCACCAAAAGAGGACATTCCAGCCACAGACAGCAGCCAGAGGCCAAAGAAAAGTCAAAAAAGAAGAAAAGACTCTGTTCCTCTTCCTCCTCGTCATGGTCATCTTCCACAGATAGTGGACAAAGAGAGAGGCTCCGTTCTTCAGCACAGAAGAAGAAAAGACAGCATAGCTCTTCGTCAGCTTCTTCCAGTTTGGACGACCGCCACCGCAGTTCAGAACTGACACACTCTTCCTCACGCAAAAGGAAACGATCATTCAGTTCTTCCTCGTCGTCGTCTTCCTCAAGTTCAGACGATCGACAGAAAAAGAAATTAAATCGAGGAAAGAAGAACAAAAAACGTAAGAATGAAAAACAAGAAAAACATAAGAATTTCTCCTCCTCCTCTTCTTCATCCACTCCATCTCCAAAACGAAAAAAGGTGGAGAAAGTGGGCGGTAGTTCCCTTCAGAAACACAGGTCTGAGGTCAGCCAGCAGGGAAAACCTGGCCCATCTGGCAAAACTGTGACTGACTTTCACTCTGAAGATGCCAAGGTAGTGGGTCCCCAACTCCCCCAGCCTGCTAAGAACAAGTTGAATGAACTGGAAAACTTTCTCAAAGAACTCAAGACAAAGAAAAAAGAGAAACTGATGGCTGAAGGGAAGGGGAAAAAGGTCTGATCCCCCCTCTCCTCTGCCCCTTCACCTTGTTTCTGATTCTGATAAAGATACACTTTGCTGGTGAGGGGTTGAGTTTTGGTGATGTACTGGTATTCTGTTTGAAAGGAACTGATGATTTTAATTGGATTCCTTTCTTTTAATGTGTAAAGTGGACTCTGTTTCCATACTATTCAGGTTTTTTGTTTCTTACATGTGTTTGAATGTTGTTCCTTGGAGTGATGTGTGTGAGTGTGTGTGTGTGTGTGAGTGTGTGTGTGTGTGTGTGTGTGTGTTTTGCCTGAGTGTGAAAGAGAAAGGGAGAAAACACCATTCTCATGAACCTGTTTAACACATTTGTAAGAAAATAATTTGGAATATCTTATGATCACAAGCAACATGATGTGAAGTTGTTCTGATCTTTTAAGAGTTGTGTCTGTTTCTGTTAGTATTGTTCATTAACAGAGTGTCTGTGTTAGATTTTTTCCTCACAGTTACATTTGTGTGCTGGACTGAATGGAAGTTGTAAGAGAACGTCAATTACGTGAAGTTGAAAGAGTACATGTTGAACACAAAGCAGTTTTCAGTGACAAAATTGCACACACACACACACACACACACACACACACAGAGTTACGTTTTGGGGGGTGGTTTGGTGACTGGATCTTCTTATCACCAAATAATGTGAGGGGCAGTCATATAATGTGGAGACATTGTCATGGCATATTCTTCTGAGATTTCATTTTGCTTTGTGTTGTTGACATCTTTTTGTCCTGACTGTGCTCTGCATAGTTTCTGCATTTATTGTGGATATTAAAAAATATTACCAAAACTTTCACATTGTGTTTAACTTGTCATTTTCAAACATGTGGTTTTAATTATTTACTGTAATTTGTTTTATGCATTTTTAAATGTTTCAGTTCCATTTTAATACTTTTTTCATATGAATATCTTTGAGTCATCTCTTCAGCTAACAATGTCATCACATTCCTCTTGGATTGCACGCTTTAGTTTGTAAATTTGTCGCTTAATACAATCTTTTATGTAGTTTTCAGTGACTACTGTGGATACTTCTGTAGCACATATCCTGTCAGAGACAAAGTTCGAAGTGCTTCAAAACAGGGTCATTTGCACAACAGGCTGCATACTTGGGAACCGACTGACAGCTACCTTTGGGCGCTCATTTGTTTCATATTGTGACATTCAGTCAGATTTCAGTCACGCGTGCGTGCGCACGCATGCGTGGGCGCGCACTCGCACACGCACACGCACACACACACACGTACATAGATTGGATTTAATACAAATTTTGACAGGGACAAATCTCTTGTTGCTTTGGGTTTTTTTATGTGCACTAAGTGTATGCTGCACACGGGTCCTTGATTTATTGTCTCATCTGAATTTAGCTTTATTGATCTTTATTCTCCCATTCTGTTTACTAATTTCATTTGTGTATGTTGACAGTTGTCATCCCATAGTTTGACGAAAAATGGAGTATGTGAAATGAAGACTTAAGTGTGTGTGAATCGTTTTGAGGAGGGATTTCTGGTTAATTCAAAATCCTGTCACACATACTGGTGTTTGTAGACATCTTGCGTATGTATAAATTTTAATAGTTGAATATTATCATCAAGAAATAAAAAGGTAAAAAAAAAAGAGAATTGTTTTGAGAACAATGAATTAGAAACGTTTTTGGGTTGCAGCTACTCCCAGTTGTGTTGGTTTTTCCTTTTTTTGTGTCATTTGTTTTGTGCTTCAACGTGTTTACCTTCAGAAAACACACCGAAAGCACTGTTCTAAAATGCAAAAAAGGAATTTGTCTCAATCGCAGCCAAAGGCATTGAGCAAACCACCTCTTCGGGTATATCAATCGTTCTCAGTGTGATCGACAACGGACTTGGGCTAACAACACTTTCTCAAAGCAGCCTCCTAAAGTTAGAATTCAAAATGAATCTATGATCCTCGGAACAACGAAAGACACTCCTAATGAGACCATGCGATACCTGCTCGACTTTCCTTCAATGCAGGCCAGAAACATGCAAGAACAGTTTCAGACGTATTTCAGAGCAATAGAAAACCCTCAAAACCCACTGTATGATGCAGTTAAGAAACCAAAAAGCAACTGTCTGAGACACGAAATATCATGGACAGGACAAACGCAAGACACAACCCAGCTTGTATGCCAGCTACAAGACCTGAAAGAAATGACTCAAACCACACCCATTTCAGCCGTTGAAGTCCAACGTCACAACAGTCCCACTTGGCCTGATGGGGTGGACTTGCAGTCTGTGAGTGAAGGATGAGGGGGACGACGGGAAAATGGAAGGTGGGGATGGGAGTGGTGTGGGGAACTGGGGTGGGGATGGGGGTGGTGGAAACAAGGTAGAAAAGAAAGGAAGTTTGTTCCAGAGTCCTGTTCCTGAGGTCCAGGTGGAGACGAAGACAAAGGAAGGACAATCACCAGGAAAATTAGTCACCAGAAAACCGGAGGCGCACACCTACACCCAGGGTGAAGAATACAGACACCACACAGACCAACACGGAGGATGAGGGTGGTGACATAGGGAAACAAACCCACAACTCCTGACTCTCAGAAGGCATCCATCAGCTCACTCGCTGGCCCAGCGACCCGTCTCTTCCCAAAGCTCGGCTCCAAAAGCACAGAAATATTTGTCTTTCCTTTCCCACTACATAGATTATGACCCAATGTCAAAAGTTCTGAAGTGAACATGCAACACACACACATCGCAAGAAATGCACGTGCATCAATGCAGTGTTGAACAAAATATTCGAGAGAGAGAACGTACACACACGAACAGACATCAATGAACCGTGACATTGCTAAAATTAACGAACAGAAAGGGGGTAAATAAAAGCATTTCTTTAAAAAAAAGTTGCTGTTTTTTGTTTTGAAATCTATAACTGAAGGTTTGAATCTCTTTGGCCATGATTCAGTGGTTCTTCACATCTTCTTTTAAGTCGGCTTCTTGTCTGTGTGTGTGTGTGTGTGTGTGTATGTGTGTGTGTTCGTATTTGTTTCTTTGACTGGAAAATATGGTGCAGGTGAAAACATAGTGTTCACGAAATCAAGCGTAATCTATCGTTCTACAGTAGGTATACTAAGACAAAAACGAAAATCGGTGTACTTTCTACAAGATACAAACTGCTGAAGCATGGAGAGGCGGATCACGGCTGACCGGGGTTTTGAATGTTTCTTTTGTCCAATAAATCTGGATCACGAGTAGCAGCTTTTTTTCTCAATAATAACTTCGAGTCAAAAGTTTAGAAAACAATCGCAGACATACGGGGTTGGTGGTATACATGGTTTACGAAAAAGCGTTGTCGCTCCCCCGCCACACGTTATTGCAATGTGTGAGGAAGCGTCCCCTTTACTGGTATTCAAAACCTTTCCTTTGTCATCGGGTTTGGTTTCTTGACTTTTTTTTTATGACACAAATCGTGGAGTAAAATTTGAAAGAGAAAAAGAAGAGAGAAAGAGGAGAATGACGACAACGACGACAATGACAATGATGATGACGTTAGCGAAGAAGTCGACGGTGATAATACTGAAACTGACACTTACAATTACATATTTATTGCAAATAACAACCTCAAATTCAATATCGGAATTTGACCTAACAAGAAAAATATGGCAAAGTATATAACACATACAGAAATAAACAGCAAGATTTGACTGATCTTTCCAGAAGGATGTTGGGAATGATACAGAAACAAAACACATTTGTAAATAAACGCGACAAAAAAACCAAACAGTTGTTTCATGATGATTTAATAATCAACAGTTCGTTTTAGTAATGCGCTATAATACGAGCAGAAGCAAGCTCTCATCGCTTCACAAATCCTATAGTTAAAATGAATCGAGCATGATACAATGAAATAGAAACACGTGAAAGAGTCAAAAGCACAGTTTATAAAACCCATCAAATAACATACTCTCGATACAATTATTACACTCCGGCACATATACACAAAGAAACTTCAGTCAACAGCTAAGAGCAATTACAGTTAAAATCTGTGCATGCAGTCTATAAGAAGCAACGATAATTTTGCATACTAGGGAATCATTCTATGGTGAAATAAAGTTATGGACACAAGTGGAATTAAATTTCGTTGTTTGTTGTGGTACCACTTTTCCTACACATTTATTTAGAAAGTGACTTCATTTCACGCTAGTTCATCTCTTTGTTATCAGCGATTCGCATCTTATGTCTCATTGAAATAAGCTTCTTGATTTCCGAGAAACCACTCCGGACACGATTTTAAAAAATGCGGAGTCAAAGAAAGAACACGAAGTAAACAACAACAACAACACTGTCCTGTCTGTCTATCCTACCTGTCTGTCTGTCCTACCTGTCTATCCTACCTGTCTGTCTTACCTGTCTGTCTATCCTACCTGTCTTACCTGTCTGTCTATCCTACCTGTCTGTCTATCCTACCTGTCTGTCTGTCCTACCTGTCTGTCTTACCTGTCTATCCTACCTGTCTGTCTTACCTGTCTATCCTACCTGTCTGTCTTACCTGTCTGTCTATCCTACCTGTCTATCCTACCTGTCTGTCTGTCCTACCTGTCTGTCTTACCTGTCTATCCTACCTGTCTGTCCTACCTGTCTGTCTGTCCTACCTGTCTGTCTTACCTGTCTGTCCTACCTGTCTGTCTATCCTACCTTTCTATCCTACCTGTCTGTCTTACCTGTCTGTCTATCCTACTTGTCTGTCTGTCCTACCTGTCTGTCTATCCTACCTGTCTGTCCTACCTGTCTGTCTTACCTGTTTGTCTGTCCTACCTGTCTGTCTGTTCTACCTGTCTGTCCTACCTGTCTGTCTTACCTGTTTGTCTGTCCTACCTGTCTGTCTGTCCTACCTGTCTGTCCTACCTGTCTGTCTATCCTACCTCTCTGTCCTACCTGTCTGTCCTACCTGTCTGTCCTACCTGTCTGTCTATCCTACCTCTCTGTCCTACCTGTCTGTCCTGTCTGTCTGTCTATCCTACCTGTCTGTCTGTCTATCCTACCTGTCTGTCTATCCTACCTGTCTGTCTGTCCTACCTGTCTGTCCTACCTGTCTGTCTATCCTACTTGTCTGTCTGTCCTACCTGTCTGTCTATCCTACCTTTCTATCCTACCTGTCTGTCTTACCTGTCTGTCTATCCTACTTGTCTGTCTGTCCTACCTGTCTGTCTATCCTACCTGTCTGTCTGTCCTACCTGTCTGTCCTACCTGTCTGTCTATCCTACCTGTCTGTCTGTCCTACCTGTCTGTCTATCCTACCTGTCTGTCTGTCCTACCTGTCTGTCCTACCTGTCTGTCTGTCCTACCTGTCTGTCTATCCTACCTGTCTGTCTGTCCTGTCTGTCCTACCTGTCTGTCTATCCTACTTGTCTGTCTGTCCTACCTGTCTGTCTATCCTACCTGTCTGTCTGTCCTACCTGTCTGTCCTACCTGTCTGTCCTACCTGTCTGTCTATCCTACTTGTCTGTCTGTCCTACCTGTCTGTCTATCCTACCTTTCTATCCTACCTGTCTGTCTTACCTGTCTGTCTATCCTACTTGTCTGTCTGTCCTACCTGTCTGTCTATCCTACCTGTCTGTCTGTCCTACCTGTCTGTCCTACCTGTCTGTCTTACCTGTTTGTCTGTCCTACCTGTCTGTCTGTCCTACCTGTCTGTCCTACCTGTCTGTCTTACCTGTTTGTCTGTCCTACCTGTCTGTCTGTCCTACCTGTCTGTCCTACCTGTCTGTCTATCCTACCTGTCTGTCTGTCCTACCTGTCTGTCCTACCTGTCTGTCTTACCTGTTTGTCTGTCCTACCTGTCTGTCTGTCCTACCTGTCTGTCCTACCTGTCTGTCTATCCTACCTCTCTGTTCTACCTGTCTGTCCTACCTGTCTGTCTATCCTACCTGTCTGTCTGTCCTACCTGTCTGTCTATCCTACTTGTCTGTCTGTCCTACCTGTCTGTCCTACCTGTCTGTCTATCCTACCTCTCTGTTCTACCTGTCTGTCCTACCTGTCTGTCTATCCTACCTGTCTGTCTATCCTACCTCTCTGTTCTACCTGTCTGTCCTACCTGTCTGTCTATCCTACCTCTCTGTTCTACCTGTCTGTCCTACCTGTCTGTCTATCCTACCTGTCTGTTCTACCTGTCTGTCCTACCTGTCTGTCTATCCTACCTGTCTGTCTATCCTACCTCTCTGTTCTACCTGTCTATCCTACCTGTCTGTCTATCCTACCTGTCTGTCTGTCTATCCTACCTGTCTGTCTGTCCTACCTGTCTGTCTATCCTACCTGTCTGTCTGTCTATCCTACCTGTCTGTCTATCCTACCTGTCTGTCTGTCTGTTCTACCTGTCTGTCTGTCCTGTCTGTCTGTCTATCCTACCTGTCTGTCTGTCTATCCTACCTGTCTGTCTATCCTACCTGTCTGTCTGTTTATCCTACCTGTCTGTCCTACCTGTCTGTCTATCCTACCTGTCTGTCTGTCTCTTACCTGTCTGTCTATCCTACCTGTCTGTCTGTCCTACCTGTCTGTCTTACCTGTCTGTCTATCCTACCTGTCTGTCTGTCTGTCTGTCTATCCTACCTACCTGTCTGTCTGTCCTACCTGTCTGCCTGTCATACCCGCCTACCTGTCTGTCCTGACTGTCTGTCCTATCTGTTTGTCCTGTCTGTCCTACCTGTCTGTCTTACCTGTCTGTCTATCCTACCTGTCTGTCTGTCTGTCCTACCTGTCTGTCCTGACTGTCCTACCTGTCTGCCTGTCATACCCGCCTACCTGTCTGTCCTGACTGTCTGTCCTACCTGTCTGTCCTGACTGTCTGTCCTACCTGTCTATCCTGTCTGCCTGTCATACTTGCCTACCTGTCTGTCCTACCTGTCTGTCCTGACTGTCTGTCCTACCTGTCTGTCCTGACTGTCTGTCCTGACTGTCTGTCCTACCTGTCTGTCTGTCCTACCTGTTTGTCCTGTCTGTCCTACCTGTCTGTCTATCCTACCTGTCTGTTCTACTTGTCCTACCTGTCTGTTTATCCTGTCTCTGTCCTACCTGTCTGTCTGTCCTACCTGTCAAAAAAACTGCACAATCACGTTATTCATAAGTCTTCATACAAGAACATAAACAGATCCGACAGCTTTTAAACCCCAAACAAATTTATTTGTACACCATCAAAAGTCAATACACCAAACACAGACGAATGAATCTTTTATATAATTCTGGATACACAAAAATTGCATTAACTCCCGATCAAATTAATTCGATGTCCCCGGGATACGTGAAATAATCGACAGAATCCACTCACGACAACAACATTGGCAACAAGGAATGAGACAACTAAATGACTAGACTGAGACTCAAATGATTTATTCAATTAAGGCCATAGTCTCATATGAATAGAGGATAACAGAAGAATTTACATGTACTTGTAGTTGAAGATAAAATTAATTATGAACAGCACAGCTTCTTCCAGGCTTGACGAACAAACACCAAAATTAGGCTACAAGTGTTTCTGAGTTGAAATGCTCCACAAGGATAAAAAAAAAAACGCCAAAACTACGAAAAGCGTCTTCATCATTCGATGTCAT
>NC_134905.1:9844285-9849285 GCF_041734735.1 Babylonia areolata | reverse complement strand
TGAAAATGGGACAGTTTAGCATGGAATTTATTTATTTGATTATCGATTTATTTACCTGTTCATTTAAAAAAAAATTCTTTTAATTTTTGCAAAATGTATTGAATGTACTATTTTGGTATGGAAACAATGACACACACAAAACGATTTCCTTTGTTTTAATTTGTAACTTTTAATATAGAGGATCTTTACTGTGCGTAGGTCCGTTTTGATGTGTGCACGCAGTTCTGAGAAAGAACTAATCCATGGGAACTTGGATCAACTGGACTTGGAACACACAGCAGTGCTGTCACCCAGTCAACATAAAGTAGTTGTGCTGTGTTACCCTGTGGGACAATGTTCCCTCCCTTTGCCTTGAAGGCTCTTTTTTTTCTTATGGATTTTTTCAATGTTCATTTGAAAGAACATGTGTTTCTCCACCCTGAACTATTTTCTGTCTCTGTGTGAGGCCGGGTGATGGTCATATTGTTAGACGATGGTTGTGTTGAACATTTTACGCTTTTGAATTGTTATGACACATAAAGGGACATTCACGTTAAGGCATGCATCACATGGATGCTACCTGTAGGCCAAGCCTGTCTCTTTGTGGACAGCTGGATTAGAGTGTACAAGGAAACTCCCATCGCCCAAGTCATGCTCTGTTCACCTTTATATTTTTCGTCACTCTGTGTAGCCCTGTGCGCGTGCGTGCTCTCACGTGTCTGTGTGTCTGTATGGGTGCGTGTGTGTGTGCGTGCGAGGGGAGCAGTGTCAACTCAAACACATCAAATCAAATCATGTTGTTTACAACAAGTTATGCTCCTTAGGCAATTCTGTTTGATCTGTCATCCCCAGAATGTTACCATCAATCGTGAAAATAAAGTTTTAAAATAGCCAAAGCCACACCAACAGAAGGCCATATTACAGGCAAATAGCACTGTGGAATGAACAACTAATGCCCATCCCAGTGTTTACAATATCACGACATAATCGCCAGGGCAAAACAACACAGACAGTAAATAACAAACTGCGGGAAAGAGAGAAAAAAACTGTCAAGGTTTGCTGAAAAAAAGGGATGAACTTGGACTGGGAAAAACAGATAACAGTGAATGAAAAAACAAACAAAAAACAAAACAAAACAGGAGAGCAATAGAAAAGATAAAATTTCCAGCAAGGCAAGATTGATCTCCCCGAGTTGGGAATGGTCCCCTTTGTACAAGAGTGTTGAAAGAGGAAGGGGGTCGTTCTGGGCCAGCCTTTACAGACTCCCACCCCCTCTCCCCCTCTCTGTTATGACTTGACGGAAGCAAATATGGGGTGGAGTGGTGGGGCGGGGCTGAGGGGATTCTACTTTGATCAACAGTACTGATGATTCCAACTGAATTTACCGAGGAGGTCATTCCAGCCAGCCAAGAATGACCCTCATGTCCATTACGATGGGGAAGTTGGAAAATCCAATTAGTACGGGCTGGGGGAGCATTTCTTTTTTTCCCACTGATAATTACAGTGTAATAATAAAGTTATTCTTATCTTAATTAATGTGCAATATGATACATGCAATATTAGCCTTGGTGTATTTCAGTTTGTTTACAATAATGATTAATCACAACGTTTTAATCAAGCGACTACATGCAATATTTTTTATGTTAATGTCTCATATATTATTGATTCTTTTAAAATAAAGTCATGTTGATGTTTCTGTGTTGAGTGATTGTCTACGTTTGTTTTGCCGCACCTGATGTCATTGTCTACGTTTGTTTTGCCGCACCTGATGTCATTGTCTACGTTTGTTTTGCCGCACCTGATGTCATTGTCTACGTTTGTTTTGCCGCACCTGATGTCATTGTCTACGTTTGTTTTGCCGCACCTGTTGTCATTGTCTACGTTTGTTTTGCCGCACCTGATGTCACTGTCTACGTTTGTTTTGCCGCACCTGATGTCATTGTCTACGTTTGTTTTGCCGCACCTGATGTCACTGTCTACGTTTGTTTTGCCGCACCTGATGTCACTGTCTACGTTTGTTTTGCCGCACCTGATGTCATTGTCTACGTTTTGCCGCACCTGTTGTCATTGTCTACGTTTGTTTTGCCGCACCTGTTGTCATTGTCTACGTTTGTTTTGCCGCACCTGGTGCCGCACCTGATGTCATTGTCTACGCTTGTTTTGCCGCACCTGGTGTCATGTCTACGTTTGTTTTGCCGCACCTGGTGTCATGTCTACGTTTGTTTTGCCGCACCTGGTGTCATTGTCTACGTTTGTTTTGCCGCACCTGGTGTCATGTCTACGTTTGTTTTGCCGCACCTGATGTAATTTCTCTTGATGACATAATAAAGTTCTTCTTATCTTATCTTCTGACAAGCTGCAGAGTCATTCCAAGCCAGTCTACACAGATACGACCGGGGTTAATGTGGGCCGGCCAGATTTTTAGCCCAAGGTAAAAATCAACAGGGGTAGGAAAAGGCTGCTGTACTGGGATCCCTCCGGGAATCACTGACCAGCCTGTGTTTATCAGTCCTCTTCTTTCATTATCGAGGTCATGTTTTGTACATGATTGACAAAGTACTTGCGTTATAATATGGGGAAACGTGTTTGTAAAATGGGGTTGGTGTGGTGTAATCGTGCACAAGCATGTGTGTTTGTATTTATCTGTGTGGAACAAAAATGCAGCTATGTCTTTCATTGTCACACCATTCTGAAAAAAGAAGAAGAAAAAAACAAGGATCGTTCCTCTCACCATTGGTGCTTGGAACATAAGGACTCTCCTGGACAGAGATAACGCGGACAGACCCCAAAGGAGAACAGCACAAGTTGCATCCGAACTCGCCAGATACAACATCGACATCGCAGACTTGAGTGAGACTCGGCTTGCAGGCGAAGGCGAGCTCTGTGAACGGGGATCTGGTTACACCTTCTTCTGGAGTGGACGAGGAAGCGAAGAGCGACGTGAGGCTGGCGTTGGTTTTGCAGTAAAAACAGCACTTGTCAGCAAGCTAGCTGGAATCCCAAAGGGAGTCAACGATAGGCTTATGACCATGAAACTCCCACTGGCATCTGGCCAGAAGCACCTCACCATTGTCAGTGCCTACGCCCCAACCATGACCAACCCGGATGAAGTGAAGGCGAAGTTCTACGAGGACCTTCACTCTGTCATTGCTGCCATCCCTAAAGCAGACAAGCTCATCATTCTTGGGGACTTCAATGCTAGAGTTGGCTCTGACTACATCTCCTGGGATGGAGTGATTGGAAAGCACGGTGTGGGCCACTGCAACCCAAATGGATTGCTTTTGCTTCAGACCTGTGCAGAGCACGAACTGCTGATAACCAACACAGTTTTCTGCCTCCCTACCCGTAACAGGACGTCATGGATGCACCCTCGCTCAAAGCATTGGCATCTCATCGATTATGTCATCGTCAGGAAAAGGGATAGGCAAGATGTACGTGTAACAAAGACCATGTGCGGCGCCGAGTGTTGGACAGACCATCGCCTTGTAGTCTCGAAGCTGAATATTCGAATCCAACCCAAGAGACGCCCCCAAGGCCAGAAGGCTCCAAAACGGCTCAACATCGCTAAGCTGAAAAGCATCACCATCAAACAGTCCTTTGTGGAGCTGCTGGAAGATCGTCTGGAATCCGCCTCTCTGGACAACCAGAATGTGGAGTCTGACTGGAGGACCCTGCGTGAGCTGATCTATAGTACAGCTTCAGAGACCCTGGGACCCATGACCAGAAAGCACAAAGACTGGTTTGATGAAAACTGTGATGAAATCAAGCAGCTTCTGGATGAGAAACGCCGTCTGCATCAAGCCCACCTGAGCAACCCAAAGTCCACATCAAAAAAGGATGCATACAATGCCATCCGCAGGACTGTTCAGCAAAAGTTACGCCAGATGCAGGATAAGTGGCTGAGTGACAAAGCTGATGAGATCCAGGGATATGCTGACAGGCACGATATGAAGAGGTTCTATGATGCCTTAAAAGAAGTCTACGGCCCCACATCCTCAGGATCATCCCCCCTCCTCAGTGCAGATGGGAATACCTTGATCACCGAGAAGGAGAACATTCTTGAACGATGGGCTGAGCACTTCAACAGTGTCTTAAATCGCCCTTCCTCCATAAATGATGAAGCCATAGACCGTCTCCCACAAGTCCCCACCAACGAAGCACTGGACGATCCGCCAACACTTCTTGAGACCCAGAAAGCAATCCGTCTGCTATCCAGTGGCAAAGCACCTGGCTCAGACTCCATACCAGCAGAGGTCTACAAGGATGGAGGCACTGTGCTGACTGAGAAGCTTCATCAGCTGTACTCACTCATGTGGAAAGAAGAGACGATCCCCCAGGATTTCAAAGATGCATCTATCATTCACTTGTACAAGCGAAAGGGGAACCGGCAAGCCTGTGATAACCATCGGGGCATTTCCTTGCTCTCCATCGCAGGCAAGATACTTGCCAGGATCCTACTTAACCGCCTCACAGCACACCTTGACCAAGGTCATTTGCCTGAGAGCCAATGTGGATTCCAGAAAGAGCGCGGAACCACTGACATGGTGTTTGCTGCAAGGCAGCTGCAAGAGAAATGTCAGGAGCAAAATGCTGATCTGTTCTCCACCTATGTCGACCTCACTAAGGCCTTCGACACCGTGAGTAGAGAGGGACTGTGGAAGATCATGGCCAAGTACGGATGCCCTCGGAAATTTATTTCCTTGGTCAGCCAATTCCATGAAGGCATGCAGGCTCGAGTCCAGGACAATGGTGAAACATCTGCTCCTTTTGCTGTCACAAATGGTGTCAAGCAAGGCTGCGTCCTGGCTCCAACGCTGTTCAGCCTCGTGTTCTCTGCAATGCTTACTGATGCCTTCAGAGATGGCGATGTTGGAATCGGCCTAAAGTACCGAACAGATGGCAAGTTGTTTAACCTCAGAAGGCTTCAAGCAAAAACGAAGGTCATGACAGACATCATCAGAGACTTTTTGTTTGCTGATGATTGTGCCCTCAACGCTGGATCTGAAGCTGACATGCAACTC
>NC_134905.1:9829285-9836785 GCF_041734735.1 Babylonia areolata | reverse complement strand
TGGGATTGGATGGATGTGGTATGGTGTAGTAATGGGACTGAATGGATGTGGTATGGTGTAGTAATGGGATTGGATGGATGTGGTATGGTATAGTAATGGGATTGAATGGATGTGGTATGGTGTAGTAATAAGATTGGATGGATGTGGTATGGTGTAGCAATGGATGGATGGATGTGATATGGTGTAGTAATGGGATTGGATGGATGTGGTATGGTGTAGCAATGGATTGGATGTATGTGGTATGGTGTATCAATGGGATTGGATGGATGTGGTCTGGTGTAGTAATAAGATTGGATGGATGTGGTATGGTGTAGCAGTGGGATTGGATGGATGTGGTATGGTGTAGTAATGGGATTGGATGTATGTGGTATGGTGTAGCAATGGGATTGGATGGATGTGGTATGGTGTAGATGGGATTGGATGGATGTGGTATGGTGTAGTAATGGGACTGAATGGATGTGGTATGGTGTATCAATGGGATTGGATGGATGTGGTATGGTATAGTAATGGGATTGAATGGATGTGGTATGGTGTAGTAATAAGATTGGATGGATGTGGTATGGTGTAGTAATAAGATTGGATGGATGTGGTATGGTGTAGTAATGGGATTGGATGGATGTGGTATGGTGTAGCAATGGGATTGGATGGATGTGGTATGGTGTAGCAATGGGACTGGATGGATGTGATATGGTGTAGTAATGGGATTGGATGTATGTGGTATGGTGTATCAATGGGATTGGATGGATGTGGTCTGGTGTAGTAATAAGATTGGATGGATGTGGTATGGTGTAGTAATAAGATTGGATGGATGTGGTATGGTGTAGCAGTGGGATTGGATGGATGTGGTATGGTGTAGTAATGGGATTGGATGGATGTGGTATGGTGTAGCAATGGGATTGGATGGATATGGCATGGTATAGTAAGCGATTAGACGGATGTGTTACAGAATGGAATGCACTTTGGAATGATGTGTATCAGTCCGATCTGGTAAGGCTGGGTATGGATAGGATGTCTAGGATGTGGTGTATGTTGATAAATGGTATGGTATGTTATGTTATAGCATGTTATGGTGTGGTGTGTTATGGCATGGTATGGTGTGGTGTGGTGTGGTGTGGTATGGTCTGGTGTGGTGTGGTATGGTATGGTATGGCATGGTATGGTGTAATGTGGTGTGGTATGGTGTGGTGTGGTATGGTATGGTGTAGTGTGGTATGGTGTGGTATGGCATGGTGTGGTGTGGTATGGTGTGGTGTGGTATGGCATGGTGTGGTGTGGTATGGTGTGGTGTAGTATGGTGTGGTGCGGTGTGGTATGGTATGGTGCAGTGTGGTGTGGTGGTATGGTATGGTGTGGTGTGGTATGGTGTGGTATTGTGTTGTGTTATGTTATGGTGTGGTGTGGTATGGAATGGTCTGGTATTGTGTAGTGTGGTGAGGTGTGGTGTGGTATGGTATGGTGTGGTGTGGTGTGGTATGGTATGGTGTGGTATTGTGTTGTGTGGTATGGTATGGTGTGGTATGGTGTGTTATGGTATGGTGTGGTGTTGTGTTGTGTGGTATGGTATGGTGTGGTGTGGTGTGGTATGGTGTGGTGTGGTGAGGTGTGGTGTGGTGAGGTGTGGTGTGGTATGGTGTGGTACGGTACGGTATGGTATGGTATGGTATGACATGGTGTGGTGTGGTATGGTGTGGTGTGGTATGGTGTATCATGGTGTGGTGTATCATGTAGTATGGTATCATGTGGTGTGGTATCATGTGGTATGGTATGTGGCATTGGCCTAGGTATGGTATCATGTGGTATCGGACTAGGTATGGTATCATGTGGTATGGTATGTGGCATTGGCCTAGGTATGGTATCATGTGGTATCGGACTAGGTATGGTATCATGTGGTATGGTATGTGGCATTGGCCTAGGTATGGTATCATGTGGTATCGGACTAGGTATGGTATCATGTGGTATGGTATGTGGCATTGGCCTAGGTATGGTATCATGTGGTATCGGACTATGGTAAGGTATCATGTGGTATCGGAGTTGGTATGGTATCATGTGGTATGGTATCATGTGACATGTGGTCTGGTATCATGTGGTATCGGACTAGGTATGGTATCATGTGGTATGGTATCATGTGGCATTGGACTAGGTATGGTATCATGTGGTATGGTATCATGTGGTATCGGACTAGGTATGGTATCATGTGGCATGTGGTCTGGTATCATGTGGTATCGGACTAGGTATGGTATCATGTGGTATGGTATCATGTGGCATTGGACTAGGTATGGTATCATGTGGTATCGGACTAGGTATGGTATCATGTGGCATTGGACTAGGTATGGTATCATGTGGTATCGGACTAGGTATGGTATCATGTGGTATCGGAGTTGGTATGGTATCATCTGGTATCATGTGGTATCGGACTAGGTATGGTATCATGTGGTATCGGAGTTGGTATGGTATCATCTGGTATCGGACTATGGTATGGTAGAGCATAGTACAGTGCAGTGTGTACAATACAGTGTGGTACGGTATGGATTTTCCGAGGTACCGAAGGGTACTGTAAATTAATTACAGTGTGGTGTAGTATGGTATAACGTGGTACGTTAATGGAACAGGGTGTTTTATCACGGTATTGACCAGTATGATGTGCTATGTTTTTGTACAGAATTGGGTATTGTGTGGTAATATTTCTTACAATCTGCACAGATGTACGTACCCGAATCTTTCAAAGATGTCGAGGGCCGGGAAAGAGAAGACCCACACGTAGAGAACCTGCAGACCCAGGGTGGCCAGCACCCACACAGAGCCCAGGGCCAGGAACAGCCTGCACCACAATGCTGTCTGTTTGTATTGTGTATAGGTCACACTACACTACACTACACTACACACTACACTACACTAGTCTTAAACACTTGAACATTGGCTACAACCTCCCCCATAAAAAACGATCTTGTCGGGGGGGAGTACGGAAAAGGAAAATAATATGTGTTGCTCAAAGTGGAACCAACATTTCAAATCCCGAACCACACATGATTCATAAAGTGAGAGTAAACTCTTTTAATCTTATTCATATAATCCCCGTGAAGAATCTTCAGTCAACTGATTTACCCTCTCACTCGTCATATCTAAAACTGATGTATGTGAACGTTCAGTCATGCAGACAGAAGGCCGCTTTTATTCACGATGTGATTGTTGACCATGCTTTTGACATCGCCATACTGAGACCTGGTTGTATGACCTGGTTGTATGAGCAGGTCAGGTCATTAGATCTGCTACTGGTAACCTGTAATCCAGTACAACCTGTTCAGGGTCGGGTTGCCGACGACTAAACCGGCACTCCCACCGCTCCCTTCTGGGACTGGTGAGGTGGGTGGCTAGACACCCTTATGGAGATCCATAAAAGGGCGTCGGCTCAGGAGAGCCACCGACGGCCATCTAGCTCCACTGTGCTGTGTGCATGCCACACGCAGTTGGCCCCCGGGGTGTGTCTACCCATGTATGCGAAGTCTGGATCCGGCAGAATCTGCGGAAGAAACCTATCGGTTCAACGGAGAGGAAGGCGGTTACAGCAACGCACTGTGGAGTGCAGAGAGCAAGATGAGACACCGAAAGGATATCTTGGTCATCCACTGCATCCGTGCTCATCCTCCAGTTGTCTCGACTTAGTCTTGCCACTGGAAATTGGTGGACCCGGACGAGAGAGTGAGGTCGACGTTGCGCAACTCCTCTTCACTTTAAACAAACTCATCGCGCAAGTCATCAGTCATCCAAAATGACCTTTCATCCTTCATCATTTCATCACCCCCAAGTCCTGTGGCGACAGGCAAGCGACGAAACGACAGGTGTGGGTACACTGGCAGTCGCAGCCGCAGACCTGCACGCAGGCGGCTCAGGCCATAGGGTCGTTCTTCGTCGACAGGAGCAGCGATGGAGCTCGGCAGCCGTCTGAGCGTCTGAGCAGCCCTCTTTAGGAATGCACTGCTCACCTCCCTGGCATGAGGAAGGGGCTAGAAAAGGTGCCCTAAAAATTGCCTGCTCCATATCACCCTGGCCAGCATACCGCGGCTGGCGGGGACCCTACATCAGCGGTCGAAACAAAGAGAAAGAAAAAAAAACAAACAAGGATCGTTCCTCTCACCATTGGTGCTTGGAACATAAGGACTCTCCTGGACAGAGATAACGTGGACAGACCCCAAAGGAGAACAGCACTAGTTGCATCCGAACTCGCCAGATACAACATCGACATCGCAGCCGTGAGTGAGACTCGGCTTGCAGGCGAAGGCGAGCTCTGTGAACGGGGATCTGGTTACACCTTCTTCTGGAGTGGACGAGGAAGCAAAGAGCGACGTGAGGCTGGCGTTGGTTTTGCAGTAAAAACAGCACTTGTCGGCAAGCTAGCTGGAATCCCAAAGGGAGTCAACGATAGGCTTATGACCATGAAACTCCCACTGGCATCTGGCCAGAAGCACCTCACCATTGTCAGTGCCTACGCCCCAACCATGACCAACCCGGATGAAGTGAAGGCGAAGTTCTACGAGGACCTTCACTCTGTCATTGCTGTCATCCCTAAAGCAGACAAGCTCATCATTCTTGGGGACTTCAATGCTAGAGTTGGCTCTGACTACATCTCCTGGGATGGAGTGATTGGAAAGCACGGTGTGGGCCACTGCAACCCAAATGGATTGCTTTTGCTTCAGACCTGTGCAGAGCACGAACTGCTGATAACCAACACAGTTTTCTGCCTCCCTACCCGTAACAGGACGTCATGGATGCACCCTCGCTCAAAGCATTGGCATCTCATCGATTATGTCATCGTCAGGAAAAGGGATAGGCAAGATGTACGTGTAACAAAGACCATGTGCGGCGCCGAGTGTTGGACAGACCATCGCCTTGTAGTCTCGAAGCTGAATATCCGAATCCAACCCAAGAGACGCCCCCAAGGCCAGAAGGCTCCAAAACGGCTCAACATCGCTAAGCTGAAAAGCATCACCATCAAACAGTCCTTTGTGGAGCTGCTGGAAGATCGTCTGGAATCCGCCTCTCTGGACAACCAGAATGTGGAGTCTGACTGGAGGACCCTGCGTGAGCTGATCTATAGTACAGCTTCAGAGACCCTGGGACCCATGACCAGAAAGCACAAAGACTGGTTTGATGAAAACTGTGATGAAATCAAGCAGCTTCTGGATGAGAAACGCTGTCTGCATCAAGCCCACCTGAGCAACCCAAAGTCCACATCAAAAAAGGATGCATACAATGCCATCCGCAGGACTGTTCAGCAAAAGTTACGCCAGATGCAGGATAAGTGGCTGAGTGACAAAGCTGATGAGATCCAGGGATATGCTGACAGGCACGATATGAAGAGGTTCTATGATGCCTTAAAAGAAGTCTACGGCCCCACATCCTCAGGATCATCCCCCCTCCTCAGTACAGATGGGAATACCTTGATCACCGAGAAGGAGAACATTCTCGAACGATGGGCTGAGCACTTCAACAGTGTCTTAAATCGCCCTTCCTCCATAAATGATGAAGCCATAGACCGTCTCCCACAAGTCCCCACCAACGAAGCACTGGACGATCCGCCAACACTTCTTGAGACCCAGAAAGCAATCCGTCTGCTATCCAGTGGCAAAGCACCTGGCTCAGACTCCATACCAGCAGAGGTCTACAAGGATGGAGGCACTGTGCTGACTGAGAAGCTTCATCAGCTGTACTCACTCATGTGGAAAGAAGAGACGATCCCCCAGGATTTCAAAGATGCATCTATCATTCACTTGTACAAGCGAAAGGGGAACCGGCAAGCCTGTGATAACCATCGGGGCATTTCCTTGCTCTCCATTGCAGGCAAGATACTTGCCAGGATCCTACTTAACCGCCTCACAGCACACCTTGACCAAGGTCATTTGCCTGAGAGCCAATGTGGATTCCAGAAAGAGCGCGGAACCACTGACATGGTGTTTGCTGCAAGGCAGCTGCAAGAGAAATGTCAGGAGCAAAATGCTGATCTGTTCTCCACCTATGTCGACCTCACTAAGGCCTTCGACACCGTGAGTAGAGAGGGACTGTGGAAGATCATGGCCAAGTACGGATGCCCTCGGAAATTTATTTCCTTGGTCAGCCAATTCCATGAAGGCATGCAGGCTCGAGTCCAGGACAATGGTGAAACATCTGCTCCTTTTGCTGTCACAAATGGTGTCAAGCAAGGCTGCGTCCTGGCTCCAACGCTGTTCAGCCTCGTGTTCTCTGCAATGCTTACTGATGCCTTCAGAGATGGCGATGTTGGAATCGGCCTAAAGTACCGAACAGATGGCAAGCTGTTTAACCTCAGAAGGCTTCAAGCAAAAACGAAGGTCATGACAGACATCACCAGAGACTTTTTGTTTGCTGATGATTGTGCCCTCAACGCTGGATCTGAAGCTGACATGCAACTCAGCGTCGACAAGTTTGCCACTGGCGAGCTGCAACAAGGGAAGAGATCACACGGAGGTCAGAAGAAGCGCTTCAGAGATACTCTGAAAGTCTCTCTGAAAGCGTTTGATATCAACCCTGACTCCTGGGAGGAATCTGCAGTGGACCGTGACAAATGGCGCGCTGCTGTGCACAAAGGCGCCAGGTTGTGCGAGGCCAACAGGACTGCTGCAGCTGTTGAGAAGAGGCAGGCCAGAAAGTCACGGGCAAACAAGCTCCCTGACAATGACATGCCTGTCTTTGTCTGCCCCAACTGTCAGCGAACATTTCGTGCGCAGATTGGACTATTCAGCCATCTGCGCACTCACAGATAGATTCATGAGCATCCTTCCCCCCACCCCACCACCACCCTCCCCCCATCCCCCATCTGGATGACAACGATGGTCATCATCGATCTCGATGGACACACCACCACCAGCGCAGCTTACGCCGCAAGGGTACAAACTGAAATCATTCCCTAGACAAGTTAGGAGGGAGGTGGTATTGCAACCATTACGAGAAGCTATATTCATGAAATCTGCACATTCAAACCCCTCGATTATACATCATTTGAGGGTGTAGCATTAAGGGTTGAGTGCAATAGTTCTGTGTGCCATATTATTTGCGTTTATAGACCCCCACCAAGACGACACAATAAATGAAACACCCAGACTTTTATTACTGAGTTTTCTAATCTCCTGGTTAATACAACCTAGAAGCAGGAGACTTAGTTTTAACTGGCGATTTTAACCTTCATTATGAACAAACCAGCAGTTCAGATATACTACGGTTGCGTACTCTACTTCACGACCAGGGTTAAAACTTAAAACAGCTAATATGTGAACCAACCCACAAACATGATCACACTCTCGACTGGCTTGTGGTTCGAGAGAACATTCACACCCTCCCAGTTTAAGGTCATGGACTTGGCTCTTGCTGATCACATGGCAATTCTTTATGACATCCCTTTTAGGAGACTGAAGCGACCAAAACGTTTTGTTACATCACGGAACACAAAGATGATTAACCTTGAGGTTTTCCAGGCTGACATCAAAACCTTCA